>NC_137464.1:38868595-39468595 GCF_964235325.1 Thermobia domestica
TGGAGAGTATTATGCTTCGTTATTGCACCGGTTGAGAGAAGAAATCAAGAAAGAGACCTCCTCGTTTGGTAAAAGGAAATATTTTATTCCATCAAGACAAGTTTACAGCAATTACATCAACCGTATTCTCCAGTTTAGGCCCCCAGTGGCTTTATTTTATTCCTAAACTTGAAAAAATGATTTACGTCAAAAGAGGAGGTCATCTTCCAAGCAGAATCTGTTTTGAGGAACTTCCGAAATCATACTTTTTGGACGGCTTAAAAAAGTTTAAGAAACGTTGGGAAAAATGTGTCGAGCTAAAAGGCGATTATGTTGAAAAACTTTTAAAAATCTATCCGAAATGATTTGTCTTTTATCTTTTCCGTAGGGCTTATCCAATGCCCCTTGTACCTGTATATTTTCTTATAATGAGTCTACTTTTTCCAACTTCATTGCTACTTCTCTAGTCGAAAGCTTTTAAACAATATTCCTTTTACAGTATCACGTTCTACTTTTTTTCTTTTTATTCGTAAACTAGCTATAGAATGTAGTACAAGGGAAAAAGAAACAATCAACTATCATGTTCTTGGAAAGCACGCACTAAGCTGTTTTCGAACAGCCGCTTTCTTCATCGAAAACCATATGATATACAGTCATATGAAGCAATGTTGATGGACCATGTATATATATATATATATATAGGCTGGTCTATCACTACACATGTGTACAGACACACTATCTCAAAACATGGAGGAAGGGAAAAGCGATGATGGAGGGATTTAATGAAGTGAAATACTTCCTTGACGCCTCCCGACGCGAGAAAAGAGGAGAAGGGGGGGAAACACGCGAGAGAAAAATGCGGTAGCTATAACATTTCATGTTCGTATCGGAAAACGTTAAGGACATTGCCGGAAATCGTTCCACACGTTTACTTCCGGGAGAGCTGAGCCCTCTGTTGTTGTGATAGTGTACTAAAAAAATCCTCCTCCTCCTCCTCCTCCTTTCATTGGATTCGCTGATGTTCACCCGTTTTGATTTTACTGCCCTCAATAAAGCTCCCTTAGGTCTCCTTCAGTCCTCGACTACCACAAACAACAAGAGATCTACAAACGGAAGATAACGTTGGGCTCATACTGGTTAAATGAATACTCCAGTCGCCACTCCCTTTTAAGATACTTCTTTGAATAATAACCCATCAAAATAAAAAAAACGAAATGTACAAAAAAACACTAAAATATACTTTAAATTTCTTTTAAGACTCAAGCAGTAGCACTAACTGTGCCCCTCTTATTGGCACTGTATCTTGTGGAGGCCACCGTCTGACAAAAAGTTCCAATGTAGATAAGGTGTATTCGGTTCATCAAAAACGAGAACGGTGCGTAAAGGTGCTGTTTTAAAACTACAACTGGTAGATCAATTTCGTTAGGCAAATATCATTTGGAAGTTGAGTTGAGTTAACTTTAACGTCCTGTTCAGCAGTGATGTTATTATGACACGTGGACCTACTGATTAACGTGGAATCCAAGCCATATCCGCTCCCGCCAGGGAAGGAACCCGGATCTTCCCACGCCAAAGGCACGTACACTAACAGCTTAGCCACGAAGGAGTCCCAAACGTCATTCGGATTGATATTAGTGAGCATTTTATTAATTGATTGATTAGTACTTATTTGTCAGCAGATTGGCTATGTATCACGTATCCCAAAATTCATAGTTTAATATGAGTGATTGTAGTGGATTTGGTGCTATCTCACTGGGAATGGAACGTGGTACTACGTGTATCAAAGATACTCTACAGCAGGGATGCAAATAATCACTCGCCCACTCGCCCGGAGCGAGTGGTTCATCGGTGCGGGCGAGTATTTGATATCATACCGAAGGTAAGTAAATAATTTCCGTTGTGGGATGTGGACTAATAGCTTTTTTCTTGGGCGAGTAAAATTGTGTTTCTTATTTGCATCCTTACACTACAGCCAATTGTGTAGGAAGGAGAGCTAATAAGAACAAGTTGTAGGTACCTGAAAAGCGAGTGTTTATCACTAGGTGTATTCGAGTAGTCAAAAATGCAAAGTAGGTTCGGATCTGAAAAGGACATTTCTCTAACCTGTACTCATCCTCACTCTCACACTCACACTCACACTCACACTCACGGGCTCTTACCCTCAAATACTCACGTACTCCTACCATCACTCTCAATCAACTCCCTCATATTCCCCGGACCTTACCCTCCTGTACATTAGCACTTATTTGCCTTCTCATTCAAATATTATTGATGTCCTCACTTTCACTCATCCTCACCCTCACACTCACACTGACGCTCTCTCATCATCAAATAATCACGTACCCTTACCATCACTCTCAATCAACTCCCTCTCATCCCCGCCCACCTCACCCTCCCGCACATTCGCAATCAGTCGCCTTCACATTCAAATATTATTGAAACCCTCACTTTCACTTACACTCATTCGTCATTACCCTTAATTGTTACTGATATCTTCAATCACATTCACGCCAATCCTCGAAACTTCATTATACTCTCGTCCTCCCACACTCCATCCTCACTCGCACTCACCTACAAATCAGGTTTTTTTTTCAGCCCTCACTCACACTAAACCACGACAAACCTCAGCTTCACAATCATTCATTCTCACCTCAAATAATATTGATGTCCTCAATCGCCGTTAAGATCAGGTACCGAGCGTGAGGAGCGTGAAGTTAGGCGAGGGTGGCCAATCTATGGTATGGATAAAATGTATCTGAATATAAAGATAAATAACGTTACTTTCACTTTACCACTATGAGTATTATTTGGTCTAGGAATTAATTCGTGCGGGTGGACAAGAGATGGCGCAACGAACGGAGCGTCCCACAGTTCCGTGTATCCACACATGTGTTGCAAACCCCTGTCATCGCGTATCGTTCGTAGTATAGGGCAGTGGATTAAAGCGTCAACAACACCAGTTTGTAGTTAAGTGAACATGGCGCAATTTGTGCCTGATAAAGTGTTTTTGCGGGGTGTCCTGCTGCATTACTTTAACATGCAGAAAAGTGCGACTGAAAGTCATCGTATTTTGGTGGAAGTGTATGGTGACCATGCTCTAGCTGAGCGAACGTGTCAGAAGTGGTTTGCACGGTTTAGAAGTGGTGATTTCGGCTTGGCAGACCAAGAGCGAGCTGGACAGCCAAAAAAATTTCAAGACGAAGAATTGACAGCATTGCTCGAGCAGGATTCGTGTCAAACGCAGGAACAACTTGCAGCAGCATTAGGCGTTGATCAAACAACAGTCTCCAAACGCTTGAAAGCCATGGGAATGATTCAAAAGATGTCACATTGGGTTCCACATGAATTGAAAGACAGAGACGTTGAAAGACGAAAAACCATTTGCGAATTGCTGCTTCAACGACAGAGCAGAAAGGGGTTTCTGCATCGAATTATTACGGGTGATGAGAAGTGGATCCATTACGAGAACCCTAAACGAAAAAAGGCCTGGGTGAAACCAGGTGAACCAGGTCCATCACAACCAAAACGAGATATTCACTGTGCAAAGGTTATGCTGTGCATATGGTGGGATATGAAAGGTGTGGTGTACTATGAGCTGCTGCAACCGGGTGAAACTATGAATGGAGAACGTTATCGACGACAATTAATGCGTTTGAAGCAAGCTCTGGCCAGAACACGACCAGAATGGGAGAACAGACATGATAAACTTATTGTTCAACATGATAACGCTCGCCCACATGTCGCAAAACCGGTCAAAACCTATTTAGAAAATGTCGGATGGGAAGTTTTACCCCACCCGTCGTATTCACCAGACGTTGCTCCTTCGGACTACTACTTGTTCGATTGCATGAACAACGATTTGATTGGACAGCGGTTTACTTCTTCAGAAGATATCGAAACATGGGTCTCTGACTGGATCGCTTCCAAGGATGAGGACTTCTTTCGCCACGGAATCCGTACATTGCCTGACAGATGGGCGAAAGTGGTGGCTAGCGATGGACAATATTTTTCTTAAGGTATTTATGTATTTTGTGTTTGTACTACAGCTTCAATGTGTGCGTACCAACCGCACGAATTAATTCCTAGACCAAATAGTTTGCACTGAAACTAGTGAGCATAAGTCGGAGAAAGTAGAAGGTGATCTGCTTGTCAAAACGTATTCTAATACCCGAGAGTAATGACGGATTATGGAAAATAACAACAGGGAAGGCCACTTCGTTATGGTAAGTTCTGATTGATCTTGATTGGGTCTTCAGTTGTGATAACCGCTAGAGAAGGCCTTCTTGGAGACATGGGTTTAAGAAATTAAGAGTGTTGATTTGTTTGTTCAGTTTGAGATCCTACCAGTGTTTCTGTCTGAGAAAAATGTACCGGAGGAGCACACTTAGTGTTCGGAGGGACACATATTATTTTCACACGATATTATTCTATTTATTATTATGTTATAGACATATTATTTTGGTCTCCTCCGGGAAGGCATTCTCTGAGTTCCGGGCAGACAGTCCCCCCCCCCCCCCGCAAAAAAATCATATCAAGAAGAAACACTGGGTCCCACGCTTATGCACTGCGGTTGAGGGAGACGGTGTGGCAATACTGAACAAATCGATGGAATGAAGGACGTGGGAGGAAACGGAAGAACCTCGAGAAAACCAGCAATTACTTCCATAATCATTCTCATTAATATTCTGCCTACTTTAGCCAAAAGGACAGAAGAGTAGGGTGTAAAACTAGATATTTCAATTCAATTTGGTTTATTTTTTTTAAGGAATCCAGTTTCATTTTTTAAAAACTAAACAATATGCTGATTGATTTTTTCATAGGTAGGTAACACTGTTGTCTAAATGTTAGCAAATTTGCCATCCTTCTTGGCTATACTTCAGAATATGGCCTACTTATATAATATATATGCAAGTACGATATAAAGCTAACCACTTCTTTGTATACTGAGTTATCCCTCCTGCTACAAAAGCCTTTTTAGCTTGCAATTCTTTTTTTTTTTTTTTAACCTTCCCCTTAAGTAAAAGTAACATTATATCATAGTATATCTTCCACATGGTTTAGGGGTTGTTTAATCTTCGCGCGGGATTTTGTTTACCCAATTTCAGTATCCTCGGAAAGACGCTTCTAGCTATCGCCATTCGATTTTGAGTAATAGATTCTATTTTGTTTCCGAAGTGCTTAGCTGGTCTTATCTCCGTTCAAGGGACGCGCGAATGAAAGAGTGAAAAAGCTTGTAGCCGTAGAAAGGCTAGCGATAAAACCTGTAGAAAAATGGCTACTGCATACGAACAAAATTACAAGTATTAATCTTTGTGTAGAAGAAAGATAAAAAAACAAAAAGGGACGAAACAAAAAATATAATAAAATAAAAAAGAGTCGTTATGTTGTTTGAAAAACGCTATTACTGAATCAATTCTGATTCTTTTTTTCGGTTTTATTTCTTTATTTTGTCATAGATATATGACAGGAAGTTATGTTCTTTATAAGCTCTTAAGTGAAGGTTTACGTTACTTACACTATTTTTTTCTTTTCTCTTGTTTCTTTCCCCCTCACATTCTTATACGCTTGTTTATTTTTATTACGTTTTATTTTTATATAGAAGTCGTTTTGAGTTCTTATTGTCTAGGGGAAAAAGATGTAATTGAAGTTTAAATAGGATTCATTTTTTTCTTTTTATGATTGCTTTTGTTGTCAGGACGTTCTGAGTAGAATAAAAAGCCCAGTTATTATTAATAATTGATTTAGTTTATTTAATTTTTAAACGCAGACGGGTTGTAAAGGTCAAACCATGTCCCGATTCCATAGAAGTTACATTTTTATCACAAAAGAGTAATTAAAACTAATATATATATATATATATATATATATATATATATATATATATATATATATATATATATATATATATATATATATATATATTGTTCATTGTTCTTAGAAATGAATAAAAGTAATAACTGTATTTGTGTAATAATTATTATCTATATTGAATCGCCTTTTACATAATGCTAGTACAGCCATTTTCAACTGGATGGTGCTCTGTGACGTCAGAGTTTCGTGCTCTCCTTATAAGTAAACTACAAGGAGAGGATAAGGAGAAGGCAGGTAAGAAAAGAGAGTGGTGACAGGCAAGATAACACAGTCCAGTGGTTTCCAACCTATTTCTACACGCTTCACTGAACATCCATGATACCGCGACACACTTATTAGTTTTTTTTATTAATAACCATGGTAATAGCTACCGATGATAAAAATAGTAAATGAAATGAAACGAAACCTTTGTTTGACGTCCCACGATTATAGCCTTTAGGCTAAGGGAGACAGATGACTAAGACAAGTGAATGATAACGGAAGAATCGGCAAAATGAGAGTGTGGGAAGAAACGAAAATACCCAAGAAAACCCATGGATACGATATTCTACAGTACAAACTAACTTAGCCGGGATCGACCCTGGGACCCCGAACACTAGAGGTAAGAGCTCTAGCACTGAGCCACCATGTCCCCGATAATAATAATTATTATTCTAGTGCCATGAACAGCCAGATAGCAAAAATACAGCGCTTAGTCATAGAACTAAGGGTTATAACACACATCTTACATTCCTCTTAATTTTAATAACACATTTGTTTCGACGATAGGAGGTCATTGTCTATCTCATAAAATATACATAATTTTATGACTTGTATCTTATCTGGATAAACATAATTACTTCATTATTCATTAAAATAGTTAGTCAAGTTTCTTCAAATTGTCCTTAAAACAAGGATACCGTCAAACATACAGATATACTATATAAAATATACATGCCTAATAAAATCTATACGTCTATATAATAAATACAATTATCCCGATAATATATTAAAAGAACTTGTCAGTTTTCTTAAGATTATAGAATTTTTATTCATGGGAACCCTTTCCGATGCTTTTCTAAGATCAGTTTTCTTAAGATTATAGAATTTTTATTCATGGGAACCCTTTCCGATGCTTTTCTAAGATTATATGTTGGTACCCTTATACCTATATTATGTAGGCAGTATTCGCTACTATATCTATTGTCTAAGATTTTCTGAATAAAGTTTTTCCCTATCATTTTTCTTCTTACATGTAATTCTTGCAACCCCCAGTATTCGTTCCACTAATCATAACTATGAGAGTAATAATCTTTTTTCATATTTCTACACAATAGCCTAATGAAACATTTTTGAACCTATTCAATTTTGCCACATAATAATAATAATAATAATAATAATAATAATAATAATAATAATAATAATAATAATAATAATAATAATAATAATAATAATAATAATAATGTAGTATCTAATTCTAAGTATTAGGCATCCAGTGTATAGAGGTTGATGTTAAATACAAGCAGTATGTCGAGTAAGGTTGGATTAATATCTAGATAAGCGCCTAGAATATTTACCTATCTAAACCGGATTACCCGATTTGAAAAATAAACTGTTTTATTTTATTTATTTATTTTTTTACTTTTGCAGAAATTTCCAAGGAAAAAGGCTCAGGAACTTTAGTGCAGAAGAAGAAGAACACAATCAGATGGAAATTTACCTACTTACCCTTGGCAACACCGGCAACAATCAAATAAACTTAAATAATGTACGAAAAAGTAAACTAAATATATACTGTACATATATTCTGCGGAAAATTAAAACACAAATCGAGAACAAATGTAAATTACGCTTCAATAAAACGAGTAAAATTATTTCAATACGTAAAAATAATTTGGATAGATGAGAAATTATCATTTAGTGAATACATAGTAAATACATGTGAAAAAGCAGAGAAAATTATAAAGAAATTACTAAGTATTGAGAACAAGAATTTTGATCTGCGGGCTAAAAAGAGTAAGTCTATATCATTAAAGGAATTTTGCGATTGATTGTTGGATATGTAGCTAATATTATGGGCACATAGGTTAAATGAAAATCACACATTAAAGGAAAAACTAAATTCAGCAGAAAGATATTTTTAATAAGAGTTGTAGCGGCATATAAAACAACATCGTACGGAGATAGACATATAAAACAACATCGTAAAGATCTTTACAAGATATCTTAGGAGAGTTCTGGTAAGAGAATACAAATACTGGGAGAACAAGGGAAGTGAAATAATAGCAACAGAAATGCCTTGTGAAATACCAGAATATTGACATTGAAATAAAGCATTTTGCAGATAATAAATTGCAAGTAGAATGGAACAGTATAAACGAAGGGAGAGGAGTTTATGATATACTCCCAAGCACAGAAGAAAGAAGATTAGTGTAACTTGAACGAAGAAGGGACTTGATACAACTAATAATTAGGAAGATTAGGCCTAGAAGAAAACGAATTTCTCAGTTATGGACAAAAGGGAAACTCCGGAACTCTTAATTTTCAAATGTCTCAAAATAAATTTGAACGAAAAAGATAGGAGAGTAAGATAAACTTTAATGTTTCGATGTAAGAGTCATTATAAGAAATAACGTAATGGCAGAATCATGTGAAGACATTAGCAACAAGGTACTAAAACTATACAAAACAAAAGGAAATTTAAATATAAACGCACTCAGAAGATAACTTGCCATAAAATATAACATATGAAAGTTCTTTAAAATTACATATAAACAGTAAATCCAAAGAAAATAAAGTTAAATAATTGAAGTGCATTTGGGCATTAGGATGTATGTGTTGAGTTATCAATTAACAATTGGTTGGTTTGAAAGTTTGACACAATATTGCAAGTAATATCACAAAGATGTAGTTAGCATTAGGGGCGGATCCAGAACCGACTTCTGGGGGAGAGGTTGGCATACTGCTACTTTTAAGGGCTCCAAACTTTGGGATGGGTTTTATTTATATATTTAAAATAAACTTTCCTCTTCTTGGGGGGGGGGACGATCACCCCAATCGTCCCCACCCTGAATCCGCTCCTGGTTAGCATTAGGTAACACTGGCAATTAGTGTGATTAAATTAGCGAAGTATGAAAGAATCTAATATAGATAGAAAAACCCGAACAGAAGGGTACACTGAGAAAAAAATTGTAGGTGGTGTACTTAGAAAGATAAGTTACATGCGTAATTCCTGTAGTTTTTGGACTTAACGTACAACAGACGTATAACTAAAACGCATGTTTTATAATACTTTCTGTATAAGTGTTCCATCTATACGTACTTTCTGAATGAAACAATGTAGGCGGTCAGGATCTCACATACAATTGGACGTATTTAGCATATAGCTGACGAAGGTAACATAAGTATATGCATGTGGTATACGGAAAACTGTTAGATGTCAGACATCCTGCAACGGCATGATGTAACATCTAAGGGCAGTGTCTATGTAGCATACGGATAACGTATGCTCCGTTCTGATTTCTATAGTAAGCAAGAGGATACCGTATATTTGTACAATATACCGCTGTCCGGAGATTCGGCTAATTAAAAATGAATAAGCAAAATATACGGAAACTATGGAATTACATGCAGAAGAAAAATCCATCAAATAGGCCTATATTGTAAACAATTTACGTGAATGTGCATACGTATGATAATACATAATAATACAGGCAGGGCCTAACTTGTGGGGGGCAGGAGGGGCAACTGCCCCCAGGCTTCTCAGGGAAGCTAACAGTCTTTCGAGGAGGCTCCACTTTAAGACAAAGTTTTATTGCTCCGTATACGATATGAACATGAAATTCTAAATGAAGCATTAAACAGGTTCACTACATTACATGAACAAAACTGCACACAAAAGGTAAATAAAACAAAACAAAAAAAATGAGTCGTGGGCCCATTTCAGTAAAAAAAAAAATGTCTACTATTAGGGGCCTTAGAAATAATATTTATTCGTATAGCTTTGAGTTCGTCAATATTGTCCTCTTGGTTAATTTGTCATGTATGGAACAGGCTCAGGGGGGTGTGGGAGCGCCCACAGGTTTCGGTGGTCCCACTAAGAGTAAGATAAATATGGAAAGAAGGGACCTATTTCCGAATTTTGCTAGACGGCCCGAAACAACTTATTGTAAGGGGTCCAAATATTAATGCCTGCCCTTCCAGAAATAAATCTAAGTTATGGCCCTGAATACAGGTGAGAATGATAGGTGAGGTGATTTAGAGTTTAATGTCCCGTTCAGCAGCGAGGCTATATGAGACGTGGACCTACTGATTAACATGGAATCCAAATCACATGAGCTCCTGCCGGGAATCGAACCCGGGTCTCCCACGCAAAAGGTGCGTGTGCTAAACGCTTAGCCACGAAGGAGCTCAGGCGAAAAAGATAAATAACCGAAGAGATAGTACGAAGAAACCAACAGAGATGGAAACAGTAACACAGTTTATAAATATTTGAAGATGGAAGCAAAACCCAAACGTAAAAGTATCCAGGATGTCTGGAAGAAACAAAATTAAAAAGAAAATATCTAAATAAAGTCAAAATGTCGTACAGTTGTTAAACAAAATAATGTAAATAAAAGCCAAGGCTAAAAATACCCTATCTAAAGGTACAAGTAGATCTATCTACGTTACTAAAAATATTCCCATCAAACAGTGATTAATTTCTGTTACAACATTTTTTTTTCAGGCATAGTGTAAAATCAGATAGCTTAAAACGGTAATAGAAACCAGGTCTTGATTTTGTCGTAGGCAGTGATGCCAAACAGAAAAGTTGTAAAATCTCATTTCTACAGACAGAATTTCCCATTTTCCTCTTGAATTTCTCACGTTGTACTAATTACAAAATTGAAAAAAAGGAGTACTTTAAAAATGAAACTATTGTATGTCACTCACTTTCTTCAGTTCGTGCAGGTTCACTTTTAGCGCACCACTAGCAAGAATTGTTGAAAAATTATAATACCTTTACTAATTTCCTTCTTATTATCCCTTAAAAGGTTTCCAATGGTCGACATGGAAACATCTCACTTGGCATAGAAAAAAAATCAAGGGGCCATTAGAAGTAATTGTTGAGAAATTACAATTCTTTTACGATTTGCGTTTAAATACGGCTTTCGGATGTGTAGCATAAAAACTACGGTGCAAAAAACACAAACCAACCTGTGCTAGGTGGTTAATTAAAAAGCATGAATGCTATGTAGCAAGTCAGGGCTGGACAAAGCTGGTGGGCCCAAGCGATAATATGAGTGCAAGTGAGCGTAGTGGAAAGAAGCCAGTTTTATCAATGATACGAGTTACAGTAGCACTTGTCATGGTTTCATACTACTAATGCTCCAGTTGTAAACATAAAATACAGATTCTGTACACTGTGCAGAAAGATGCCGCCAGTGAAAAGTAACATCTAGTTGACCCACCTTTCTTATGCACTTACTTATTTTATTCGTTTTAGAGTACTTGTAATGATGTTACACTAGTAACCTTACACTTGTAAACCTAAAATGCAGTTGTATTACTATGTATTTAATTCTATCTCCTGCAGAAATTTGTTACTTATAAGCATGTCTTTTCATGCAAAGTATTGAATTTTATCTATAAGTCTTCCAAAATGTAGTGCACCAAAACTACACCTATACCCTTCAGCATATGGGTGAACTATCCATAAACTTTAATCTTCCATGGTTATCAAATAGTTTGTGAATACGTATTTTCCTTAATTGAAAGAGTCAATAGAAAAAGAGAGGAAAACAAGTACAGTCTGTTGTCAGGATTTAGTATTTACACCATGCTTCAATCGTTTTCTGTGGAACATTTTCCAAGTTAGTTGTTTCTCATTTTGCAATTTACTTTTTCCCCGTGAATTTATTCGAAAAATGCCAGAGCATTATTTAAGTTTCTTGTGGACTTTATTTTAAGGTACTTCTGAAGTAGTTTGCATTTTCCGCTAACAAAATTTGACATGCCCCGTCCGTTGTTGCCGATGAAAAATATATATGTAAAATCTCATATGTGCTGCTAAATGGGAAAACATTCCCTTTATCCCTTTCCAGGAAATACAATGACGAAAAGTCCCATAAAATGTGGATTTTTTCTTCGGGTTGGCATCTCTGGTCATAGATACCAGACTAGTATAAGAAACGCCCAACCTGCACAAGTGGTTGAATGTGTCATACATTGTACATACATATATTACACAGAAAACCACATGTGTTTAAAATTAACTTGATTTTTCTCCTTTTTTTTAAAATGTGGGTTAGACCACTGTTGCGCTGACCCCCTCAATTTTTCTTTCAGTTTTGTAATGCAGAGATTCTGCACTAAATGCTTAACCCTTGGGTAGATAGTATATGCGTACGACTCGATTCTTATTCCAGAATAATGTTGAAAGCAAGTTTTCAGTTTACTTCTGTCTCTTGAATTTCTTGGAAAGGGTATAGGCTACCACTCCATTGACTATTATTTGGTTTCAGGATCGTACTGGTACAATCATATTTCATTCATGGTTACTGTTCGTGGTAGAAATTGATCGGCATTGCGCTCAAAATGGGAGAAGACGTCGCTCTTTCACTCTTTCCATCTTCTGACAGATTTTTGGGAACCCATTATGCCGAGAGCTTGCGCATGCAAGTCATTATCAATTATGCTACTTACGCGTTTCAGAGTCTGCAATTTTCAAGAATAAAGTCACGAATTGCATCCACGATTTTGAGGAGAGTCACTGTTTATGGTCATTCTGGATGTAAAGTATCATTTGTTGAGAAATGGTCACATTTAAATTGTGACACTCACTTCTTCACCACTGTATATAATGGTGGAGATTCACTGCTTTTTTCATGAATTTATCTCGGTAACATTCCTTGAGAAACAGATTCATACACACTTGCTTCACCACTTGTGCAATTGCTGGAAACACTGACGAAAGTCCTCTTCAGGTATTTACGAATGTTCAGCCGTCGCATTTGTTTTGATCTCTCCTACGGTGGCGAAATGAGTATCTTTGAGACTCATTTTTAGGTTGAGAAGAGTAAAACATCTGGTGGTGTTAAACCGTTTTTTAGGTTATCGAAGTCTCTGAAGCAGATTTTCTCCAATTTGCACATGAACTTGAAGTTTGCGCGTTGTTCGATCTGTGAAATTGCACCAACTACTCACCCCACAGTTCTTAGCTCAGTTACACTACTTGTGCCTGTAATAACTTGTTGACACTTGTCGAATGTGTTACTTTTAACATATGCAAATTCATTCAATTTATGTTTAGGTATCAAAAGTTGCATTAAAAATATTTTATGTGCAGACGTTACCTTATGCAAATTTTACTTGAAATAAATTTAATTTATATGAAAACAACAATGGAATACACGTTGTACTGTAATGTAAGTCAAACATAATAAAACTAACATTTTTAGTGTGAACCCCCCCCCCCAAATCTCTACCCCTCCTTTGCCCCAATAAGGACTTCAATCTGGCGTCGTCACTGTTGCTGACTGAATTTAACATATAATGCATTGGTCACCAAGGATAATAGCGAATGAAAAGGGTGAAGACAGTTGTACTGATTACATAGAATACACTCTAACACCATCGCCATTTGAAGTTGCTAAAGCATGTTTATTTGACAATTACTTTTTTAAACTTTAAGAGTGTTCGTTTATCTGGTTCAAATACCATTGCATTCTACTTTTTATTTTTTCTCTTACGATTTAGTTATAAAATCAATGTATTTATTTTCTCTTCTTTTTAAGGAATATTAAATTTTGTGTGTATGATATTTTGCTGAGATATTGCAATATTAACATCTTATGCAAAATGTACAAATATTACCATAATTATCATCATTATTATTATTTAAGTTTGGTAAGTAATGTAATCTGAGTCAATACCTTTCTCAGGCTTTTATTTGCAATTTATATTCATTAGAAAACAATAAACTTACACTGATTTAATTAAAATATAGCTTTTTGTGTAGGAACTATTAGGTTTAAATTGGTGTGTATTTGATTATTTGTCAGAAACCAAATTGTGCTACAGACTCTAGTACCAATGTCTATCGACTTTGACTGCCATCTGGAATACATTTATGCAACTATTTGATGGATTGTTATGTCAACTATTTATTGTATAGTAATATTCACCACCACTGGCAATAGATCTTCCCCTATCAAGATCTTGTAGTATGTCCTTCAGAGAACTCCCCCCAGAGTTAACCAATTTTTAAATACATTCCAAGCGTTCCAGAGTTATGCTGGAACATAATACTTTATACATTATATACGGACTGTTAACAAACTATATCGACAGTGAGAAATGACTCGTCACATCAAAATAAGACAAAATGATCATATGCACTTGTGTGTGTGTGTGTGGGGGGGGGGGGGAATTTCAGAACTAAAGCTGTCCAAAATCGTGGAAAAGCTAAATTTCAACCCAGGCTTCTTCGAATTCTAGAAACCGTGGAATGGAGTCCCATATCAGCATAAAGTAAATCATACATACGCAATCCAAAGATGCGCAATTGATTAACCGGCAATAGGTGTGCAGGGGATTCTATATAGACCCCATAGGGCTGCGGTAAAAGTGGATCTGATAAGGTAGGGGGACGCATGATGTTATGCCATCCCCCTGCATATCCTTGCCCATTGTAATTATATTAGAAAGTGGAGAGACTCGACAGGTATTTTCGGGAAGTGAGAGGACGGCGTCCCCCCGCACTTTTATCCCTGCTATAAGGTATAATTTACAGACATGCTTTCAACAGAATTTTTATGATAGTCTGATTTTAAGGTGGGTCCAAAGCAGGCAAAAAATAAGCATTGATGCCAGTGAACATGGAATGTTTCGGAAGTGTTAGTGAACGCCAACACGACGGTCTCTCGTTTTCGGAATAACACGTGCTGCGACGTTTCGTTTCACGCTTACAGGTGAAGAAAGAAACAAAAAGTGACATATACGGTGACAAAATACATTGCAGCAGCATTATTCCAAACACAGGGACCATGGTACTACTGGCAGTTTCTAACACTTCGGGCATCCCGCCAAAGCATTAGAGCATAGCTAAGAATTCTGTTCTCTGGAAATTATACCCTGTAGAAACTAATCTACACATATTTTACAGATTGATGGAACACGCATTTTTGGTTTACGTATGTATGATGTTCTTTACGCTGATATAGGCCACCACTTCACGGTTTTTCCAATTCGAATTAGCGCCTATTGAAATTCGAATTATATATATAGGGTGGCCAGAAAGTCTCTTTACACCTGCACTTTCCTTTGCCCATGTGAAGACGTTCCTATTCCGCGAACTCTCATAAATAGCACATTCACGCGAAATCCAACATGCTTCCTGCTGGTGATTTAAATCATTGTTGGTTTCTTCCTAGATGACCATTAGCCTGAATGCTTCCAAGCCCAAGTCCATTTCCACGTGGAGTTACATTGTGCTCTTTTTGCAGTTCTAAGTTCTGCACAACGGTTTCTGGTCGACTTGCAGGGTGAACGCAACACTGACGGACTAAATTCTGCATACCGTTTCCTTTCGGGTTAATGGACGATCAGAACAAAGGGCATCCGAAACACTTCCCAGGCGAAAAGCTTTTGTCTCCCACGTGATCAAAGTCTGACGACTTGGTGGCTCCATACCGACCCGTTCACGAAACCCAACCATCACCTGCGGCATATTTTCTATGTTGTGCTTCCGTTCATAGACCCAGACACTTACCACTAAACGCTCCTCCAAAGTGAAGTCATAAGTATCTGTCATTGCTGCTAACTAATACAAAAAGGCGAGACAATGAACTGGTCAATTCATAGACTTTATTGTCCTCCCTCAGGGGCAGTCACGTGGCAGTTATGCGGCAATCATGTGTCAATTGACGTGAAGAGCACTGTTGCCATATCAATGATCAGGATTGAAGGTTCAAATCTTAAATATCTTAACATCTTACATTGTTACATGTATTTTGTTCATTTAGTTCAAGTGCAAAGGGACTTTCTGGCCACCCTGTACACACACACACACACACACACACATATTTGT
This sequence comes from Thermobia domestica, assembly GCF_964235325.1. Lineage (NCBI taxonomy): Eukaryota > Metazoa > Arthropoda > Insecta > Zygentoma > Lepismatidae > Thermobia > Thermobia domestica. Next base: position 38,884,494 of record NC_137464.1, read on the forward strand.
TCACTGTGCAAAAGTGGTATGAGGTAAAGCCGTGCAATTTAGTGTAACTTTAGACAAAGGACATAAGTTTTGTTTCGTCATAGAAGCATGCCACTTGTATTAAAGATTGAAGAGATATAGGGTCAAAGGTCAAATTTTGATTTTTTTCCTTATGGGACTGCAATGGTAAATTCAGAAAGAGCCTGAAAAAACGTAAATCGAAGTGATAACAAAGAAAAAGCTGTATGGTATAATTCTATGGCGCAAGCCGACCAAATATGCATCAATCAAGTGTCAAGGTCAGAGGTCACGGGTCATAGGTCACAGGTCACAGGTCATGTTGAGAACCCATTTGAATACTCTGAAAACAATGCAATGTCCGTACCTCATCATGTCAAATGGGCCAAAGATCATAATGACGCTTACAGTAATTTGATACTTCAAACCGTCCTGGAGATACGAAAAATTGAACAAGGTAAAAATTGTTATATTGGTTAAAATGATGTATTTGTGCTAACTTTCTAAAAATACTTTTTCGTTGCTTATATAACATAGAGACAATAGGTTTTGTTAGGTGTAATTAATACAACAAGTTCTCGGAATACATAATTTTAAGTAATGTTCAAACTTGACCAGCGTTTATCACCTCTTCAGCATGGTTTGAGATACGAGGGTAGATTGTAAAGTTTGTGGCCTGACCTACAAAATTAGAAAATATTTTGTTAAGTTATGTTTTATTTTTTCACGTAATCCCGCTCTACCGAGGTACATTTACGTCACTTCTCCGGTAATGCTTCTTTGCCACTTTTAAAAATTGATTCCTCGAGCCCTGCAAAATATCCCAGTATAGCACTTTTCACCTGTGCATTGGAAGAAAATCGCTGATCCCCAAAACATTTCTTCAGGTATCTAAAGAAGTAAAAGTCCGAGGGGACCAGATTAAGCGAATAGGGCATTTACTGCAAAAGTTCGAACCTACAGGAATGAATTTCTGCCATGAATGCAAGGGACATGTGAAAGCGCACATTATTCTGGTGAAACAACACGTTTTCTTCGCAACATTCCTAAACTTTTAATTCTGATTTCCTCACGCAAACATCGGAGAAGGGTGCAGTACTATTCAGAATTGACAGTCTTTCCCTTTTCCAAGAAATCAATCAGGATAATTCCCCTAGCAGGATAATTCCCTTTTCCAAGAAATCAATTAGGAAATTTCCTTTTCCAAGAAATCAATGAGGATAATTCCCTTTTCCAAGAAATCAATGAGGATAATTCCCTTTTCCAGGAAATCAATGAGGATAATTCCCTTTTCCCAAAAAATCAATCAGGATAATTCCCTTTTCCAAGAAATCAATCAGGATAATTCCCTTTTCCAAGAAATCAATCAGGATAATTCCCTTTTCCAAGAAATCAATCAGGATAATTCCCCTAGAAATCAATCAGGATAATTCCTTAAAAAATGATGCCATAACCTTGTTTGCCGACGAAACTTGTTTGGCTTTCTTTGGGATAGGAAATACAAGCTGTTTTTATTGCTTCGATAGTGTTTTAATTCCAGTGTATGATGGTGTATTATGTATCGTCCATAGTCACAAATCTGCCAATAAACTTCTCCGGATCATTTCAAACAGTTCCAAACAATCACAGGAAAGAGTAAGTCGATTGCGTTTGTGTTCACGATAATGTTTTGTGCTCCCTCAAGAAATACTCACTGTCTCGTTTATCTCTCTGATCCTAATTCTGTGGCCATTCAAAATCAGCTCACAAATTTTATGGACAATTTTTGTAGTGGTGGAAGTTGAAGGCCTGGCACTGCGAGAGTCATCTTTAATGCTGTTCCTGCCACGCTTAAATTCAGCTACCCACTTTTTCACCATGGAATACAAGAGTCTTTGGGTCTCTACCATGTCCACATGAATTTCCTGTTGTGTTAAGCTCTTTTTATTGAAGTTGTAACGTGCCTTAGGTATGGCTCCGTCGTGGGCCACCGGCCGTTAATGACCAGGACAAATATCTATAAAGGGAAACATGCCCTACAATAATTATTGTTAAATGAGGGAAATTAGGCGAGATCCTCCTAGTGCAAATGTTAACTATATTTTCTATAATAATTCCCATCTATAGGATTTCTGCGTATTTCAGCTTAGCAAAATAAAAAACCATGATATAAATAATCAGAAAGATGCTTTTAGGATATTGAAATAAAAGGTTATATATGTGAATTGAAAACTTTATAACAATAATTCAAACAAGCAATATCTAATTTCAATGGATTTGAACAAGAATAGTAGTTTTTACATATGTAAATTTATATCCTGATATATATATTTTTATACTGGATAAAACTTTTTTTTTTTACTGTAAATATATTTATGGAGTCTAATAGAGTAGCAACATCTACCTTACCATAAGTTCATTTCATTAATTTTCTTTAAAAAAAATATATTCAAAATTGTTTTAATAACACCCTGTACTATAATTCAAATAGATATAAAATATATTTAGTCCTAATTAATATAATACCTTAAATCAGAGAATATAACAAATTAGTATAACAACTCACCCATTTACAAAAGTGATCTCTAATTCCATTCACTCCCGATTTAAGTAAGTGGGTGTCACAGTACAGACTTTTCATCCACACAATATCACCAAACCGAAATAACACTATTCAGAAATTAGATACCAATACTTTAGAAAATATCTGAATATAAATTTCTTTTTCAGGAATAAACGGTAAACTTCTCTAATTCTGAAACGCGTGATATATAACCTTATACACAGTTGAATATAGTAGAACAGATAGTGCCCACTTGCACAGTAGCAATCGAATGGCTAAGCCATCCTCTTCAAGCACCGTCGTAGGTACGCAATTCTCAACTTTCCGCCAGAGGCGCTAAAAAAAAATTACATCTTTATTTCGGGTTGCATACTCGTCAGGCAATACACTCCAAGATTTTTTTTTTTTTTTTTTAAGTGTGGATAAAATTTCCGCACGTAACAAAGTAGGTACACAATAACAGCTCGATGCTCGAGTTTCTCCATGTCACAAATTTCCGTCACTTCCCCCGACTTAGCGCCTCATAAATTCTTCACCAGAAACAAGAGGGAAATGAAATTTTATACAGTGACTACCAACGGACATAGCTACTCAACTGATGTATACAAACATAAAATAATTGCTTCCTTCCTAGTGAGGTCAATAACTTTCTAATCCACCCTCGTATCAAATTGCTGTAAATGGCATTGTGATCTTTGTATCTCTGGAAAACTACCTATGTGATAGAATGAAGTATTTACCTAAGTAGTTTTGCGAGATATAGGCTTTTGAAAAAAAAATGAAATTTTCAATCCTTTCTAACTTTGTTCATATTCATTCTTTGAGTTGAGTTGATTTTGAGTTTAACGTCCCGTTCAGCGGCGAGGCTACATGAGACGTGGACCTACTGATTAACGTGGAATCCGAACCACATGAGCTCCCGCCGGGAATCGAACACGCGTCTCCCGCGCCAAAGGCGCGTACGCTAACCACTTAGCCACAGAGGAGTTCTCCTATTCATTCGAAACCTATCATATTATGATTATAGTATCAGACACCAAAGTACTTTATATTTGGGTTGACCTGTCCATCTCACTTGCGTCACTCCTGGTATAGAGGCGTGTTTACTCACGAAAATTAGATGTGTATCCTTAGCCTGCAACACTCAATAATAAATGTAATATTGTAACTTTTCGTCTGACATGTAAAGTTGAAATATGTAATAGCCAGTCCCATTTACAAAAAAAAAAAAAAGTTGAGTTGGCAACACTGTTAACTTGGTTGTATAACAGAGTATGTCAAAGAATGTTCCCCTGCCGATGTTTGCATGATACAAAATTTCAATGTTTTTTGTTAATTCATTTAAAAATTACAAGGGGGTAGGGGTAAAGGGGATCTAAAAAATAAGGGAAACCCATGACGTCTCTTCGTCCCCTGTGCCTATCTTTGCCCATTGTAATTTTTTCAGGATGTGGAGGGACGCTATAGATATTTTTTGGAAATGGTGGACGACCTCACCCCGTTTCCCTTACTTTTACAGGGGTGCCCACAAGGGGGCTATGACGCAAACTGCGTCATTGAAATACTTGGGGGGGGGGTAAAAATCTATATAAATATGTTTGAGGGGGTGTAAAAATTAATCGAATTTTTTTTTCATGGAAGAACACATACGGATAGACAATTGAGGGCGGTGCGTCATGGACATGAGGGAGGTGGGCACCACTGCTTTTACTCCTGCAAGAGGGTATCAAAATAAATAGGCCATCCTGTGTATGAAGATAAATTTTTATCCCCTTCTATCTTCTTAACTATTGATCTTACGAAAAAATTTAAAAGGATATTTTTGTAGGGAATTTAATGTGCATTAATTTTATCCTTGAAATGTTTTTTTTTGCTATATCCAATATTTTTTTGAGATTTTTAAGAAAAATAAAAAAAACTATATTTAAGCCCCTCCACTACCAAAACTTCAAACCAGTACATTGTTCTTCATGAATCGACTCCATTTTTATGTAAATGACTTGGGAAAGGATGTGATTTACTCGCATCCTGTGCACAGACGCATACGCTAGCAAAAGGGTTGAACCGTTTCAACAATATTTCTAAGCTATGTTCAAGTTTAAAATAATAATTATTAATCTATATTGACGGACCTTCGTCCCTAATTGTTTATCTAACGTTAAAAAAATTCACTAACTTTCAGTACTAGGTTGGTAACTTTCAGTAGTAGATAAGTAAACTTGAAGGTAGTTCCGTAACTCTTAGTATTAGTTTTGTAATTTTAACAGTAGCTGGGAAAATTTTAATAGTAGTAGGGAAAAAAGCCTAGGTAGAAAATTCTGGTCCTCCGAATTGGAGGTTGACATCAGGTTGGCAGCAGATTCTAAAAATAAATAAATAAATAAGTATCGATCAAAAATTATGGAAACAGGAATTACGCCAAAAGAATGGAGAAGCAACTATACGTTGTGCTGGCTTTTAAAAATAAAACACGAGTACAATAGTTTGGCATTTACAGTAGAGCGTCGATTATCCGAACGTCGGTCAACCGAACGACCGCTTAACCGAACTGTGTACTCGCTCGCTTAAAGGATTTGGTGTACTGTGTACTGTGTACTCAAAGGTTAATTTTGTGTACTGTGTGTATTGTTCATGCAAAATGCGTATGTAATATGTACATATTTTTGTTTAATAAACTGTACCACATACTATATATTCCTACTAAAGTTGCCTTTGTACGTTACTTTGTAATACTTAAAGAGATGCCTGTTTTTATGAATAAATTTACTGTACAGTACTTCTTTTTGGCAAATAAACATGTACAGTTTACAGCGATACTATAATTAATCTGTACCCATTTTATCAACATTGATCAGAGGCGCAATAATTAAACAGATAACTTAGATATAATTAAAAGAAAGAACGTTGTTATTGACTCGTTGTCATGAGTAAGATTATTGTTTTATGATGGATAGGACATGTTGGTATTATCAAGATCATTACTTGCTATGATTGCTGCTGATATTTTATGTACGTATACTACAGAGGAATAAATCGAAGATTTCTGGATGCAATTCATGTTTATGGTCAGTAAATTAGTAGTTGATATGTTTACTATAATAACGTAATAATTTAAAAGATACGTAAAGCGAATCAGGGCTAAAACGAAGTGATATCGTTTTATCTGGTGCCGGAACCCGGGACTATACTATTTAGTTCCGAAGAATAGTAAGAACTGAGTTTATGTGCATAAGTACATATACCTTTTTATGAGTTTCACTATTTTAAGAAGCGGGAAGAGAATACAAAGAATTGTTAATATGCAGGATTCTGAGATTGAAGAAGTACCCAGTGTTTCAAACGAAACCATATCTGGAAATGCAACAGCTTTGTCTGAACATTCCTATTCTAACCTTATTGATATGTTTAGTCGACTACTTGATGAAAAGCTAGAACAGAAATTTGATCAACAAGATGAAAAACTAGAACAGAAATTTGATCAACAAGATAAAAAGCTAGAACAGAAATTTGATCAACAAGATGAAAAGCTAGAACAGAAATTTGATCAACAAGATGAAAAGCTAGAACAGAAATTTGATCAACAAGATGAAAAGCTAGAACAGAAATTTGATCAACAACAAAAATTGTACGATGAAAAGTTAGAACAGATACTAGCGCAGCATAAATCTCTTGCAGATAAAGTACAAGGTGTGCAAGAAAATTTTGATCGCTTGCAATACAGTTTGAAAGAAAATTTGCAAGTATTAGCTAATGAAGTTACCGTCAAAATTACAAATGATATGACGCGAGAACTTGATACTAGGTTTCAACAATTTAGTAACAAATGGCAAGATAGACAGGATCAACTAGCTCTAGAAACAGAGTCGATAAAGAAAGCCGTTGAAGCGGTGGAATCGACGACAACCCAACAAAAAAATCAGATAGTGAATATTACTGCCCAGGTTAATTCACATAGCATACTGATATCCAACTTACAAGAGGGAATCAGATCGTTACAAGAGAGGGAATGTGGCTACAATGATCTTATGTATAAGGAGGCTTTGGGTACTCCCAATCAACAGGAAATATTGCATCATCAACAGGAAGCATTGCATCACCGCCCGAGAACTCCATTAATAGAAACTGACGGGATATTTTCTTCTAAGAGTTCTGTTGATGATGGTTTAGTTGTGGAAGATCACAGTAGGCGATTCCAAAGTCCAGATCGCAAAAGAAGAAGGCAGATGAATGAGAGCGAAAGGGTTCCAGACCATTATCAACGCCAACAAAATCATAATCATAGTAAAATAAACGTTAAGGTCAGTGAAATTAAGGCCATGACTAAATTCAGCGGTAAGTGTGACGAAACCGCAAGCTCGTTCTTAGAGAAGTTTGAAGCAGAGTGTGAAATTATGGGTGTGGATCAATCTAAATTTATGAAGTTGTTACCACATCTGTTACTTCCTCCTTGTTCCTTGTGGTTTAAAGCTATTCGCGACCATATAAAATCCTACGAAGAATTTAAACGGGCCCTGTTGGCTAATTACGAAAATGATTTCTTGTTAGCTAACCGTGATGCGATGGTGCGAACCCGACACTATTCACCTCGGGTCGATAAATCTCTTACAGATTTTACGATTAATGCCTATAATGAACTTAAACTTGTCAATCCGTTTCAGCCCGAATCCAGAATAATCGCTTCCGTACGCATTTTATTGCCATATAAATTACAACAGATACTGTTGTCTGCTCAATGCGTAAACTTCAATCATCTGATAATTTTAGTTCAGAACTTCGAGAATCAATTCCCGAACCCTAGCGGAAGTAATCGTAATCCACCCAATCCAATTCCTGTCAGAAACCTGAATATAACTAGTGAAAATATCGAAAACCTTCGCAGCGATGAGAGGTCACGTGATAATACTGGCATTGGAATTAGTGAAAGATCTGTTATACGTACTGGAACTGGAGCTAATGGAAGATTCAATTCTAACGGCAGAAATGGAACGAATTATGGTAATCCGAGGAACAGTTGGACGAACGGAAGAAACTTTCGTGGAAGACGTAATTACAGTAACAATGTCATGCATACCAGTGTGACTCAAAACAGATTCAATTGGAGATCTCGAGATGACAGGAACTGTCGGAATAGGACCGAAGTAATAAATGAAACGGGAAATGGATCAAGAGAGAATAACCAAGATTGTGGTGTTCAATGTACTTTAATTGACCCATTTGTTAATCATAATTTAAACTAAAACCCGCTGATATGGTTGGGGTTAATCCCATATCAGCTGAAGATTCTCGTAATCGTTCGTCCCGAGATTCATCTAATAATTTATTTGGGACTTGTCATGAATAAGATTATTAGTTTATTATTGATAGAACATGTTGTTATTGACTAACTTTGAGTGTTATGTTTATCTTTATTTTTTTCTTACGTGTTCAAAAGAGATTCGATTGTATTAACTTGAAATCCATGACAGTGAACTTAAATTGAAGCTTTTAAACGTAATTATTGCCTTCTGATCTTGTTGTTGTTTTGATAAGATGACAATCTTAATTATAAATAATATTGTTTGTAAATGGATGTTATTGCTCAATGTAAAAGAGGAATAGTTAAGTAGTAACTCTGCGTAAGTCATCAATTACCTATAATTTTGGATAGACCCATAAATGATATTTGTAATGAATCGACGTTTATGATATGTAATTAGTAATAAAAGAAAAATATTGTTATAAATGAATTGATATATATATATGGAGAAAGAAGAGAAAAGAAAAATATTTATATTGATGTAATAATAATAATTAATACGAGGATTGATGTAATAATGATTAGTACGAGGGCTATTCAAAAAGTAAGTGTTTTGAAAATATCCAGGGTTCTTTCCTTCTCTGTGAATACTGTTACGGAATTCCCGTTCTGGGCGACATTTACAGCGATACTATAATTAATCTGTACCCATTTTATCAACATTGATCAGAGGCGCAATAATTAAACAGATAACTTAGATATAATTAAAAGAAAGAACGTTGTTATTGACTCGTTGTCATGAGTAAGATTATTGTTTTATGATGGATAGGACATGTTGGTATTATCAAGATCATTACTTGCTATGATTGCTGCTGATATTTTATGTACGTATACTACAGAGGAATAAATCGAAGATTTCTGGATGCAATTCATGTTTATGGTCAGTAAATTAGTAGTTGATATGTTTACTATAATAACGTAATAATTTAAAAGATACGTAAAGCGAATCAGGGCTAAAACGAAGTGATATCGTTTTAAGTTCGATTATCCGAACAAACCAGTTTTCCGAACACCCATGTCCCCCAATTACTTCGGATAATCGACCTCTACTATATATGGTAACAAAATTTACAAGCCATCCATTGAAGCTCTGCAAGATCGAAGGAAAGTAGAAGCAAAATTCAGGAGAAAGACCAAAATAACAGGGAACCAACCAGCACGTTCGACAACGGATGGATGTAATATTTGTACGGAGGACACAAGTACAGAGAATACCACGAGGTTCTCCATATGTTTCCCATCAACTTAGACAAATTTTATGATAGAGTGTCACGGGATCTTACTTGGTGGGCACTGAAGGAAAAATGGGTTCGGAACAAATACATCTGCATGATTCAAGATATGTATGATGGATGTAGGAACGAAATGAGAAGCGCGTGTGCAATAATAGAAGAATTCACCGTGAAAGTGGGACTTCATCAGGAATCTAGTTTTACCCCATACCTTTCTGAATGTATGCTAGCAAAGGGTATTTTTTTTCTCCACACTTTGCCTTTAATCCTTAGCCACTTATAAAACATTTACCGCCTTTCCCCCTACAACCATCTTCCCCCTCTCCTCCCCATTTGTACTAACACATTATCAGACCTCTCTACCACCCAGGGTGAGGTTTTGGTTCTCTTGCAGTCGCTTTCTCCACATAGATCTCTTGGGCGCGACAACATTGGCTCTCTCTATCTTAACAGAACTGCTTCAGCTATTTCAGTTCCTTTATCCATCCTATTCAATAGATGCTTCAGAGAAGGATATTATCCCACCAGCTGGAAACTAGCTCATGTGACCCCAATATATAAATCAGGACTTAAAGATCAAGTATCCCCCTTTAGGCCAATATCTCTTCTTTCTGTAATTTCAATTATCTGCGAAAAAATAATCAAAGACAGGCTTCTCAAATTCACGTCCCCTTACATTCACACCTCTCAGCATGGCTTTCTACCGAAAAGCTCAAGTCTCACAAACTTAAGTACTCTTCTTTCCTGTGCAGTTCAATGTATAAATAACAATACTCAATTAGATGTCATTTATTTTGATCTCTCAAAGGCCTTTGATTCTGTCAGTCACAAGTCTTCACAAGTCTTCTTCTCCACAAGCTTTCCAATAGGTTTAATGTACATGGTAAATTTCTCTCTTTAATCGCCAGCTATTTAAAGGGCCGTAAACAGAAAGTTGTTATTTCAGGAGCGACTTCTAACCCCTCAACCTGTGATCTCGGTAGTGCCTCAGGGAAGCGTACTAGGGCCCCTGCTATTTGTTCTGTATATGGACGATCTCTACTCTCGCCTATCAGTTAATCCTAGTGTCCTTTTGCTTTTTGCTGACGATTGCAAATTATATAGAGAAATATCATGTTTCCATGAAACAATTGCCCTACAGGAAGACATAAATTATCTTGTAGACTGGTGTGAAATGTGGCAATTGAAAGTTAACAGTAAGAAATGTGACGGTATTACAATTACTCTGAAAAAGTCTCCTGTTCCCTCCAAATACCATATTAACGATTCCCCTATAACACATTCTGCCAGTCATAATGATCTTGGTGTCATCTTTGATTCGAAACTCTCGTTCTCTGACCACATCTCCTCAATAGTTAAGAAATCAATGCGTATGCTGGGGCTTCTTTACCGATTCACTGAACTACATACTGTGGCATCATTAACAACATTCTATAAAACTCTAATAGCACCCAAGATCGAATACTGCTCTCCCATATGGGCCATGGCCGCACCTACACATCTCTCTAGATTTGAGTCTGTTCTCAATTTCTTTATTGCAATAGTACGTTTTCGTGTTCCCGCACTTCGAATATTACCTAAGGAGGAAATTTTGCGATATCTTAATATCCAAACGCCGGAAATAACTCTGATTTGAAGTTTCTTCATAAGATTGTAAATGGGAACCTAAGATCAGAAACCCTAATTTAACAACTATCCTTACATGTCCCTTCCCGCAAAACCCGGAATACCCACCTATTGCATCTTGCACGCCCTAGGTTGACAATTATACAGAGGTCTCTTTTTCACCGAGTACCCAACTATTATAATAATCTAACAAGTGAGGTGGACATTTTTCGAGCTACCCGGTGTTTGAAAGAGCAATAAAACGCGTGCTGGCTAAATAATATTACTTGTGCACTCTTGTTAATACTATTGATTTTACTGTTGTTGTTTATTTTTTAAATTATTTTTCTTTTTTCTTTTTTCCCGCTTGTTGACATTTCCCTGTGTAAAATGGCACAATTATGCTGTATCTGGGAATTTGTTCAATAAATAAATAAATAAATAAATGTATAAGGAAAGAGTAACTTGACCTATTACACATTGTTCTCAGTGCAAATCATATTTATTATATTGACATATCTATACGAAATGTTTTGTGGCATTGATATCTAGTCATCAGCAGAGGTAAGTGAGAGGAAACGCGGGGGGTGGCTTTCCACCACCTCGAAAAATATGCCCCCCAGTTTCTAAAAAAATACAAGGGGCAAAGATAGGCATTGGGAATGGAATGACGCCATGCCGCTACTACAGTCCCCCCACCTTTTCAGATCCAATTTTACCCCTGGTTATCAGCTAGTATAATTGGCCTTTGTGTCCAATTTATTTTAAGCATAAGAGAAATTTGAGCTTTTAGTAGGAAATTTACATAAATTATTATTGATTTTAAGAAGCCCTACGACTCGGTTAGAAGAGAAATGTTGTACACTTGTTATATTAATTAAGATACGTTTAGATGAATTCCAAAGTCAAGTCCGAGTAGGTTCACGAGCTTTCACGAGAATGGCCTGAAAACTGTAGATACGTTGTCGCCATTATCATTTAACTTGGTTCTGGAGTAAATTAACTTATAAAGAAAATCAAAGGTGGCAACCAGTGCCAAAAGCTAAATGATTTTACCAGGTTATGGTATATGCTGATTATGTAAATCTAATAGGGTATGATAGGAGAACAAAATAAAAAGGAATGCTGAGATTTTATTCAACGCTTGCAAGGATATGGGGTTAGAAATAAATGCAGAGAAAACTAAATACATGAAAATTCGCCGGGATCATAATACTGCAAATTTTGAATACGCTAAAATATCAAATAATACTTTCGACAAAGTAGATACTTCTAAATATCTAGGATCAATAGTGACAGACCAAAATGACATCTACTAAGATATTAAATGTGAACTGAAAGCAGTAAATTCAGTTCAAAATCTTTTATCTTCATGAATTCTATCGAGGAGTTGGAAGCTTCACATGGTCACTTACTCTGAGGAAAGAAGGACAAACATTAGAAAAACTAATATATCAAAGCAAACTATCAATATTCTGAAAAACAATTTGCTATAAAGTGCTCTATAAGAATGAGTCTCATTAAAGATTTCATATTTGTTCATGATAACTATCCAAACCATTCTGCATATAATACCAAAACGTGGGCGCTAATAAAGTGTATCCAAATAACTTCATACACACTCACAATCACTAGACATCAAATATATAGAGGATTTATGGGAAGTACTTGACAAAAAATAAGGATAATTTCTAAAGAAGTAGAGCTCAAAAATGCGGTACTAGAAGAGAGGATAATAGGATATTACCTGCAATTACAGAGAACTTGGTTCCTTCCATTCAGAGATGGCTTCAGGCAATTGTAGCTGCTAAAGGAAATTTCACAAAGCGCTAATAAATTGAAAAGTGTTGTTATTATTATTTTCTTAAATAGGGGAACGTGGGGCATAATGGGGAAGCTAAGATATTTTCCTTTCTAAATTGGTAACCAATATCTCGATTGCAGTAATTTTTCTGCGGTAGACACGTTGGACATTTATTGTGATATTTCAACCAGCAAATCCTTTCAAAAATATTGTTTTGCACCTTTTTGCTTAGCTTATTCCAAAAATGGCTCTTTACCCCATTATGCCCCCTACGTGGGGCATAATGGAACATTGGATTCAGTCAACCCCATTATGCCCCTACCCCATACTGCCCCGTACACTATTACATCTATAATATCCAGATCTAATATAGACTTATCATAAAATAACAATATATGATTACTATTATACAACACAACTTGAATTTTATGAAATATTTATTAGACTCAATAATCAAATATAACAAAAGATGAGTACTCTTTTTTTTTTAAAAAAAAAAATGTTGATAATTACTTCAAAAGGTACATTCTGAATTAGGCATTATTAAGAAAAAGAAAAAATCTGATCATTGGGAATTGTACTACAAAGTTTATGCAGATTACATCGAATTATTGTCAGTTAAATCTTAATATTTCCTCACATCAAATCAACATAACCAAATTTTGAAAATTCAGCATGAAGAACTTAAACAAAACTGCGCAAATGCAATCCCAGCATTAACAAGAAATGTTTCGAGCTGGATAGTAAACTACACAATCGATACTCTTACGGGGCATAATGGGGTAATGGGGCAATATGGGGTGATTGCAATACCGTTTTGCCCCACCCCGTTTTGCCCCAGATGAGTTGTAGTGTTAAATCAACGAGTATCTCTGTTATAACTTACAATCCGTAAACCTTAAAAACACACAACAAACACAGAAGAAATATTCTTTCAACATATCAATAGTTTAAAAGTGTGTAATAAATAACTTGCCTTACCTTGACCGAAGTAAAATCCCAATTGTTATATGCCATAGCGCGAAAACAAAGAACTGACACACAGCACTGTTCCTTTTCAACTGATAAGAACGCTGCTCAAGCGCAACAGCCCTTCGTCCTTGAGAATCTTGTTTAGGTACTTATCGCTAGATTGCAGTTAATTACAGTTCAAAAAATACCGATACCCCGTTATGCCCCCCTTCCCCGTTATGCCCCACGTTCCCTATGTCAGCTGTACGAATACTTTTCTCATGAATGACTTTAGAATTATTTTATTTTTGTTTTTCGTTATAAAGAGAAAATAGCTTTAAACTAAAATATACCAATGTTAATATATTCATAGGTGTACAATCTAACACAAATAATTTAATTAATCACACCACCCCTAGATATGGTTGGTTCACTGAAAATTGTACGAAATTTGGTACTGTACTAATACTCTTTCTACGTAGTTACTGTATAATAAATATTATTACACATCAAACTTACTTCTAGAATTCAGTATCTAATTTAAAGAACATTTTGATATGTTTGGTGGGTTTCTGACTTACTTTCTTTGCAGGTAAAAGATGGATCAGTGGGCTTTATTGAATAGACAGTTTTTTTTATTATACTAGGATTGGGTAACTTTGCTTTTTTTTAATCATGATTTTAATTAGAGTTTCTTTTATTTCCTGAAATACAAGTAACACTAAATGTCTCACTTGCTTGGAAGATACTACTCGTCTATTATAAATTCTTCTCTGGGATAATTAACAACATCAAAACGTACATTAACAAAGCAGCCGTTACAGAGAACACGTGAGGTACATTACTATTCAAAAGTTATTCTTACCTATCACGCTTTATTAAATCTCCTCCATTCAATAGTCCGATGCATAGTTTTGGTTTTCGTTATTTTAATTTCTTCCGGAAGTTTCCTATTTCCTTGAAAAATCTAAACAGAGTATTTTACAATATTTTGAATTCACATGTAAAATAAAAAGCATACCGCATCGCACTTGTCATGTAGTGTGGCAAACTAAGGAAGCTATAGTATCACAAACATAAAAAAAAAAATGTTGACAGCCTCTACAGCAGTAATACAGGTGGGGCAGTCTGAGAGTAAAAATGTCAAAAACAACTTGGAGAATCACCACCACTTTTGACTGGGATGTACAGAGTCAAAAATAAGGAAAAGCGGGTTTCTTGATTAAAGTAGTATTAAAACCGCAACTCTTGGTTTTAACGTTGATCACTATAGGGCAGAAAACGTAATAGATAGCTAGAAGCCGTTTTTTTTTTTTTTTTTGTAATCAATTAAGCCTTTCAAATATATATATATATATATATATATATATATATATATATATATATACAGAAGGTTGAGGGTTCTTTCAGGCTTTTTCAGAATTTTCCATTGCAGTCCCATAAGGAAAAACTCGAAATTTGACCTTTGACTCTATATCTCTTCAATCTATAGTATAAGTGACATGCTTCTATGGCGAAACGAAACTTACGTCCTTCGTCTAAAGTTACTCCAAATTGCACTGCTTTACCTCATACCACTTTTGAACAGTGAACAAATGAAATTGACACACGAATTAATCAACTATATATATATATATATATATATATATATATATATATATATATATACATATATATATATAGGGTGTTTAATAAGTAATGGTCATAAATTAAACCGTAGATAGTACATGCCAAAACTAACAAAAAAGTCTTAGTAAACATGTGTCCGCAAACGCTTCGTAACGGAGATAGGGGCTGTCGAAAGTTTGGGAAAATGAAGTTTAGAGACGAATATCTCAAAAAGTATGAATCGGACAGAGGGCGGTCCAATGAATGACTATCGAAGTCAGACATGCGCTATGCAGAAATGCATGGTTGATAACTCTGCAATGCGCGCGCAAGGGATTCCCCCAAAAAACGGAGGGATTCCCGGAAAATTGTCTAAGGAAAGGGGGCTCGAGATGAACATCGAGGGCGAGTCTATCCGCCAGTAATTCATACGTCGTGGTACCAGGTCGAAAGCTCGAAAAGATACAAAATGGCGGACAATGTTTACGTGTCGTGTGTGGTTGCATAATCAACAGGAAATGAGAGAGGCAATCGAAGAAAGGTGGTGGTGCATGTTCTAAACTACTTCAGAGCACATTCCTAAGACGAATGCACATGTACAGAGTAGTCCTTTACTGTACCAATACCAAGGTAAAACAAACGATGCGCGAAAATGAATGGAATGGCCGAAAGGAGCACTGGTAGAACATGCAAGCCAGCTGGAAATACTGAATCGGGGTTGCAACAGACGTTGAGCTCACCTTGGGTGCATGATGTTACGGGTTCAAATCCGCTAAAGTGCCCACTGAATGCAGTGGTTCTGATCTCAGATTTTCGAGAAAGGGTGGAACAATGATGCGGACATATTCAACAGGATGCCGACTTGTTATCACGAGTACGTGGATCTTTGCGAAAACGAGTACGAGCATGCATTCGCATGAATAGACGACACTTCCAACATTTACTTTAATGATAGAGATACGTTAATTTCTCATGCATCTCTTCTGTGGTTACACATCTGGGTATTTACTGTTTACCTTATGATTAATGCTGTACACATTACCAACATGACGATTTCTGTTTGTTGATATGGAGAAACACTACATGTCCATCATTTTTTGCTTGTTGTAATACATTTACGCGTTCAACATGCGGAATGTTTCAGATTCGCCTCCCACATACTCGAATGTTGTCATGCTTTTCCCATTGCAATCCAGTTTGCGGATATTCGTTACGTTAACTGCTTAGCACATAATGCTTCATCAGTGCCTTGCATACCGTTTGATTTCCCTACGTGCTGCCACACTTGTACGTATGCATTAGTTGTCGGAATTCTTCCTGGAGCAATTTTGAACGTACATCACCACACTTCGATTACCTCTGTCATTTCCTGCTGGTTATGCAACCACACACGGCACGTAAACATTGTCCGCCATTTTGTATCTTTTCGAGCTTTCGACCTGGTACCACGACGTATGAATTACTGATGGATGACTCGCCCTCGACGTTCATCTCGAGCCCCCTTTCCTTAGACAATTTTCCGGGATTCCTTCCGTTTCTTTGGCGAATCCCTTGCGCGCGCATTGCAGAGTTATCAACCATGCATTTCTGCATAGCGCATGTCTGACTTCGATAGTCATTCATTGAACCGCCCTCTGTCCGATTCATACTTTTTGAGATATTCGTCTCTAAACTTCATTTTCCCAAACTTTTGACAGCCCCTATCTCCGTTGCGAAGCGTTTGCGGACACATGTTTACTAAGACTTTTTTGTTAGTTTTGGCATGTACTATCTACGGTTTAATTTATGACCATTACTTATTAAACACCCTGTATATACAGTGAAACCTCTCTAAAGCGGACAGCCGTGGGGAATCAATAATTGTCCGCTATAGAGAGGTGTCCGCCTTAGAGAGGTCTTGATATTTTCTTACGTAAATTAGTAAAGAAGGTAATATGCAATTAGTAACAATATTTTTGGATGAATCATGTATGCACGAATATTACCAAAATGTTACTGTACCTGTGTTTCCTCCGCTGTCCAATACTCTATGTTGGAGGCACAAGATGGAAATAAGATGTTATAGTTCTCTGCACTTTACACTTACTTTTTCAGTACGTCGCTTTAATTTGTGGGTTAATTGCAGTCCAGTAATGTCTTTTTTGTGACAATATGCGTACCCGCGGGCAAAAACTACCAAACATGTCTTCTGCTTGGTTAGAGATTCCAGCAGGGCAGTAGAATAATGTGTTATTCCGAACGACGGGCAACTGTCAATCACTTTTGTGTCTAAAACAGCTTGGGTGGGAGTGGAATGAAAGCAAAGGACATGAGAATGTTGTTAAACAGAGATTCTTCGTCTGGATTGCTGAGTAGACAGTTCAGGAGACAAAATATCACAATGCTTTCTTGGTGACACATGTATGAATTACTAAAAATGTATTTTTACAATACTTTTCAACTTATTTATAGAGAAAGTGTCCGTAATACGGAGGTAAATAATACCTATAAAGGACAGAAAAGATTGTCCGTGTCCGTGCTAGAGAGTGTCCGCTTTAGAGAGGTTTGCCAATATCTTTTATCCTATTACAGTGTTCGGGGATTACAAAATATGTTCGTTACGGGAGGTGTCCGCTTTATAGAGGTTTCACTGTATATATATATATATATATATATATATATATATATATATATATATATATATATATATATATATATATATATATATATATATACTGTTGGGACATATATATGCCATGTTCACTTTAATCTCTCTTGTAAAACCGGAGTGGTAGAAATGTATTACCACTTCTGGTTTCAATAATAATTGAGAAAATTATATGTAATACAAACCAAACTAGTTCACGTGGTGTAGACGTGGCACCTCTACTTGTTGTTCTTTTAATAGAACAATAAATTGATTTAGGTTTACATCCAACGCCTAGGCTAAAGGAGATGGTGATGATGAGTAATGAATGAAATGGTGGAATGAAGAAAGTGGGAGGAAATGGGAGAACCCTGAGGAATTCTACGCACACGGTGTATGTCCACAACAAAGTTAACTTGGCGGGAGCTGGGATTGAACCCGGGACCATGCATCAGAGGTGAACGCTCTACCACTGATGTTTTAATAGAAGTCGAATAGTCATAAAGTATTATATTATAAACTTTAGATTTCTTCTGTAAAGCATAGTTTTGGAGAAGACTTTAAGTTGAGACAAGGACATATTTCGCCCATAATTGTCTCTTCAAATATTAATCACTTCGATCTTTCAAGTGGCATTGTATGGTTGACCAGTGCATACTAGAAAATCTCTTCAAAAATCCAAATCATTGTGTTACGTTCATCAATATTTTGTAAATATATTTACATTGTACGTAAATATAAATTTGATATCCGTGGGAATCTATATCTACAGTTCATGTTAAAGACAAAATTGCTAATTATATTAATTTCCGATAGTTGGTTGAAATTCGAGATGTTTTCAGCATGTATCTTTCTTTCTTTCAAGACTGACGTTTGCAGTACCACCTAGTATTATGTTGGAACATGTTTGTAGAAAGAGGTAGGTTAGCCAAGAATCTCGAAAAATATGTTTATTTGTTATATATAAGCGGTTATAAACTTGGGACTATATGGCGAGCGGAGGGAACTACTTGGCGCAAGGTAACCGAACAGTTGCATTGTGGGAAAGAAACTAGCATTTATGTTACAAACATGGCGAATGTACAAGGGCAATGAACTAGCAGTTTTAACATTTGTGAAGGAATACATTGATAACGAGCAAAATATTTTAAAAGTTTGTGAAGAGCACGGATTAATGAACCTAATAACAAATTGCAGAAAGTGTGGAAAGGAGATAACAGTGAAGAAACTTGACGAAAGCGGACGCCCAACTTCGGAATATATGCCGTATGTTCTTTCAATTATGATGTTTCACTAGAGATTGTAACATTCCGAAAGAAGATGAATAGTTGATTGAAGTTACTGCCAAACTCCACACTATAGGAATGAATATATAAGCCTACTAATTGGCGAATCAGCAACTGCGGCGATTTCTCTGTTAACTTTGGGAGGGGGTCATTCATAATAAAATACATGCAACAATGTATATAACAATAAAATATACATATTCATAAAAATACATGGGAGCCCACATGAGTTTTGGGAGTCCCGGGCCCCCCGGCCTCCCCAGGATCGGCGCCCTTGTTAAACAGTGAGACTTTTGACGGCTACTTCGGCGAAAGCAAAATCTTTACTGTTAGTAATTAACAAACAAATAATCGGCCAGGGTTAAAATATATTTAAAAAAAAAATATATAGGTGCTGTAGAAACAACGATGGATAGCTGTATGTCAAGTACAGTGATTTAAATATACTTCGTAAGCAGTAACATCATTTAACGTTTTCCCAGGAAGTGTGAGTGGCTGGGCGACCTGCACGGGCCGAATATTTCCGTATGGGTTGAATATTTCGGCCCGAGCCCAATCCAGCCCGGGCCCGAAAAATTTTGAAGATTTTCGGCCCTTGCCCGGCCCGATTTGTTTTTTTAAATGCTTAGCCCAAGCCCGGCCGGGTCCCAATAAATTTTAAAAGTTTTTGGCACGACCCCGGCTCGATAATTTAAAAAAAAATATAACTCGATCCCCAATCTTTCTCAAAATTTAGTATTAAACTTGATCTAACCCTCAGAAACAATTTCTAAACTCTGGTTCACAAGCTGACCCTTGCCTCCCGAATGTTGCTATTGCCTCCTGGAACTTTACCTGTCTTCGAGAGAACAAAAACTCCATTTCCTGTAAAACAAAACAAAAATCTAACTTGATTGATTTTTAGCATAAAGTGAAGATGGCAATATTGTGGCAAAACTTTCCCACCCCTTCTTAACATATTTTGGGTTCAGTGAAGGTCAAGGTCAGAGGTCAATTTACCGCACAATGCCTGCAATACTCTATAGTGAAAGTGGAGCCGCTAAGCAACACAAAATGTAAATAGCTATTACATTCTTTGTAACAATTTTAACGGGCACAATTCTTCAACGTTTGGCTTTATTCCAATTATCATTTAATGAAAGTCAATAATTATTAAAGAATTGCAATTAATCGGCCCCAGCCCGGCCCTACCTGAAGAGAAATCAGTGCCGCCCCGCCCAAGCCCGGCCCGGCCCGGCCCGGCCCGGCCCAAAGAAATAACAGAGTCGGCCTGCGGGCCGGGCCGGACTTTGGGCCTCGGGCCGAGCTCGGCCCGTGCAGGTCTCTAGGCTGGGGGCAATATTGTCCAGCAACATAAGAGTTTTACATTTTTGTATAATTATTATTTTGTGGTTAGTTTGATTTCACAGGCGCTCCTTGCATATTAGTTAGTATGGGTTTTAAAGCTTTATGAAGCATAAGAAATAGATTGTGTTTTATAAAATGTTTCCTAGTGGTATAAGGGTTATTCAAAAAGCGCGCTGGTTTTTGGATCGTCTGGCAAATTTTTGTTTCTCGGTTGTCGACATTATTTTGTATTGTTGCTCTACCCACAAACATTCCGATTGTCATCTTAGTCTGAATTTCTTCAGTCTGTATGTAGCCATGGTGCAGTTTATTTATTATTTTACCTGAATGGATCCCTCATTTCGCGTAATGCTGACCAGAAATGACCACCGAGGTCATGCGACTTAACTCCTTGTGACTTCTTTCTTTGGGGGTATTCTTAAATCATTAATGTATCTCAATAAACCCCGTTTCATCCGTCAATTAAAGGAGGAAATTCGACGAATCGTCGGCGAAACCTAAGTGGAAAGTTGTCAGGCAGTCATGGAGAATTTCCCGAACAGTTATTGCATGTCAGCGCAGTAGAGGAGGTCATATGCAGTGTTTCTTCCAGAAATGTTTTTGGGGGGCACTGCTTCCCGGAGCTCTGAGAGTGCCCCCCTTCCTGGAGAAGACCAAAATAATACGTCTACAATATAATGATAAATAGAACAGTACCAGCAGTGTCACCCGGAATACTAAGTGTGCCCCCCAGAACATTTTTTCTGAAAGAAAGACTGGTCATATGAACGACGTCATTCACCATACCTGAAATCAGAATGTGTGATGAACCTGTTTATGAATAACCCCATACCACTAGGAAACACTTTAAAACTCCATCTATTTCTTATCCTTCATAAAGCTTTGAAACCCGTACTAATTAATATGCAAGGAGAGCCTGTGAAATCAAATTAATCACAAAATAATAATTATACAAAAATGTAAAACTCTATGTTGCTGGACAATATTACCCCCAGCCACACAACTTCTTGGGAAAACGTGAAACGATGGTACTGCTTACGAAGTATAATTAAATCGCTGTACTTGGCACACAGCTTTCCCTCGTTGTTTGGACGTTCTACAGCACCTATATTTGAATAAAAGATTTACTTTAACCCTAGCCGATTATTTGTTCGTTAATTACTAACAGTAAAGATTTTGCTTTACTTCTTTTTTCTGAGTTATTTACTACCTCCTTTAAAATCTGAACAGAATAGGTAATATACCACATACTGGCCATAGATAGCTTGTTATACTCAATTGGTCTTCGAGGTACCCGATCCCAGCTTACTTTTAGATCACTAACAAAGGAAAGAGATTTCAACAATACTCCTTTTTATCTCCTTCTGTGTTTTCATGGTTGTTTCAAGCTCCGGTAATCGAATATGGGTAAAGATTTGCAATCCTCTCTTCTTCTGTTGATGGTTTGGTGCACCAAATTCAGTATGTCTCTTTCGTCCATGTAGCTCCCAAAGCATCCTCATCACATTGGCTGAACGTTGAGCTTCCAGGGCTATCTCATGCTCCCAATGATCGCATAGATTTCTTTCGAAACGGGATTTTATCTCCAATAAAATTGGGTGAGTTCTGTGCAAGCAGGGGTAAACTGGTCCTAATAATACTATAGTTCAGATATTAGGAGAACTCTATGCTAATGGGTCGGAGAGACGTTTGTTCTTATATGATATTTTTAAGTTCAAAACGGCATATGATTTTAAACATGATACATAATTTTGAAATGAAGATACTTCAAGCAAAAGTGTTGCTTTTGTTTGTTTAAGATTACAGAAGACAAATTCTTTTCTTCAGAAAAATAGTTATGACCTCGGATTAGCAATCTTAACATGAGCATTGAAAAGTTATTACTAACAAAGATTCTCGTATTATTACGAATTATTTCGTAGCTATGTACTTTCAGACAAGTGAGTTTCGTTTCACAGTGTAAATCTACGGTAGACTTCCAAAGTATCCAAATTTGATAATCAAATTTGAAGTAGTACATCCATAACTACTGGTTGCAATAGAGGAATAGGATGCAATATGGAACCTGTACTTCGAACACTGAATCCATGTTAAGAGTCTTCATCCCGGCGAAATTAAAATACCGCTAATTTTACAGTAATTATGTGATATCTTCAAATGGGTAAAAGATAATCGAAATGTGGAACAAGAGCGCCCTAAACAATATTATTTTACATGAGAAACCGTTATCACGACTCACTTATCTGCTTTCGATTTCGAGCCATTTTGAAAATCAGCATTTATTTTCGCGTTTCTAAACAGCTGAAAACGGAACTGTACTGAGTGACTTGTGATAACGGTACCTTACGCAAAATAATATTGTCTAGGGCGCTCTTGTTCCATATTTAAATTATCTTTTAAATATTTGAAGATATCACATAATTACTGTAAAATTAGCGGTATTTTAATTTCGCCAGGATGAAGACTCTTAAGAAGCAATTACTCGCTACCTCTTACTGCTTTTGCTTTATGGACATTAATGTTGAAACTGAAAGTGATAATTATCACTTGGTTGCAATAGATGAATAATATGAGAGGTGAAACATACTCTTGCACACTGAATCCATACCCCAAAAATGTTCATTACTATCTACTCCCATTTTATCCGTTATGCTATCAGTGTTGCAACCGAAAAATCGAAGGTGTTGACCACATCAGGTTTGAACAGATAGAAAAATATCGAAACTAAACTCAGTCTGGAACGATGAATCTGTGTCGAAAACCTGCTTTTCGGTATCTCTTATCATTTTCTCTCTACGAAAATAAATATACAAACTGCAAATACTAGTAACTTTCAACCACAACCAAAAGGAGTGAGGAAGAAAAGACCCTGAGGTATAAGTGAATTTCATGTTTTTTTCTTCTTTCATATATCCTATTGATTAAAAGTAAACAAATCTCAGACTCGAAGGCGGAAGGGGAATTACTACCTTCTGAAAATATTTTTGAGATTATACTCTCATATAATAGTACTTGCATTAAGGATATATGAAGGATAATAGTACTCGTATTCAAGGGCGCCCATGTTGTGGTTTCCAAGGGGGGGCAAGCAGGGCCGTGCTGGAATACTAATGAGGGCAGTGGACAAGTCTACTAAAAGGGCGCCCATACAAACGGGAATATATATATATATATATATATATATATATATATATATATAGAGAGAGAGAGAGAGAGAGAGAGAGAGACAGACAGAGACTTTGAAAGAAAGTATGAGTGCCATTTTATATCAAAATCACCACCAAATTTGCTTTAGTATTAAAGTAAATAGCTAACCTAGAATCGAAATCCTCTTTACTAGAGAAAAACTTTTTAGTTCCTATAACAACATTTCTGTCAAATAAAAAGAAGCTAAATGTATCAACAACTTAATATAGCTCTATGGCCTATGGACGCAGGAGGTTCAGTGTCGCGTTTACAAAAGCTCTCCATTGATTTCTGTCCTTAGTCAATTGGGCCCAGTTTCTACTTTATATTTCAGTCTCTGCTAGAACCATTTTAATATTGTCCTCCCATCTGCGGTTTGGTCTTCGTAACTGTCGTTTTCCTATTTCCATTTCCAGTTACAACTTTGAAAGCGTTTCTAATTTCTTCCATTCTGGCTAAATAACCTGCCCATTTGAGGCTCCTTGACTCGATGACCCTAACAATGTTTGGTAAACGGTATAAAATTATGCAGTTCCTCCTTATGAAGTTTCCACCTTTCCCTATTCCCGTTCCTCTTGGAGTTCGAATATTGGTTTAAGAATCTTGTTTCCAAATACTTTCAGTCTGCGATTTTCCCTCAGAGTCAGTTACCATGTTTCGCAAACATACAGTACAACAGGCATGATTATCGTTTTATATTTTGAGCTACAAATTCCTCAATAGAATTAGCAACAACAAAAGATTTTTAACTGAATAACACGAAATCCCTGCTTTCAGTTGACATGAAATATTTTAGTGATTATGGATTTGGTCTGTTAATAATGATCCTAGATATTTGAAAGTATCCACTTTGTCGAAAGAAAATATTATTTGGTATTTTAACGTATCCATAAAATGCAGTATTTCGATCCAGACAAACTTCCATTTATTTAGTTTTCTCTGCATTTACTATTAAGCCTTTATCCCTGCAAGCTTTAATTAAGATTTCTGCATTCATTTCTATTGTTCTATCATTCCCTATTAAATTTACATCATCAGCATACGCCATAACCTGGCAAACACAATTCAGCTCTAGGACCTGATTGCTGTCTTAGATTTTCCTGACAGTGTTCTGCAGAACAAAGTTTAATAATGGCGACAACACATCTCCTTCTTTCAGGCTATTCTCAACGTGAAAGCTCGTGAACAAGAATTTCTCTACTCGAACCTTACTTTGGGATTCATTTAAACATATCTTAATTAATCTATCTTTTTTGGTATTGCAAATTCTGAAAACATGTTGTACAATGTTTCCCTCCTACCTGAGTCTAAAGTCAATAATTGATGTGCCAGGATATCGTATTCTCATTTCTTTTCAAGTATTAGTCGAATGGTAAATATCTGATCGATAGTTGATCGATTTTACCTACATCCGCTCTGATAATCTCCAATAATTTCATCTGCGTATGGAGTCAATCTTGTAAATAGAATGTTTAAGAGAATTTATTGGATGTTGACAGAAGAGAAATGCCTTAATAATTATTAAATATGTTTTGTTGCTTTTTTTCTGAACTGGAGCAATGATTCTTTTCACTCTTGTCGTAATTCCTCCTTGTTTCAGATAAGGAGAATGAGTTTGTGTACCTTGCTCTACAATTTTTCCCCTCCAGCTAAAATTAAGTCAACCAGAATTTCGTCTACACCCGGAGATGTGTGTTTCTTTAATTTTTTAATAGCTATTTCTATTTCTATCTGGTTAGGTTCTGGAATATACGGCTATGCTGTATGTATTTCACTTTTTCCACGTGCATTAGTCTTTGGCTATGTGTTAAGCAAATCGCCAAAGAAATATTTCTATCTATTTAAGATGATATCCTAATCAGTGAGAACTGTTCCGTTAGCTTTCTTTAATATATAAGCATAGGGTTGATAGCCTTTCTTAAGTTTGTTGATGGATTTATACATGTCCCGAATGTTTTTGTTTTCACTATTATCTTCAAGCTAATTAATTTTAACTTTCAAAAGTCGCGTTTCTTTATTCTAAAAGTTTTGGAAGTTTTCTGCCAGATGACAATAAAATTTTATGTAGTTATATCGTTCGGATTTTGTAGCCAACGCTGTTTCTTCTGTTTTCTCTTCTCTGCTATTTAGTGCAGTTCTGGTTGAACTATGGTTTGGTAATACGTATTTCTGCGTGCCCAATATTTCTTTTGCTGAAATTTTAATGTTATCTCTAATTTCAACCAAGTATCCTGAACACTAGTGCACTCCGAACCTTCTGAAACCGAGAATCTATTCGACACTTCAATCTGGCTCCCCTCTCACCTGACTCTCCTCTATTTTTTTTAAAAAAAACTAAACCGCTCCGTTTTCAGATATTGAATATTCCCTTTTTCAACGATAGTCTCTCTGTTACTATAACAATCAACTTCTCTGAACGACCGAACATCAGTTATGCTAGACTGTTTTCTTCTGTCTACTAGACTTCTGCCTACAGTTTGATTATGTGTTTTTCCATCTGATGAAGTCTAAGTATATTTATGTATGTCGCGATGTTGGAATTTTGTAATATTCACGATAAGGTTTCTGGATGTTGCACAGTTCACGAGTTTAACGCTGTTGTCACAACCTTCCTTATGCAAACATTTACTCCCTATAATCGGTTTGAAAATACTCTCTCGTCCTACCTTCACATTGAAACCGCCAAACAGAATTTTCATATAATATTGCAGGAAGATCAAATACCCGTTCTATTCTTTCGTAAAAACTATTTTTTATCGCCATCCTTATTTTCTGTTGGGGCATGTGCATTTAAAACAATAATATTACACGATCGACCCTTAAGAGAAGCAAAAGAAAATTTATCATTAACAAATTCAACCTATGTAATTGCTGATATTGCGTATTCGTTTGTGAACGAAAAGCCCTGTTCCTATAGTTGGAATTTTTAATTCGTTCCCCGTAAAAGAACGTAAAATTTCCCGACTTGACTCTTTCATTTCCTTCTCATCTAACTTCCTGATATCCCACTAGGTCCATCCTCTGTTTCTAAATTCGTTCTTTAGAAATTTTAACGCGCCTGCCTTATAGTGACTTCTTATATTCCATGTTCCAAATCTCATATCGATTTTACTTTGCTGAGTTCGTGCCAAGTTATCAGTTATGATCCGAGGGTTCTGCGAACTTATCTGAACAATCCTTGTTTTTTAACGGGATGAGGTTGTTAGCCACACACCAAATCCCCAAGCTGGAGGATCACCCCTTGTCTGTCCGCGACTGCTTATTCAGTACATTCGCAGCTAACCTCTTTATCCCAGAGGCCTTTTCCTCGATCCACAACCTGAGAACGTGCCGTGTCGTGGTGACAGGAAAACCACATTTTGCGGAAATTAATTCAGCTATATTTCAGAAATACAAAAGGTACCGATTATCCGAACACTGCTTTAAAACACACAGGAACAATCAATATGCTTTGATATATGGGTGCATATTAAGACTGTGGAAGCTTCGATGCCGTAAAAATCGTAACTTATAAACTAGTGTCAGTGTAGTATTACATAAATGCATCGTATGTTTGACTATCACAATTATTCTTGATGTATCACGTTGTTTCGTTTCATAGCTACATAACTTTGTAATATTTTTGTAAGTGATTATACTTTTTACCTGTTCTCTGCCAATAGCAACTGTATGAATTTATAATACAAAACTGAAATACAGAATAAATTTTTTAAAAAAATATATAATGTGATATTTCGCAGGGCATCTTATGTAAAGGGCACCTTGTATTCTTCACAGGTTCTGTACTACCAGTCAGTATTTGAATTTATTACACAAAGCTGGTATACAGGATAACTAAAACCACTTATGTTGGTATAATGTGATGTTTCATAGGGCGCCTTATGTAAAGGGCACACTCTACCTTTCACGGGTTCTTTACCAACAGTAACTGTATGTATTTATTGTACAGAACTGTGGTATACAGAAGAGTAAATAAAATCGTTCATCTTTGATGTGGTCTCGCAAGGGTGCACTGCACCTTTCACGGGTTTTTTACCAATAAAACTGTAAGAATTTATTACTAAAAACTTGTACCTTTATTTATACCGTAATATTTCGGAGGGCGCACCAAGACACGTCCCGGTGTCCCGGTGGGCCAGCACGGGCCTAAGGGCAAGTATAAACGACGCTTCAAATATAGTTTCAAATTTTGCTGTAACTAATGTAAAAATTCTATTGGGTTTTCGATATTCTCAAGTACAACTTCCTCTTAGGGTGGGCAAGCGCCCCACCTTCCTCCCTGATGGACGCCCTTGTTCGTATTAAGGATATATAATACGAGGGTGATTTGGAAAGTAAAGAAAGCCTCCAAGGTGATACTTTAATTTGTGTTTGACATATAGCACCGATAAAGGAATCAGTGGATAGCTTGCAATGTCAGCTACAAATAGTGGCATCACTTTTCAACGTAGTCCCCATTACGGGCAACACACTTGCGCCAACGCGAAATAAGGTTTTTCATGCTGTCGGTGAAGAATTGTGGTGGCTGCTGGCGACAACAATGCGGATGTGCTGCTTCAACCTTCGCGTCCACAACTATAGTGTTAGCCCTTAAGGCGACCCTTAAATTTGGGGAAGAGCCAAAAGTCGCAGGGCACAAGATCCGAACTACAGGCAGGATGAGGCAGAATGTCAACACATTGCCAGCAGATGGGACAACTTTGAATGTTTTGGCGGAGGACATGACGTGTGGCGGTAGTACATCGACTGACACTTCGTTTCAGGATCGTAATGGTATATCCACGACACTTCGCCGGCGATGAATGTTCCAGGGCGCAAACCTTCCACAATCAGAAATTGAATGATAGCCCGCTGTTTCAACCGGAAGACATCACTGGATGACATGGGTTGCTCCATTACTATAGAAGCAGAAGAGATAGGTAGATGAAACAAGTGGCACTCTATAGCTTAAACATCAGTGTATTAACGGTAAACAGTTCAGAACATTTGCAGTACTATTGGCCAAGTAGTGGGCTTGGGGTCATTAATTTCAGAACCACCCTTGTACTGGTCACTTCAACTATCAGCATAGATTCATTCATAAATGTACTTTGGTGCTATCCTCTTTACTGCCTTTACGAGAGTTTATTATATTATTAATTTCTTTTGTGGGCTTCGTTTATATATAAAGAAGTAAAAGTTTGGTTATTGATTCAGTGGTTCAGCAGGACATCTCTACGGAAAGCAAAAGAGGAAGATTCTACATTTCATCAGTTACATAAGCTATTTATTTAGTGAGAGAATTTACATTTACATAAGCTTATATAACTCTATTGAAACGTAATAAAATTTGCAGAAAATTTTCTATCCTATCCACGTGCCATCAAAATAACAAAACCAGTTTTTTTTTTTTTTTTTTTGGTACGCCATCACGCACTGTCAGCATGGCCTGATACTTCGTCATTACTAAAAAAAAAAAAACACCATCTGGGAGAAGCGATCTACGTCACACTGTGACGCCCACAGAATCGACTTTTAAATACACAGGTCACAAGGGACAAGGGGTCTTTTGAACTATATGTCGTCAGGTGGTCATTTTGCCTTGCGTCTGTTTTTATTTGTTTCTGGTTGATTATCTGACGCTGTTGGTGACTAACGCTTGTCTGTCTTCTTGTGGTTCTGGATGAAGACCACCCGACTTCTATGCTAGAGAGCCCAATGTCGAGCTAAATGCCCGAGAGTCAGAGGAAGCCTAAAATCTCAGCCTTTGGCCACTCGAGAACACAACCGCGTGGAGCTGAGCAAAGAGCTTGTAGTCTTAGAAATAACCCTGATGTTTCGAGATCGAAACCTGACTTTGCAACACCTGCACATTGATTTCTCGTCACGCTTCCAGAGACGATTCGTAACGTAATCGTAATGGTTTCTGGAGCAAATGGAGCGACGCTGTAACCTGGAAAATATAAATGAAAATGAAATCTTTGAGTTTTACGTCCCACGGTTATGCCGGTTAGGCTAAAGGAGACGGTGATTATGAGAGATGAGTGAAATGGTGGAATGAAGAAAGTGGGAGGAAACGGGAGAACCCCGAGAAAACCCACGAACACGGTGTTTGTCCACCACAAAGTTCACTTGGTGGGGGCTGGGATCGAACCCGGGACCCCAAGCACCAGAGGTGAACGCTCTACCACTGAGCCACCGCGTCCCCAACCTGGAAAATAACAGGCAATCTTAATATTTCTTTTTTTAAGATTAAAAACAAATGTTAACATTAAAAAGTCAAACACTTTCTAACCTTAACATATATTTCCAAGTATTGGCGTTATTTGTGGCTCCAGATGGGAGCATTCCCTCTCTCTGTTTTATTATAAACGTTTAATCAACAAAATAATACCACTCCTACCAGGGTCATTTCATAAATAATGCGTACTAATCTTTTTGACTTACACGTTTATTGTTTAGAGGTAATCTCTTTACAAGCTTTCAATATAATCTTCCTGCTTGGCAACAACGGAATCCCACGTTCAGGTACCTTCTGTATTCCATCAAGGATGCTATTTTTGTGAAGCTCCCGAATAGTTCGAGTAATGGCTGTTCCATACATGAAAACCGATGTCCACGCATACATTGTTTCAACTTTGGGAACAGGTCGTAGTTTATTGGACGCATGTGCAGACTGTAGGAGCATTAGGTAACATTTTCGGTCAAGACCCAATTCAGAAGTGGGGGACCCATCGAGAAGAAATTACTCTTCTAAAATCACTAGTCAAAATTCGGTATACTGACACAGGTGGACTTCCTGTGATGTTAGAAAGCTCCTCGCATCTTATATGGCGATCTTGTTCAAGTGCCTCTGCTACAAGTTGCACACTTCTTTCATCCGTTGATTATTTCGGCCTTCCTGGTCTTGCACCCTCTTTATGTCCACACGGCAACTACGGAAACCAGTAGCCCAACGAGAAACTGTAGTACAGTCCACTGCTGTCTCATCACAAACTTCACGTAACTTACTGTCAATTTTTGTGAGGTTTTAATCTGTATGTAGAACCTCCGATCTTCAATAACCACCTGCCGCCTCCATTTCCAAGATTTGTCACAGCCACATTGTGTTCACTAGAGAGTGCACAAGCTTACGTTCTGCTGCTTCAAGATCTTAGCTTCAACTGACGAAACGTTTACCTTCATTTCATCACCCACTCCACAGTGTTGCCACAGTGTGCATTATTTAAGAAATGGCCCTCGTATATCAATGAGAAACATGGAATTTCAGATACATCGAAGGGTCTCCCGTACTCGAAGCAAAATATAAAATGACGCTTATGAGTAACAGGTTGTCTCGATTAACCACCTCGCCAAGATAACCGCTCTGGTTGTCTATTGCAAGCACAGAATTTTAAAAAATGCTTTCATTCAAGAGCTATTATGTGGACAAACAAACGGACGTGCTACTATTATAATACAAGACTTACTAACGTGATCCTAATAACCACTGGCGCAAATCCCGGGAAGGATGAGGAGGATATGTCCCCTCCAATCTTAGAGCTGGGGGGACTGTGCCCCCAATAATCCAATTTGAAATGTGTTCTTTTTGGGGAGAAATGTGATGATTTGTGTCCGACTGCCACAAAGGAAAGTGAGATGAAATTGATGTCTGCCCAGAATAAGCCTCAAATCTGCCCGCTTCCCAATGTTGAAGACAACTCTGCTCTCCTGATCCTCTACAGCATTGTTTTCCAGCTTTATAAATATTTTGAACATCGCTTAAAAATAGTGGCGAAGCGTAATCCCACAAGTAGGGTAGGCCCGATAAAATAATATTCCTATTTAGCTCCACTACAAATATTTTGAAGTGCAGTTCATCTTTTCTTCTGTCTGGGATTTGCAGGGAATTTTCTCCTCATTTGCTGTTTTCATTTCCTGCATATTTGAAACTGGAGGGAGAGAAAAAAAATCAAGAACATTCTTATAGTTAGCTGTCAAATTTCTTGGATAAGCGTTTGTTGCTTGCATCTCTCACTTTAAAATAAGTACAATACTGCATTTAATTAATGGATTACATGATAATGACTTCACTAGAAATGTTAATGCTCAGAAGGAACTTTATTTGAATCAACGCAAGATATTTAATATTGTATTCCATACAGTGGCATATTTAAGGGAATCGCTTCAGAGGTTAAGCACTCACCGAATTTTATTGCATTTTTTATTGTTATATATATTTATATATATATAGCAAAATTATCACATTTTCAGGAATAAAGCTGCGAAGCCTCTTCTGAAAAAAGCAAAGCTCCTCGAAAAAAAATCATAATTATACCACTGATTCTATGAAATGGAAAACAACTACAATTTCACACAAATATTATTATTTTATCCTGTACGGTAGCATTTGGCAAGTTTATAGGTCCTACATATGCTTCACGTATCAGATATATTTGACAAGCTATTATGGACCAGGCCGCATGTAGGAAAAAAAAAAAACAGCTACTCTGAGAGTATATAGGCTCCAAAATTAAACAAGTTATCACTAATAGAAATGCATAATTCTACACAGAAACTTTTCTACTTTGTGTTAAGGAAACCATTTCATAACATATTAGCATTGAATGATGCTTTCAAGACTAAAACTAAACTCCCAGAGGCAAGCCTTCGCGCCTTCCCAACAATGCGTGCAATAACCAGCGATAATAACTTCGCTACCTAAGCAGCATAGCCCGTAAGCCTGTCTGGCGAACTGGTGAGGCTCAGATGGAAGGGCCTCTCAGTATTTCCAACTACTTTTTTTTTTTACCAAAAAAAGGGAAATGTTGAAGTATTGGCTGTATTTTATAAGAAATCAAAGACAAAGAAAATATATGGTAGAAAACAGGGTAGGCCCGACCTCAGAGTCTCATAGTACGCTTCGTCACTGCTTAAAAAAAGAAAAAGATTATGGGAATGGTAAGTTATTATCCATCCCCCTTCCAATGTTGGAGACAGATTTGCGCCTCTGCTAACTACAGACGAAATTTCTTTAGTATCAATGTAGTACGTATATCAATGAAACTCCTCGATTCTCTAAGAATCTAATGCTTCAACGAATACAAAATTACAAATCTCGTACTTCATATACGCACACAATTTTAACTTAACGAAACTTTTCAAATAGGTATGTTTAAATTACTGCGTATTGATACATAGCTATGTATCTGGTTTCTGAATATTAATCAGCGCCTCTATTGGAATAAAGTGGGAACTGTAAGTCTAGACCATTTCTTTTCGTTTACTAATAGTAAAGGTACAGTTTTCAGGTCTGCATGATTTATCTTGTACAGCAAGTGAGTTTCTAAAGCAATATTGAAAACAAGAACTTTTTCGGTGTGATCTACAGATTACCGGTATATGTATATTTTAAAAAGTTTCGTATTATCTGAACAGGACCAAATTAATTTGTCAAACTAATACAGCGTTTGATATAACGATTTAATTTTCAAAGTTAAAAGCTAATAGATTAACGTCAATTGTTAAAACAGAGGTGTAAATATAGTTTAATTATCTTTCCACTAGATATAGTAACCAAGAAATTGAAGCAACTAATTCGTGACATTGGACGAACTGCAGAAAGTCTGTCGAACATGAATCGACCTCGAACTGAAATGAAGTTGAACAAGATTAAATGTCGAGTCCCACTCGAGAAAGGATCGGAAACGGAACTATCAAATTGATAAAAACATCAGTTACTACATGTCTTAGAGATTTGTGATGTTTCTGAATGCTACAAGAAGACATTCTTTCAGTTTTTATGTTTCTATTATCTATTAAATAAGCGTACGGTACTGAAGAAATAGAAGAATGATAAGACAAATAGAAATAATCATTACACATATTTACCCAGATCACTGGCGGATTCATGGAAAGCATGATGAGGGTTAGTCGTGAACAGACGGCCGTATGCTCCTGCCCCAACTAACACTGGTTTTAATAGAGCTTCCTGGATATAAAATGTTAACAACCTTTAAAACGACTAGTGTTGCATTACGTTCTTCTGCTTTTTTGTGAAATACTTGTCTGGAGAAGCATATATTTATCTTCCAGAAGGTGATCTACTTTCTCTGAACGACCCTTTTGAATGCACTAGTGATTCAGATGTTTTCATAAAAATACAGATTTTTACAGACATACTTTAACTCCTTTTAACCTATTTTCGGGTTAACCGAATCGCTAACTAAAGTTTTTACTATTTTTTAAAAAAACATAATGGAGAATGTAGTTGCACAGTGCCATCTATCGATGTTGTATCTATTCCAACAAGTAAGCCCGGTAACCTAAATCTTTGATGCAGACAGTGTCAAGTTTGAACGAGTTGTAACATGTTAGTTGGCTTCCAGAGGCAGAAGAGTGAAGACGTGTTAAGAGTGTCTGTCGCGTGCCAACATTAAGTTTTGTTCTAAACTGCAAAAAAGTGCAAAAAAAGCTTACGAAATCTCTTAAAATCAGTGTATAGCGACGAGCCAGTGGCATTGAAGACTGTTTAAAATTGGTATTTGGGATTCAAAACCGGCAAGAAGTTGGTTGAAAAGGAGTAACGACCTTCGACATCAAAAACTGATAAAAACATGCAAAAAGGGGCACAAATAATTTGTTCAGACAAGTGAATGACTATTTGAGAGTTTTCCGAAGAACTAAACATGTCATATGGGTCCGTGGAAAGCATTTTAAATACCGATTAAATGAGAAAATAATTTTCCTTTTTACCACGAAAATGCGCCGTGTCACATCTTGCTTTTGATCCACGAATTTTTGGCCGAAAAAATATCCCTCTGTGTCCATCTTCGCCGTCCTCTCCAGATATAACACCATATGACTTCTGGCTCTTTTTAAAAATTAAAACCATACTTAAAAGGAAACTGTTGGTACCACTCCTGACACTGAGAGAACCACAACAGAGCGGCCGAACGCCCTTCCAAAAGAAGCCTTCCAGAAATGCTTCCAGTCACGGATTCAACGTTGGAATAAGTGCATTGCTAGCTACGATTTAAAGGAGATTAAATCAAATTCCATGTAAGCTTATTACTTTGTTTCTAATACAATTATTCACCGTTTTTTTTTTTTTTTTTTTGTTCATACATCGTATGGAGATAATATATCTAATATACAGAAAATATATTAAATATCAAAAACCTTTATTTCGGTTTAACCGAATTTTCGTTCAACCTAAGAACCATCAGTTCCATCACATTCTGTTATACGGGGCTCTGATGTATTTTTTGGTAGATATATAGATATTTTAGCATTCCAACCTCGCAACACTCAGTAAAGATTTCCAGGTGTCGTCCCACTTGCGACAGTCCTATTAGAGACAGGAACTGTTAACTGTCCTATGAGCGAGCGATTCGATCTGTTAACTGCTCTATGAGTCACCGATTTGTTCATACTAAGATCATGGAAGAAGATAAGGTTCTCTCTTCTTTAACTTGTTTCATGCTAATGTGATTTTGAACCTAACAAAATGTATTATGAAAAATTTCGCTCTACTTGAATTTAATACGTGAGAATGCTCTCATTACATTAACAATCTTTTATACGTTTTTCCTAATATTATATTTTTGAAATAATTTCTATGAATACACTGACTATATCAAGGGGAAAATTAACTAAATATTTACAGTACATTAGCCTTTAAATTTCATGTTAAAATGATACGGAGCATAAGTTTAGATTGAATATGTTTATGACATAAGAAAGAGATCAGAAAGAGATAGGGATGCCATAAGAAAATTTTCTAGGTACGGGCATCTCCATGGTTGCTGTATTACGTCTGGTATATCTGGTATTTAATATACGTGGTTTGCTATATTACGTATACATTTTCGTGAGTCAGGGGGACGATCTCTGCCTTCCCATCGAGCGCCCATGGAAAGAGGGTGTTCACCACGTAAGGATATCAAAGAAATCTAAAAACACGATGTATTCGAAGAAATTATTACACAAGTTACAAATCTCTCGCAGGACTTAACAGTTCGTCTAATTATAAGGTATTACTTCAGATTGCTATACGACAAGCTTTTATGTATAGGCCTAAGTCAAAACAAGGGAGGAAGGCAAATTAAGCAATTAGTTTACGTTTTAGTAGCTTACAATAGGAGGGAAGGTAGTTTAAAGAGTTTGTTTACCTTTTAGATTCTTTAGAATGAACTGCATTGTAATTGATGGGATTGGTTGAGAATAGCCAATCAGATGTAAGGGATCTCAAAAGCTGTCTTTTATCATTGACATTTTTTTTTTCATTTTATTCACAGTATCTTAGGAAGTCTAAAAAGTAGATAGTTGGCGAAACTGTTACATGTTTAAATTTTCCAAAATAAAATATATTACTGTGCTTAGTGAGTAATTAGATTTGAATCAAATTAAGTACAGAAAACAGAGCTTTTGAAGAAAGGGGATATTACAACTGGATTTTCAATAATTACATAGGAATATACTTTTCATGGAAATATCTCTATTGTCTCGTTAAGTTATTTGATATGTTTCATGTCAAATCTAACTCAAAATTAAAATAAAGTTTATTTACACTCACAGTAGAGGAAAAATATATTTGACGAACAGTATCACTGGCACGTACATATTTCATACCAAAGGTTGCTCGGGCGCTAATAACACCAGAGGCAAACATGTTTTACGAGAGGGAATCATATCATCTTCCATCATCTCAATATAAATGAATCGGTCGCTCATAGGACAGATAACAGTTCCAGTCGCTAATAGGACTGTCGCTTCTGGGACTAATTCAGATTTCCCAATTAGTAGGCCAATTACTCATAACTATAGAGCTGTGGACTTTGGCAATAACTTAAGTCAACTATCGCTGAACACTACACGGATATCAACCAACAATTTAAATTAATGTAAATACAATTCTGTGTTTACTACGAACTTTATGTACCGTTTTCAGCTCTTAGCAAAATTATATTCTACATAAGAGTGTATATATATATATATATATATATATATATATATATATATATATATATATATATATATATATATATATATAATATATATATATATATATATATATATATATATATATATATATATATATATATATATATATATATATATATATATATATATATATATATATATAAACTATTGATTAGAACAAAATAATTTGATTATTTCAGTTTTACTTTCAGTAGTGTATTATCGCTAACAAAATCATTCATAAGAACTTGAAGATGCACTTATAAACTTACTATGTCGGTGTCTCGACCTAAGTGGCAATCAATGATGCTAATCCGTATGAAAAATCCCATTTTGTGGAATTTTTTGACATTAATTTTTCGGATAGGGATAAAGGAAATTTTCGTCAAAATTGGCGGCATATATGGGAGTTATCACACGTTTATTTCATGATCACCAACAAAATTCTCTATGAAAAGGAAGTAAGTCAATGACGCTTGAATAGACGTAAAATCAGTTTTAATTGTCTGTTTTTGTTATTTGAAAGAGTATGTTAGTGATAAAGTGATTTATGCAGGAATTGTGATTCTAGAAAACAAGCAACAAGGAATGTATATTATACTCTGGAGTTTAAAAAAAATCTGAATGGAAGAAAGTAAATTACTACATGAGAAATTGTCAATTTCTGAAACGTCCCACACGGAATAACTGGAGAATTAAATTTGTCTAGTTTCATAACGTTCATTATGACACAAAAGTCAGATGGAAATAATAAATTCTGACAACAAAATGTGTTTGTTTTAATCAACAATTTTAATAATCTCTTTTGATTAAGGGGAATACTTATTAGGAATTTAGAAGTTGGGAATTTAAGAATAATTCACTCAAATGCCGAAAACAAAGTAACGTATATTACTTTCAATTTTCAATTTTGTAAATTTTGAACATTTTGTGATTAGTACAGAGCTTGGGAAATTTAAGAGCAAAATGGGAATTTCTGCCTTTCAAGATGGGATTTTTAGCATCACTAGTGGAGATGTCACGTGCAATCTACACGAAGGAGACTGGTTCGTATGGCGTGATATTTTCTCATTTATTATTGATACCGGAAGTTGTAAATTTCTACCAGTTCCTGCTTTAGTAGATAGATTAGAGTAGAGCTGAAATACATCATTAGGACGTTTCGTTTACCAGTTTGCGATCAACTCAATTTTCGTCGGGTTTACAAATCAGTTCTAATTGACATGTAGATAAGATCTGTGATAAAATAGTCCAGTTTGCGATTACTGACTGATTTCTTGAACGAAACCTTTGAGAATCAGGTATTACTGAACTGGTTCTTATCTTCAGTTACTTTTAACTGTTAACAGAAAAAAAATAAGATAAAAAGCATAGGCGATTATAAGACTTTGGGTAGCTCTTTCAAACAGGATGTCAATAATTCCTCAATTACGGAACAGTGACCTAAATAATATCAAATCAAAATCTTCTGAATAGAAAATGAAAAATATTTTATTTCCCTTATATTTTAGTCAGAATTTTGCATTATATATATATATATTTAAGAATTCCGTTCTATATTTTGATCTCCGTTTCCCTTTATGTCTGTAATACCATTTTATTACAACCCTGTCGATTTTCATATTGAATATGGCTTTTTTCATTAATTTATTATTCTGTTATCTTTGCTTTTAATATAAAAGTGTCAGAAGGAGTAACAATGCTTCAGATGTAGAATAAAAACCTTCTGAGTCATGTGAGAATGCAGACAGAAATATGTGAGTAAGGCACCTTCTTGACGTTTTGCCTACAAAATCAGTACACATGTGAGATGAATTTACTGTATTTATCAAAATACTTGTTTTATAATCACGGGTAATAATAATAATAATAATAATA
Organism: Thermobia domestica; assembly: GCF_964235325.1. Classification (NCBI taxonomy): domain Eukaryota; kingdom Metazoa; phylum Arthropoda; class Insecta; order Zygentoma; family Lepismatidae; genus Thermobia; species Thermobia domestica. The sequence goes on from NC_137464.1 coordinate 38,922,794, forward strand.
ATAATAATAATAATAATAATAATAATAATAATAATAATAAAATAATAATAATAATAATAATAATAATAATAATAATAATAATAATAATAATAAATCTTTGTTTTGCGTCGCACGGTTATGCCGGTTAGGCTAAAAGAGACGGTGATGATGAGTAATGAATGAAATGGTGGATTGAAAAAAGTGGGAGGAAACGGGAGAACCCCGATGAAAATCACGCACACGGGGTTTGTCCACCACAAAGTTCACTTGGCGGGAGCAGGGCTTGAACCCGAGACCCCGTGCACCAGAGCTGAACGCTCTACCACTGAGCAATAATAATAATAATAATAATAATAATAATAATAATAATAATAATAATAATAATAATAATAATAATAATAATAATAATAAAACCATCTGAAGCTGAATTGCTGGTAATGCTAAAGTGGTTCCGCAGAAATCATTCAATACACCAAATTTTAAAAGTCCTGTGAGAAATCCTGAAAAACAATAATTGCAATGATATTTTAACACGAGTGTAGTAACTTTGACAGACATAGGAAAGTCAAAAGAAGCCTTTAGGAGGAAGAAAAGTCTATTTTGTGGTACCTTGAATAAAGACTCGAGAAAAAAGATTCATAAAGTGCATCGTGTGTAGTATTGTACTGTATGGGTCAGAAACACGGGTATTAAGCAAAAATGATGAAAAATGGCTAGAAGCTTTCAAAACGCGGGAGTGGAGAAGAATGGGAAGAATTAGCTGAGTCGAGCGGAAAATGAATGGGAAGGTGTTACAAACAGGGAGGAAGAAAATAACACATTTAGGCATTATTGAGAAAATGAAGAGAAACTGGTTAGGACATTGGCTTAGAAGAAACTGTATCATGTGGGACATGCTAGAGGGTATGGTGGCAGAAAAGAGAAGAGGCGAATGAGGCTACAGTTGATGGACGATTTAAAAAAAAAAAAACTTAGAAATTCTAAGTGAAGATGAAGAGGTTAACTAAAGATCGTGGAGCGTGAAAGCTTCTTAGTTGCGGGAAGAGACTTGCATACCAATAATGGCAGAATACCTATGATGATTAGATGACGATAATAGTGACTGTGATGATGACTTCCATAGGGTTTTTGTAGAGATACGTTTTGATAAGAATAAATATTACGGAAAGTGCGTAGCAATTAAATAGAAGAAAAGAAAAAATAGACCAGAAAAATGTGTTACATTTGTACAGTTTGTTATGTTTTGAAAATCAAATCGTTCGTAGTTATTATTTTTGCGTTACTAAATAATATTTACTTTTAGAATTAGAGAGTTAGATTATTATGTTGTGATGTTTGTATTAATGTATGGTGCAGGTCAACTTCGAACCAGTTATTCTTGTATCATGTTAAACTTGTAACACTACAATTTGCTGCCTCACTTTAAACATTGGTCCCGCATTTATTGAATACGGTACGTTGTCAATGTAAAATCTTTTTTATCAGTGGCTCCAGGCATGGGAACCTAAAGAAAATTTTCTATGGGGCCTTATCTCCCCGGTTGCTATATTACGTTTGATGTTCGTTTTTATTTGTATTAACAAAATCTTAAGAAATTTAATATATCTTCGTGAGACATAGGGGCCGGCCCCTTGCCGTCCTTCCTGCGCCCATGGCTCCAGAGCCTAGGGAAGATGGGTAATACTGTTTCTTAATTACGTTAGCAGTTGCTCGAGAGACTAAGGAAGATGAGTAATACTGTGAAGTAACCCATAGTTATGTGCACTTCTGCCCCAATTTTTATAGTTTAATCATCCTCATTTAATTCGTTTTTTTCATTCTACAAGTAAATTTTATTAGAATTATCGAAATTTTCAATTTAATCGAGACAAAACTTTTATTCATGATGTACGCTCATAGACAGCTTCATTACAAAAGCTGCTAATAAACATAAGACTAGTTTTCCTTCCTGCTTTCGTGCATGGCCTTTCACCTAGCCTCATGCTTCCTAGTTCATTGTACGCAAGAGCAAGAGTCATCGTTTTCTGTTTAACAAAACCATGGAGAACACGTACACAGGAAGGTATTTAACATGAAGATATGAAAGAGGTTACATCGAGTGAAGAAGACACCACACCATTGGAGACAACCGAGCTCCATATCTTTTGTAATACCATTCAGTAGGTTCATCGCCGCAGAAACAACTTGGAAGAACACTTGATTAGTGAAGCAAAAATGAATGACAACATTCATCGCAGATTCATCGCAGGACAACAATCAACGCCGCTAGCAGCTTGACAGGATTTTATTCCCAAATGTCATCTAGCTCCATTTCTCCAATTTCCATCCAGAGAGTAGAAGACTCCAGAAAGAAACATTCACCATTCCAGATGAGGACGACGCTTGTCATCCAGAAATCATTTAGGCTAGTGCTCTTCCTTTTATTCTCATAACCTTACTCTTTTCTCCTCACCTTTCAAACTAGTCACTCTTTTACAAAACTGAATCATTTGAACTTTATTTAAATTCAAACATAATCCCTTATAATTAAGTTCCATATAGGACATCAGTTTTTATCCCCACATCTTTCATCTCTTAGTTCAACATTTTGTAATCATAATCTGAGCTATTAACTGATGTTTCCATCACGGCTCAATACTCTTATCTTCACTACTGACACCAAAATGTAAAGAAAATGAAACTACTTTTTTTTCATTACTGTACCAGTGGCTTCAGTACCGAGGGAAGATAGGGAGTACGCTTTCTTCAATACTTTATCCGTGGTCTAGACTCTAGAGTCTTAAGAAAATTAAGCTACCGTTCCTTTATTACTATATTAGTGTCTTTAGAGCAGGAGTGAAAGGGGGAACGCGGGGGCACGTTGTAACCCCACTCCCAAAAATATTTATGCGACCTTCCACTTCCTAAAAAATTACAATGGACAAAGACAGACAGATATTCATGCGTTCTTCCACCTATACACATCAACTTTTACCACTGCTCCAGAATACATTTTTTTCATTACTTGATCAGTGGCTTCGTAGAGGGTTAAGATGGGAAATACTCATTTTTTCTACTTTATCAGTGGCTTCAGAATCTATGGAAAAATAGGGAAAACCCTTTCTTCTTTACTTTATACGAGCAGCGTACTACCAGTTAACAAAGTCAAAAGTAACAATCAATGCATACAGGGCCGGATTTAACATTTTGGCGCCCCTAGGCAAAATAATTTTTTCCGCCCCCTAGTCTGGTTAAAGTCACTTTCCTACAAACTTTTATTAAAAAATTACAGCTAGTTCTCCCGTGTTTGAGATCAATGTTGTAACGAAGTTGATGCATAATGTTGAAAAATAGTTTAACTTTACCAACAATTATTAGTTCCAATGAACTTCAAAATCAGAATGCTTTATTAGCCTGATTTTTTTTAATCAATTCAAAAAATGTGTTAAGTTATGGCTATTTATTTTTATTTCTAGATATTTTATTATTTTTTTTCTCTCGGCAGTGCGCCCCCTGGGAGCTTGCGCCCATATGCCCGGGCCTACCGGGCCTATTGGGAAATCCGGCCCTGAATGCATATTGATAAGGAGTAAAATCAATCAGAAACGACTAAGTAATTTCACGTCGCAATGAAATTTTGATTTTGCTGCAAGTGTAAAATCATATAACTCTATTGGTAAATTTTTTAGAACATGAACACCAATACACCGAAATCTATCATAGAAGTTCTTTTTTTTTAACCAACATACAAAGAAAAATAAGATACAGAACAAAAAAGAAACAAACTTGATTTAGGATTTATCAAACTATTTCAAGAATTTTGTTTTTTACTCACTTCGATGCCCAGAAGATGTCTCAAAAGTAACAAACAAAAGAAAAACGAAAAAAAGTTCTTGAAAAAAAGAGATACGAGAGCGTCACAGATGTTGGATATCACGAAAAGTTAAAAGCTAGGTAGAAGAAAATTTGATATGGCAAGTAAACAATGTACAGCAAACATTATCCAAGTTAAAATACTAAAAAAAAAGTCCTGTTACACACATTTCCTTTTAAGTGACTTCGTCTTCTTGTGATGTAGAAACTTAAAGAAAAGAAAGCAGGGCAGCCTCATAGAGGGCAAAAAATAAAAATAAAAAGGTAAAAACCCCTTAAAAGACTGTAGCAATACCAAAAACCTTGGAAGAAGAAGTTTCTAAGAAATATCCTGCAGCGATGTTGAAGCCTTTTGCACTGAGAACTTTGAAAGCTAAATAGAAGACATTTTCCTCACTTCAAGAGCTCCAGATCGTTTTTCAAAGCCGAAGGCGTACAGCCGCCATTCGTAGCTTCACCGTCCCCTATCTTCTAAGAAATCTCGAAAATAAAAACAAACAAACAAAAAAAGAGTCAAATGGGAAGAAATCAGGTAATTTCAAAAGCATTTCAGAGTTATTTTATATATTTTTTTTCTCCTTTTAGATGTTGCAGGAACATCAAAATCCTTCAGGGGGGCACTTACTTATATTTCCCCCTTTGAGGTTATCCTGAGCGGTTTCTTCTCTCTGAGTAGAAAACAGGAAGAAAAGGGTCAAAACAAAATAGCAAATAATAAATTGAATGTAAAGAGAAGTAATCAAAATAATGTTTTATAGTGGTTCAACAAATTGATATTTACGTATTTACTTTTATTTCTGGACAACAGGTGGCAGGTGTGTCAAATATGCCTGCGGTTACGTTCGTTGAATGTTATGACGTATTATAAGTCTTATCAACATCTTTGCGAAAGTGATCCTCCACTATAAACTGAAAGTCAAGTGCGCACTCAGAAATTTTTGTTTGGAAGTGCCTTTAAGTTTTGTGATGGGATCCAATATTACAAATCACCAGGTCCATGTAGTACCGGTATTCAACAGGTACTTTTCTGCACCCGGAAAGACGGTAAGTAATTGTAAAATGCTTTCACCTATATATCAAAAAAAAAAAAAAAAGATAGAACTAATTTTTTTTTAAATAAGAGAAAGAGCTGTTGGGAGTTTAAATCGTTTGGTTTTTATATTTATTAATTACACTGAGGTAGGGACTCATTATTGTATAATGACAAAATGATACATTTTCACCTTTCTAACTCGTTACATAAATTTTGACTTTTTGACACAAGAATGATGTTTTATTATCTTTTACTCTTAAATTTGCTTTTCAAACATCATGTAATATAAATGCAAAATTATTCAACATGAGTACTCACACTCCCATCATACTGAGTTTGAACTTTTCATGTTGTGATACTTTAAAAGAAAAACTATTTACAATATTACCCAGTAGATCAGATTTTTTAAAAGATAATTCCTTCTTTTAATACAAATATCTAGAAATATCTGCAGATATGAAATATCCATCAAGACGGGTGTTACCAATGCGATACAACACATTAGATAGACAACACATTTTAGCCTAGAAAATGCAGATAAGCCAGGAATTTTGTAAAGTACATGCGGACAGAAATTTTCATCCCCAAAGTACCAATATGTCTCCATACATGGTAAATTATGATAATCTTATATTAAGGTAAAAATAACTTGTTTCGAAAAATATTAAATACACATGTAGGAAACAAAGTTGGGAGAAACATCACATTGGCGTCCTAAATTAAAATGGAGATTGGAGACAAATTAATAATTTGTTTTTCGATAGTTATTGGTGGTTTGGAGTAAAAGCTGTTTGTTCCCTAAAATGAGAACAAATATTTAGAAACCCAAGTTGGATATAGCTTCACTCTGCTCGTTCCCGTTTCACCTTCCTCCAAGTTAGTCGTCTGGCCAGATGGCAGCAGTTCACTGTGCCAAAAGGTATATGAATTTTCTTATTGTTATGGTTGAAAGTTTCACGTTCCTTTCAACAGCAAGGCTATATGAGACCCAGAGCATTAGCCCACAGTGTAACGTGAAATCCGAACATGTACTTCCATGAGGAAATGAACCCAGATCTAGCACGCCAAAAGTGTGTACGCTAACCGTTTAGCCACAAGGAAGCTCACAAATTAAAACAAACATTTCCACGTTCCTCTTTCTGAGCCAAATGTGGGGTCTATGATGAAGGCTCCCAGACCCTCCGGCTTAGCTGAGACAATCCCATATTTACGTAAGTTGCCTTCCCCCCCCCCCCCAAAAAAAAATAACAGATTGTTCAAAATCCGAAATCTTCTCGTTCTTCTTCAAAACATTGCTTTTGTTTAGTTAGTTATGTAACTTGGAATTGCACAACGATCTATTGATGGAAACAGGAAACGAAGAAATAGATAATGGCGATTTCTATTCATCTTTTTGAAATCAGATGTTTTAAAAAAGAAGGACAATATCCAAATTTGGCAAAACATAATTTAATAATTTGACATTTGTATTGCAACTGTTCATTAGAAAACGTGAAGTGCGAGAATCTAATTCAATTAATTGTGTGAGATACTATGATAATGAGTCACAAGGCGCGCTACCAGAAATGTATGGGAGAGGTCCAATTCTAAAGATTGAATGGCGTCTCAACTGGGTGCTGCGTGAGGATGCCCTTGGTGCAGACAAAGTACAAATAGCTATTACTCAAAATGTGGTATGTAATTTTGTGTGTGTGTGAAGTTAGGGGATGTTATCAGTAAATTCTCTCCTCTATGTGTTACACAGCCGTTCGATCTTGAACAGCTTAATTGGTAACTTGCAGAAATCTGGGAAGTTCCTGAAGGTATTCGATAGAGAAGTAAGAAACCGAGATGAGATGTTTAAAAGCAGTGATAAGAAGTTTATAAGAAAAAAATGAAATGAAATCTTTGAGTTTTATGTCCCACGGTTATGCTGGCTAGGCTAAAGGAGATTGTGATAATGAGAAATGGTGGAATGAAGAAAGTGTGAGGAAACGGGAGAATCCCGATGAAACCCACGCACACGGTGTTTGTCCGCCATAAAGTTCACTTGGCGCGACGTGGGATTGAACCCAGGACCCCATTCAACAGAGATGAATACTCTACCACTGAGGCACCGCGGTTCAAGAAGTTTGTAAGTAGAAAAGGTTTAAAACAGAGAGAAAAAGAAACCTAGCTCCTGTTCTTAATTAGAGGGGAGACAGTATTGGGAAATGGAATATAAACAATGGTAAAAGTGAAGGAGAACGCAGAAGGACGCCGTTACCCCACTTTTATCTATGTCGTCCCTCTACGTCCTAAAAAATTTACAAAATGGGCATAGATAGGCACGGGGGCCGAGGTAACGTCATCCGTTCCCCTACCCTTTCAGATCCATTTTTACCCCTGAATATAAATAAATGTTTATGACGATAGTAATTCGGAAAATAAGTTTCCTCTGACGGCGCGTGTATGGACTGGTATTTATGTAAAACAAATAATACTATGCTACGAAAGTAGGAGAAGGATTACTTTATTCTTCAACATACCGTATTTCACAGCTTTTATTCTTCAATGATGTTATTATTTGCTTTGATACAGGTATGCACTAGATGCCAACATTTGGTGTCAGGATGTTTGAAACAGGAGAGAATACCAGATACGTAACAGTATTTGTGAAAAACGGGAGCAGTAACTCAGAGGTAGAGCGCTCACTTCTGATGTGTGAGGGATCCGGTTCGATTTCAGCTCGTGACAAGTAACCTTTGTGGTTAGATAAAAGCAGTATGTGTCTGCTTTTCTTGATGTTTTCCTGCTTTTTTACACTTTCACCGTTCTACCATTTTATTCATTGTCATCATTACCGTTTGTCTTGGTTGTGGAGCATAATAATGGGTCGTTAAAGTATAAGTTTCATTTCATTTCAATATTTTGTGTAGCACATCAACAACAAGAATTAACTAAATGACCGAAGAATACAAAATTCTTCCTTGAAAGCACACCAAGAGAGTAAATTGCCTACAACAAATCAGAAACTGACTACATTCATCATATAGATATTTCATCATATATGTACGCAGGGTCTGTTCTTAATTGCTTTGATACATAAGCGCTTGTACTGTGTATTACATAATGTACTTATCCAAAAAAAAAGTATATTTTGGCCAACTCCACTTTTCACGCACCAATTATATTGTTTCTTCAATGTGTATTCGAAGTATAATGAGAATAGGTCTTTTCTTGAATCTCGCTCTTTTAGTATCTCCTTTTGTAAATAGTTTGGTTGAGAGATGGTAATGAATGTACACCATAAAAGCAATGACTTTCAACAGAGGGCGAAGACTTGTAAAATAGACTAGGTGTATTCTCCTCTTTAGTTTTGTATGTTCATTCGTAAGTACTACAAACGTGTAGAAAGGGTATTCTGTTGTTTCTTTTTTTACCAGTGTCTTGTTTCAAAGTGGCTGATTTCCACGATTCCATGTATGTACTCTGTATTTTGCTTGTGTGAAGCAGTTCCACAGATTTTTGCTCGTTATCTTCTTATTCTTCCCTTTTTACATCTATATAATGGTTCCTGCAACTTCATACAATGAGGACGGAACTCCTGAATTCCTCTTCTCTCTTAATTTTCTGTTTTCATTCAGGTTGCTATATGCATATGGGACGGCAGATGGAAGGGAATACGAGAAAAAGAAAGACAAAAGGGGAGAAAGAATAACAATAATGAAAAAGCAGTGGTAAATGAAAAAAAAAAGTTGAGGCTTTTCTGTTAAATTCAGAATCTAGAAGTTCCAACATGAATAATATGAATGAAGGCGTGTAACACAATGTTTTACTTGTTTAATTTGAATGTTATCTCTTTATACCACCGACGGTATGTGTGACAGATATCAACGGTTTTGCATGGAATTTGAAGAATAGGAAAGGGCATTTTGAGTTGTTTTGAAACTAAATACTGATAAGCATGCTATTTAATACATAACGTTGATTGGTTTAAATCCAGCCTATTTTTACAGCGTACTTACTATGTGATACGCCGTGTCCTTTCACCACCACACGTTGCGCTCTATAGGACCACTAGCAGTGGCGGATCTAGCCTGGGGCCTAGGCCCCCCACTGTTTGTGACAAGCTATTATTTATATATTTATGGAAGTTTATAGAAATCTCATGATATACCTACCATAGTTTGGATTCTGGCTGGCCTTCCCAGTTTTCACCTTCTACATCCGTCTCTAGCCACCAGCGCCTTATGAACTGTCGACCAGTATGGAAGTTTAGACTGCCTTAAACTAAGTTGAATCATATACATAGGAATTCCGTCCCATTCTCTGTGTAGATTTGCCGTAAGCAGAAAGGGTGATATTTTAGATGTGATTTAACAGTTTGTATGTACAGTACATTAAACCAATCGGTCCGGTTGGTCTGCTGGCTAGCGCCTACGCCTGTGGTACACGTACAGTACATTAAACCAATCGGTTCGGTCGGTCTGCTGGCTAGCGCCTACACCTGTGGTACACGTACAGCACATTAAACCAATCGGTCCGGTTGGTCTGCTGGCTAGCGCCTACGCCTGTGATACACGGAATCCTGCATTCACTGGAAAAACGGGATGGGTTGTAGTTACAATACAATTATACTTGTAAATTGAATTGGAATGATAAGAAGACTAAAGTTCGGCAAAGCATATTTTATTGCAGCAAGTTCTATACTGAATTTTGCATTGTAGCCATAACGGAAATGAAATTGTTCTGGAAAATATAAAATAATGTTAAACTTTTATGATTATAAAAGGCAATAATAATTTGTCTCAAAATAAACATCGGACAGCTTGATAACAATATCTTTCGGGTCTTTAACGATTTTGAGCAACAAAGTAAAATCTGTAGATAATGTTGCTACCACTCCCAAAGTTACCGGTATTAGCCATGACTTCCAAGAATTTATATTTATCCAAACTGGATTCAAAACATTCTTCATGAACATAGTCAAAGTGGTTGTCAGTCTCCTAGGATGTCTACTTCCGTCTTATTGTGGGTTATAGAAGATAAAATTTTGTCCAGTTCTTTACCAGGAGGTAATGTGCATAAAATCGATGACACATTCCCGCGCTGGATGGCGATGCTGATACGTTGGAAAGGAATGCAGTAGCTCCGGGATCACCAGTTTTGATTGCTATTCGATGACAAACTACATTAATGAAATTAAATCCTTCGTGACCCCAAGACCTACTGCTTTCTATTGCTACTGTTACAAACCAATATTTGTCCAATGGGTTTGAGTATTTTAGTCTTTTGTCTGATTCTCTGTGAGCGGCGATGAGACTTGCCTGAATTGAAAAATGGGGTAAGTTGGAAGGAGCAAACATATCGGAACATGTAAAATCCCAGACTAGTGCTTTTCCATTTTTCCACGGTACCAAGGTCATGCCATCAGGCCTTTTACCATAATAGCGGCAACAACCATTTGGTTCTTTTATTGAAGGAACTCCCGCTGATACGAGGTGTCTACAAATGATGTCGAGATTGTCTTCCCGCACTTTTTTTTTTTTTTTTTTTACATGAAAGACCATGTAATCCTTTATTATCAACATATGCGTTGCAAGCAGGACAGTGGTGAGGCCCACAAATATTAGCACCTAAGCGCAGAGCTGTAGCAATACGAAAGCTAACATTAGAAAGGTGTAGGACGAGTGTAATAATTTATCCTGTAACAATACATAGTAGTAGGGGTCCGCGTATGGCTTAATGGCTCAAAGGTCAAAGGTCAATGACCGTGGCCCGGGGTCAATGACCTAGGGGTACCTAGGACCACCCCCTCTAAATTTTGGCAGGGGTACCATGGCCCACCCCCTAAATTTTGGCAGGGGTACATAGGACCACCCCGCTTAAATTTTGGAAATTGCCAAATCTAAAAATTTGGTATGGTAGCCTAGGACCATAGTATGTACCTCTATCAGTATTGGGTGTCTATGTCGTTCCCTTTCATGGGTAAAAAATTGCCAAAAATTCAAATTTCGGATGTTTTTGACCTAATTTATCCCCTTTGATGAGGTATTATTACCATATATAGTTATATGGGCGTATACAGGGGTTCATTACCTTTCATAAGACATGGGTATATTAATGCACCCCTTGAAAAATTTGGGAGGGGTACCTTGGCCCACCCCTTAAATTTTGGAAATCGCCCAATTTCAACATGCGGTATCATAGTACAGGACCCTAATATGTATCATGATAAATTTGGGAGGTCTACCTCATTCCCTTCTAGGGGTACAAAATTGCCAAAAATATAAACGTAAGCAATACGTTGTACCACGTGTTTGGTTTTTTCGACCTAATTTATCTCCTTGGATGAGGTCCTATTACCTTATATGATTATATGGTCATGTATAGGGGTCCATTACATTTCATAAGACATGGGTATATTAATGCACCCCTTGAAAAATTTGGGAGGGGTACCTTGGCCCACCACTTAAATTTTGGAAATTGACCAATTTCAACATTGGGTATTATAGTATAGGACCCTAATATGTATTATGATAAATTTGGGTGGTCCACCTCATTCCCTTCTAGGGGTACAAAATTGCCAAAATATAAACGTAAGCAATACGTTATACCACGTGTTTGGTTTTCGGCCTAATTTATGTGCTTGGATGAGGTCCTATTACCTTATATAGTTATATGATCATGTATAGGGGGTAAATTACATATCATAAGACATAGGTACATTTGTGCACCCCCGGGAGGGGTACAATGGTATACCCCTTAAATTTTGGAAATTGACCAATTTAAACATTTGGTATTATAGTACAAGACCCTAATATGTATTATGATAAATTTGGGTGGTCCACCTCGTTCCCTTCTAGGGGTACAAAATTGCCAAAAATATAAACGTAAGCAATACGTTATACCACGTGTTTGGTTTTTGGTCGATTTTATTCCCTTTGATGAGATGTTATTACCTTATATGTTTACATAAGCGTATACAGGAGTCTATTACCTTTCATAAGACATGGGTATATTGATGCACCCCTTTAAATTTTTGGGAGGGGTACCTTGGCCCAACCCTTTAATTTTGGAAATTGCTTAATTTCAACATGTGGTGGCATAGTACTGGATACTAATATGTATCATGACAAATTTGGGTGGTCCACCTCGTTCCCTTTTAGGGGTACAAAATTGCCAAAATATAAACGTAAGCAATACGTTATACCACGTGTTTGATTTTTGACCTAATTTATCTCCTTGATGAGGTCCTATTACATCATATAGTTATATGGTCATGTATAGGGGTCCATTCCCTATCATAAGACATAGGTACATTTGTGCACCCCCGGGAGGGGTACAATGGCCCACCCCTTTAATTTGGAAATTGCTCAATTAAACATTTGGTATTACAGTATAAGACCCTAATATGGATCACTATAAATTTGGGTGGTCCACCTCGTTCCCTTTTAGGGGTACAAAATTGACAAAATATAAACGTAAGCATTACGTTGTACCACGTGTTTGGTTTTTGACCTAATTTATTCCTTTGGATGAGGTCCTATTACCTTATATGGTTATATGGTCATGTATAGGGGTCCTCGCTATCATAGTACATGACCTCAATATGTATCATAATAAATTTGGGTGGTCCATCTTGTTCCCTTTCATGGGTAAAAATTACTAAAATATAAACATAAGCAATATGTTGTACCATGTGTTTGGTTTTTGGCCCAATTTCTTCCCTTTGATGAGGTTTTATTACCTTATATGGTTATATGGTTATGTATATGGGTTCATTTCCTATCATAAGATATGGGTACATTGATGCGTCCTTTAAAAATTTGGGAGGGGTATCTTGGCTCATCCACTCGGTTTTAGAAATTGTTTAATATAAGCATTTGGTATCATAGTACAGGACTTCAATATGTACCACTATAAATTTGGATGGCCCACATCGTTCCCTTTTCATAGGTAAAGAACTACCAAAAATCAAATTTCGGAGGTTATTGACCCCTATTTAGCATGTTATATGGTTTATTACCTTTATATGTTTATGTTCCCTTTTAAATTTGGGAATTATCAAATAACAAAATTCGGTAAGCGTTTTCTAAGACCCATTGTAGATGTTGATGTTCCTCTTATGGCCAAATATTCAAAATTTAAATGTTATTGACCGGCTTTATTATTGAATAAGTACAGGATTTATTACTTTTTTCATAAGACACAGGTGTATTTGTGTACCAATCTTAAATTTTGGAAGGGGTACATTTCTTATTGTCGTATCAATAATTGGTAATTGGATAGTATCTCATTTATTGGGTAAATCATTATGATCACGTGATCGATTATTGACCTATGATGGGATTAGGAGTCCAGGACATTGGTACATTGAAACTTTGTAGGATAATTTGATAATGCGTCATTGGTTTTGATTATTCCCGCCAAATATAAACGTAAGCAAGACGTTGTACCACGTGATTGTCCTTGATGAGGTAGTGTACAGGGATTCATTTCCTTTGTTGTGGTACTTCTTAAGTTTGAGTACACACACACTTCTAGAAAACAGTTGGTTCTACTCAGGTAAACAATTGACGGACATTATTGACCTTATTGAACATATAATGATATGATTAACTCTAAGACTTAGGTATATCAAGAGAAGTATTCTTTAAATTTGGGAATGGTGATAAACAGAATTTTAACGTAAGGTGCGAAATTTGAAACAATACATTGAACTTTAGTCACAGCTCATAGTCTAAGATCATTGGTGGTGATTGATTTGAAATCTGATAGCTAACCTTATTGAAACTTATGACTCATAGACGAAAGGCAATACATGCTACAACAGTTTAAAATTTAATCATAAGGTGATGTAATCTGACACTAGCAAAGTTATTGTGTATGCAATTTGATTGGATGATCACTATCTTTCCTGCAATCTGATTGGTTGATCACTATCTTTCGTGCAATCTGATTGGTTGATGATTTTCAAATCTTTACTGTATTCAGTTTTGTTTTAACATTTAAAAATCTTGGTTTCGTTCAACATTTTGCACTCACTGATAAATATGATCAAAACCGTTTATTTGTTAATCGAATAGTTAAAAACCGGATAAAGTTTGACGGTTAACCGTGAAACGTAAAATTTTTAGTTTGAATTTTTTTTTGTTTGAAACTTTGTTTGAAAATTCTTGCTTTCAAATTTTTGTTTGAATTTTTTGTTTGAAACTTTGGTTTGACATTTTTCGTTTCCAAATTTTTTGTTTAAAATTTTGTTTGAAAATTTTCAAAATTTTGTTTGAGATTTTTTCGTTTGAAATTTTTTGTTTGAAAATTTTTGTTCGAAAATTTTGTTTAAAATTTTTTGTTTGAAATTTTTCGTTTTCAAATTTTTTGTTTGAAATTTTTTGTTTCAAAATTTTGTTTGAAATTTTTTTCGCTTCAAAATTTTGTTTGAATTTTTTTCGTTTGAAATTTTTTGTTTGAATTTTTTTTCGTTTCAAAATTTTGTTTCAAAGATTTTTGTTCTAAATTTTTGTTTCAAAGTTTGGTTTGACATTTTTAAAAGTTTGTGCACTTATTAGTAAAGAACTGGAACTGTTTAGAACAAAAACCTTTGACAACATTGTGGTGCAATAATACACGTCAGAACCTGGGGTTGTACTTGAAATGAAAAAACACAATTCATTGAAATGGATCATTTTATTACATTCCACATACATCCATACCAGATAGTGGTTCTGGATATTGTCGATACAATTTATTTTGAACTTCTTGCACTAGTTTGTCTTTAGCATATAATTTTAATTCCAGTTGAAGTCTTTTAAGGTCTAATGCAATATCAATTGGTGGAAACTCAATGTCCATTTGATCACAAATAAACTGTTTATCAATACAGGTATGCACCCACGAACGATGTTGACAACCATCACAATATCTAGATACATGTTGTACAATATGCATAACACATTTTTCAAAATAGTACTTTTTCAGGAATATACTAGTTTTGTTGCACACTTCCACTGCATGTTTCACACACTCAAATACGCTGATGAATTTGTTCCATTCAGTTTGTGTTAGATACACCATGTTGCGAGGGACATGAAATGTACTCTTTTTACGTAACAGCACCATCTTCTCTTCGAGGACTGTACGCAGCACCACTTCATGATTTGAGCCTAATGATTTGACTATGGTCACATTTAGCTCATCATGAAAATAATCATTCACTTGGTCGATTCGTGAACATAATATTTGCCATTCTTCACAGGTCAGTTGTACACCAAATTGTTCTGCTTTGCCCAATCGAATTACTGGGTCAAATGTTCTAGCACTGATACCAATCATCACATGTTTTGTTTGAAATATATTTATTGGATAATAGCTTGCGAAGATGAACTCTTTATCGTTAGAAGTACACATCTTTCCTCCTGAAAAGCACTTGCTCAAATGATTTCGTGGGATTGGTTGATTTATAGTTATTGCTGACGTCATTGGTAAGGAATGTGCTGATGTTTGAATTCATGATTTCATCACAGTTGCTGACGTCATGCTGACCAACCAAATTCATACAACTACAGCTGACGTCCTTGGAAAGAAATGTGCTAATTCATGATTTCATCACAATGGCTGACGAATCTGGCTGCGTACTAAATTCAAGTTGATGACTTCGACCCAAGAATCCTTTGTAACATAAAGATACAGATCCAGTATTTAAGAAACGCAGCAGTTCTTCTTGTTTTGATGCTTCCATGGGTAAATATCTTGCTGGTAAAATTATATTCTTATCATTTTCAAGCTTCACTACGATTCTTAATCCAAACTTTGTAGGGATCATTTGGCTAGCTAAGATTCTATAAGGTACATTTTGTTGTAAATCAGTAATCTTGGTAAATGATTTCATCAAATCACGTGTGTTTAGAAACTGCAGACAAGTAGCCATGATGATGTTATCATGAATACTAACTCGAACGATACTTATATATGATGCAAAACTGATGACGTTGCATGATCATGTTCTGACATGTACTATTGCACCACATGTTGCCAGAGGCCAATGTCGAAACAAAATTTTGAAACGAAAAAAATTCAAACAAAAAATTTCAAACGAAAAAAATTCAAACAAAATTTTGAAGCGAAAAAAATTTAAACAAAATTTTGAAGCGAAAAAAATTTCAAACAAAATTTTGAAACAAAAAATTTCAAACAAAAAATTTGGAAACGAAAAATTTCAAACAAAAATTTTAAACAAAAATTTCAAACGAAAAATTTTTAAACAAAAATTTCAAACAAAAAAATGTCAAACAAAATTTTGAAGCGAAAAAAATTTCAAACAAAATTTTGAAACAAAAAATTTCAAACAAAAAATTTGGAAACGAAAAATTTCAAACAAAAAATTTTAAACAAAATTTTCGAACAAAAATTTTCAAACAAAAAATTTCAAACGAAAAAATCTCAAACAAAATTTTGAAAATTTTCAAACAAAAAATTTTAAACAAAAAATTTGGAAACGAAAAATGTCAAACCAAAGTTTCAAACAAAAAATTCAAACAAAAATTTGAAAGCAAGAATTTTCAAACAAAGTTTCAAACAAAAAAATTTCAAACTAAAAATTTTACGTTTCACGGTTAACCGTCATACTTTATCCGTTTTTAACTATTCGATTAATAAATAGACGGTTTTGATCATATTTATCAGTGAGTGCAAAATGTTGAACGAAACCAAGATTTTTAAATGTTAAAACAAAACTGAATACAGTAAAGATTTGAAAATCATCAACCAATCAGATTGCACGAAAGATAGTGATCAACCAATCAGATTGCAGGAAAGATAGTGATCATCCAATCAAATTGCATACACAATAACTTTGCTAGTGTCAGATTACATCACCTTATGATTAAATTTTAAACTGTTGTAGCATGTATTGCCTTTCGTCTATGAGTCATAAGTTTCAATAAGGTTAGCTATCAGATTTCAAATCAATCACCACCAATGATCTTAGACTATGAGCTGTGACTAAAGTTCAATGTATTGTTTCAAATTTCGCACCTTACGTTAAAATTCTGTTTATCACCATTCCCAAATTTAAAGAATACTTCTCTTGATATACCTAAGTCTTAGAGTTAATCATATCATTATATGTTCAATAAGGTCAATAATGTCCGTCAATTGTTTACCTGAGTAGAACCAACTGTTTTCTAGAAGTGTGTGTGTACTCAAACTTAAGAAGGGGGGCGCGGTGGCTCAGTGGTAGAGCGTTCACCTCTGGTGCTTGGGGTCCCGGGTTCGATCCCAGCCCCCGCCAAGTGAACTTTGTGGTGGACAAACACCGTGCTCGTGGGTTTTCTCGGGGTTCTCCCGTTTCCTCCCACTTTCTTCATTCCACCATTTCACTCATTTCTCATCATCACCGTCTCCTTTAGCCTAACCGGCATAACCGTGGGACGTAAAACTCAAAGATTTCATTTCATTTCATTTCAAACTTAAGAAGTACCACAACAAAGGAAATGAATCCCTGTACACTACCTCATCAAGGACAATCACGTGGTACAACGTCTTGCTTACGTTTATATTTGGCGGGAATAATCAAAACCAATGACGCATTATCAAATTATCCTACAAAGTTTCAATGTACCAATGTCCTGGACTCCTAATCCCATCATAGGTCAATAATCGATCACGTGATCATAATGATTTACCCAATAAATGAGATACTATCCAATTACCAATTATTGATACGACAATAAGAAATGTACCCCTTCCAAAATTTAAGATTGGTACACAAATACACCTGTGTCTTATGAAAAAAGTAATAAATCCTGTACTTATTCAATAATAAAGCCGGTCAATAACATTTAAATTTTGAATATTTGGCCATAAGAGGAACATCAACATCTACAATGGGTCTTAGAAAACGCTTACCGAATTTTGTTATTTGATAATTCCCAAATTTAAAAGGGAACATAAACATATAAAGGTAATAAACCATATAACATGCTAAATAGGGGTCAATAACCTCCGAAATTTGATTTTTGGTAGTTCTTTACCTATGAAAAGGGAACGATGTGGGCCATCCAAATTTATAGTGGTACATATTGAAGTCCTGTACTATGATACCAAATGCTTATATTAAACAATTTCTAAAACCGAGTGGATGAGCCAAGATACCCCTCCCAAATTTTTAAAGGACGCATCAATGTACCCATATCTTATGATAGGAAATGAACCCATATACATAACCATATAACCATATAAGGTAATAAAACCTCATCAAAGGGAAGAAATTGGGCCAAAAACCAAACACATGGTACAACATATTGCTTATGTTTATATTTTAGTAATTTTTACCCATGAAAGGGAACAAGATGGACCACCCAAATTTATCATGATACATATTGAGGTCATGTACTATGATAGCGAGGACCCCTATACATGACCATATAACCATATAAGGTAATAGGACCTCATCCAAAGGAATAAATTAGGTCAAAAACCAAACACGTGGTACAACGTAATGCTTACGTTTATATTTTGTCAATTTTGTACCCCTAAAAGGGAACGAGGTGGACCACCCAAATTTATAGTGATCCATATTAGGGTCTTATACTGTAATACCAAATGTTTAATTGAGCAATTTCCAAATTAAAGGGGTGGGCCATTGTACCCCTCCCGGGGGTGCACAAATGTACCTATGTCTTATGATAGGGAATGGACCCCTATACATGACCATATAACTATATGATGTAATAGGACCTCATCAAGGAGATAAATTAGGTCAAAAATCAAACACGTGGTATAACGTATTGCTTACGTTTATATTTTGGCAATTTTGTACCCCTAGAAGGGAACGAGGTGGACCACCCAAATTTATCATGATACATATTAGTATCCAGTACTATGCCACCACATGTTGAAATTAAGCAATTTCCAAAATTAAAGGGTTGGGCCAAGGTACCCCTCCCAAAAATTTAAAGGGGTGCATCAATATACCCATGTCTTATGAAAGGTAATAGACTCCTGTATACGCTTATGTAAACATATAAGGTAATAACATCTCATCAAAGGGAATAAAATCGACCAAAAACCAAACACGTGGTATAACGTATTGCTTACGTTTATATTTTTGGCAATTTTGTACCCCTAGAAGGGAACGAGGTGGACCACCCAAATTTATCATAATACATATTAGGGTCTTGTACTATAATACCAAATGTTTAAATTAGTCAATTTCCAAAATTTAAGGGGTATACCATTGTACCCCTCCCGGGGGTGCACAAATGTACCTATGTCTTATGATAGGTAATAAACCCCTATACATGATCATATAACTATATAAGGTAATAGGGCCTCATCCAAGCACATAAATTAGGCCGAAAACCAAACACGTGGTATAACGTATTGCTTACGTTTATATTTTGGCAATTTTGTACCCCTAGAAGGGAATGAGGTGGACCACCCAAATTTATCATAATACATATTAGGTTCCTATACTATAATACCCAATGTTGAAATTGGTCAATTTCCAAAATTTAAGTGGTGGGCCAAGGTACCCCTCCCAAATTTTTCAAGGGGTGCATTAATATACCCATGTCTTATGAAATGTAATGGACCCCTATACATGACCATATAATCATATAAGGTAATAGGACCTCATCCAAGGAGATAAATTAGGTCGAAAAAACCAAACACGTGGTACAACGTATTGCTTACGTTTATATTTTTGGCAATTTTGTACCCCTAGAAGGGAATGAGGTAGACCTCCCAAATTTATCATGATACATATTAGGGTCCTGTACTATGATACCGCATGTTCAAATTGGGCAATTTCCAAAATTTAAGGGGTGGGCCAAGGTACCCCTCCCAAATTTTTCAAGGGGTGCATTAATATACCCATGTCTTATGAAAGGTAATGAACCCCTGTATACGCCCATATAACTATATAGGGTAATAACACCTCATCAAAGGGGATAAATTAGGTCAAAAACCCCCGAAATTTGAATTTTTGGCAATTTTTTACCCATGAAAGGGAACGACATAGACCCCCAATACTAATAGAGGTACATACTATGGTCCTAGGCTACCACACCCAATTTTTAAATTTGGCAATTTCCAAAATTTTAGAGGGGTGGTCCTATGTACCCCTGCTAAAATTTAGGGGGTGGGCCAAGGTACCCCTGCCAAAATTTAGAGGGGGTGGTCCTAAGTACCCCTAGGTCATTGACCCCGGGCCAGGTCATTGACCTTTCACCCCGGTCATAAAAGAGAGTGAGGATGAGTCATTCGCGCCAACGCCGGGGACTACTACTTACATTTATTTAGCATATACAGTAATAGTATTATAAAATGTATCATATGTGCATAGTTGGGCAGACGATACAAGACTTGCGCATACGTGCAGTTGGTGAAGAGGCAGGAAATTCGTGCCAATAGCTATCCATATTGGATAATACATACTAGTGTTCATAGTTTGAGGGAAATTACGTAGGTAAATTTAGCGAAAAGGTAAAAAAAAAAGTTATTTTTCAATAAAAACGTCAAACTCTTCGCACAAGCAAGTTGACCAATATAAATTTTTAAACTTTCCTTTGTTCTTCAGATATGAATCAATACAATAGCAAAAGTATGTATGTATGTATGTATGTATGTGAGTGTGTGTGTGCATGTGCATGTTCAAAGTAGCCATAATTTGTACCTATTGTTGGCTGGGTCTATTTCTGTGTATTTTTTAAAGTAAAAAAGTGAAAGAAGATGTAAAAGAAATGGAATCAAGAAACCAGAGGCGGATCCAGGACGGACTTCTGGGGGGGGGGCGGTGGGTTGTAATACTGCTACCTAGAACTACTTTTAAGAGCTCCAAACTCTGGGATGAGTTTTATTTATACACAAAATTAAAAAAAAAAAGTTTCCTCTTCTGAGGGGGTCGCCCCGATCGCCCCTCTGGATCCGCCACTGCAAGAAACAAACGAAGAAAACAAATGTGGTTGGGACTTTCTTCAATATACTGTACTTATACTAATCTTACCACATAACTTCTGTCATAGAAATTGACACTTAACAAATTGGACTCTTAACAAAGCAGGGGAAATTTCATAAGGGAAAATTTTGTGTCAGTCGAGGGAAATTTTCTTAAGAAAACCTACGAAAACTTGTCGTTCATGTTAGAGTGAATGCTTGCTGGAAGAACTAGAAATTTTAAATCTTATTGACAGAATTAAAGGTGTATATTGTCTTTAAAACAACATAGTATTATGTCTAAAACATTGTGCTATTAAGATCTGTAATGGCGCTTTGGGCTTGTTAGGACCACTGGGACTGTTTTCTTAAAACCACCTTCGTTATTTTCTTGTAGAGTCAACAATAAGTACCGTATTGCACAATCAATATTAGTAGACCCGTTGTAATCTCAATACAAAATATTATCCGGGTTACCGCATATATCGTTCACCCAACTATAGTAAACCCACAACAAAATATGATTTCCACAACCTAAGTATTGTTGTCCCTATTATAACAATATTTTGTACGAAATGAGATGAAATATTTCAGTTTAACGTCCAGCGATTATGCCCTTTAGGGAAGCTAAGAGAGACAATGATTAAGGGAGTGAATGATGATAAAAGAGTTAGTGGAATGAGAAAGTGGGAGCAAAACATAAGTACCCCGAGAAAACCGACGGACGCGATGTTGTCTACCACTAATTATTTGTCCGGGGAACGAACCAGGCGTTTATACACCAGAGGTTAGCACTCTACCACTGACCCACTGTACCCCTAAGAATATTTTATAGTTCATTCAACTATATTATCGTTTTCCCAACTATATTCCTTTTTCAGTGTTCGATTCTCAGTGAGAAAGCCTTGAAAATTGAATGAATTCAATGCAGTGACTCGGATTTACCTTGAACAATAGATGTACGTCTCGTATAACCTAAATGCTTAAAATGAGCTTCATCGTAGCTATGTAGATAGCGTACGCGCAATTGGCGAGGGAGACCCGGGTTCGATTCCCGGAAGAAGCTATGTGTTTCGGATCTCACATTAAGCTGTAGGCCCACGTCTCATGTAACCTTTCCCCACAGCGGGAAGCTGAACTCAACTCCAATCCAAATATAAACGATACTTAAAAAGTACGCTAAAATACAATGAACCAAACAACCAAAGATCAGTCATGTATAAACCGATCAACCTTCTGTAAATAACGATGTATAGTTACTAAAATAGTTATTAACAATAATAATAATTACAGGCTGTAATAAATTTTGTTATAACCGTGGTAGTACGAGTCGAGTGTCCTTTCCATCTTCGAGACCATATCAGAGACATGGATCCAGAGCTTAACGTAGGATACGATGTAAATGAGTTCCTATCGGGAATTGAACTCTGATTTCTTGCACACAATGCGTGTATGTTACTTATATAGCCGTGGTGAAGCTTCTGAATTTCAACAATGATGGCTGATCAGTTAATTGATTTGTTTGAATCAAAATGAAAAACTAAACCATAGAACATTTAAATTCCTAGCAGAAATCGAACCTACGGTTCCCACACCTTAAAAAAATTTGAGTGCATTCTGTAAACCCATTATCAGAACTGCAATTCCATTATACAACCTAAGTTTTCGTTCATAATTTTACTATAAATAGCCCAGAAGAATGTTGTGCATTGGTGTTAATGTGTTAGAAATGTATGTAGGTATTTTGATCTAATCTCTATCTTCTTACTTCCAAATGGCCATAAACAAACAAGCCTATCATTAACGTCATTTCAAGTTATGCCAGAAGGGAACAAAATAGTCCACTAAAATAGAAGTTTTACGCTAAAAAAGCGAGATTCCTTTACTACACAATTTATTATAAAGCATGGCTTCCTCAAATTCCCAAATGGCATGTGTGAAATCCACACTTAACTAAACTAGAGCGATTGTATTTAGAAAACAACAACAATAATAATATCATACATTCGGTAAACTAGCAACATTTAATAATCCATCTAGGTATAGTTCTTATGTTATTCCTGCCAGTGAGAAATACTAACCTTTGACTCAGAAAAGTTATCGAATATCAAAATATAGAATTTACTACTGAGCCATCTGTTAGAAAAATATGAAGCTATTTTACGAAATTTCTAAATCTCCCGAAAAGAGGCTCAACTATAGGGTTTAAGAGTACGTCGCAAAACTTATCCCACGTGACCACCGGTGATGAAGCTAGGGACAGCAAGGTGCCAGGAACCTCTCCGGAGGTTAATCCTGCTTGCTCCTCTAGATATAACATATTTCAAGTCAAATAATTTGAAACTATTCTTTTCGGTACACAAAAATAAGAAATGACCCTCTCTACGGCTTAAGTTTAGTTACCCCTCCAGTTTCAAACCTACAAAAGAACTTAAAACATTGAAAATTGTTAGCGTAGCGCTTAGGTTGGGTTCGGTTCGGTTTGGCTGTACAACAGTTCAATACTTAATTCACACAGTGGTTCCGAGCGAGCGATAGCGAGTGAAGGCGGATTTAGAAGCCTCGTAGGGCACATCGGTTTCTATCCTTATTACAACTCAATTTAGAGGGGTACCAGTGTTCTAGAACCCTGTCTTTCACTTACCTTCAGAACTTCTGCTTGTACGGTTGTTCTACTTCTATCGTATTGAATTTCTTATCACCCAGTCAACATACACTTAACTAAATAATTACTCCAATCCACCATTATTGGTGAGGACGACTTCAATTAATGCATTATAAATGCCTGAAATGCCTGTTTGTCTCTTTTTAAAAGGCACTACAAAACTACGAACAACAACACTTTCTCCAAAGGTATCATTGACCCTTCGAAAAATGTTCCCTTTGTTGCCGCCTTTTCGCACATACATTTCTCACCCACGTACTCTTGCATTACAACTGAAACGAAAGTTCCTTCACGTTTGTTGATTGTCACTTCTTTCCCACACTTTTGACATTGTGTTCTTAACTACAATACTCAGTGGGCCTCAAAAAAATTAAGTAGATTTTCTTCATTATTTTTGTATGTTTCTATAAAACTTGCCGAAATGTCGCATCCATTGCACCTATTCACCATTTTTGTTTTACGACTACCATACTGCTAAAACTTTCGGCGAAAGCTTTCGCATCCTGCAAAGAGTACCAACTTCTACACATCATTTCTCGTATTAAACATAACTTTCCTGCCAAACATACACACCTAAATGTCACATAAGAACTCAAAATCAACATTTCTCACCACATTCCTTCTATAAATTTTTCTAGTTCAAGTGGTAGAGCGTTGGCTTCGCATTCGGGAGGTCTTGGGTTCTATTTTTGCTGCCGACCATCCTCACTGGGGTTTTCCAGGGTTTCCCTCAGTCCTTCCAGGGAAATGCCGGGATGGTACAAACTAAAAACAGGCCCTGGCCGATACCTTCCCAAATCCTTTCCATTGTTGTTGTTGTTGTTAGGTATCCAGTATAAAATGGCCTCTGAGCTGTATCTGGTGATTGTTAAATAAATAAAAAATAAATAAAGAATGTTTTTATATATATATATAAAAAGTGGAGGGCAACTCTAAACTTAACCCCTCTGTACAATTCCGTTTGCCGTTTCTCCAAAATAAAGCTGGCGTTCTCACTGATAACTACAAACTAAAATGTAGTACTCTTCTTAGAGGAATATTTCACGTGCGCTTGTCATATTTCTCGGTACCGGTACACCAGACGATATCCTAAAGAAAAAGAAAGGAGAATCCAGTTAAAACCAAGACCACTGGTCTCCCTAAAGCAAAGCACGCTAGTTTACTGCTGAAAGTATTGAGACATGTAAACCCAAGGACTTTCACATTGCCTATTTCTTATGCAACCCACAATACTAGAAAGTATTGTTGGTTGAAAATGATTAAAGGAGTAAAGAAATTGTGAGAGTGAATTAAAAATTGGATGAAATATGAGACACAAATTATTATCATCATCAGTTGTATCTGACGGGTTTACTGGTGGGGAGTACCGGGTTCTTGTTGGGAACCCCTGCCTCCTATTCCCGCAACTGTCGCACCTTCGTTGAAGTATTTAAAGTGTTATAAAAATGTACTTCAGGGTGGGCGCGAACCACCAACCTTTGGATTACTAGCCGCGTGCTTTTCCGACTTGGCCACGCAGGCGATTTGCATCCAATAGAACTGCTACATGAAATTATTTCCATATAAGAACTCCGTATTAGAAATAAGAATATTAATTTTAGCACAAGTTTTCCATGATAATTGGTTCTGTCCATCCCCTATGATGAAGGGGACAAATGGTAGTGTCTATAACTAGAGATCATTGTTTGTTTCGTGTTGCTATGACAACATAAAGATTATTATTTATGGAATTTTGAGAATAATAGTTAGTTGTTCTATATATTTGACAAGCCTAATTTCCAAGGTATGCAATTGTTAGTTTTTGCAATTAAGTGTATACATTACAGTACCGAATTGTGTTGACTTTCTTGAACTGTGGGCAAAATATATATAACAATAAGAAATCTTTAATAACGTTATATATATTTAGATGGTGTTTTCCTCCCGGGAACCTTGAGATTTGTGTGAAGTAAAGTAAGCAAGCTTATAAATAACCATCAACATGGAGTACACTTTATTAAGAAGTAAAATAAAAATTTATGGGAATATTAAAATGGATTTACGCAGAGTCGAAAGTAATAATAATGATGTTGGAACACCAGGATCGGATACATCAACGAATGTGGCTGACCTTATAAAACAGCTAGGTCAATCCTTGTCACAGCAAATGAATACTAAATTTGAGCAACTCACTCAGCAGACACAACAGATGGATACTAGGTAGCAGAATTACAAAGTATTAGAATTGTGTAATTGCAGATAGTACTGCAAGTAGCAACAACTCATAGAGAGATATTAATATTTTCCTCTTGTTGTTAATGTCAATTTTTATTATTTCCTCTGAAGAAAATGTCTGCATAGTTTTGTCATAGAAGTATTTTAAACCAAGTGTTAAAGTATTATTATTTCTCCATTGCACTAATCCATCTCTGAACGTTTAAAATCATCTCAGAAGGACATCTCGTCTTCCGGAAAGTTAACAACAGAAGCCTCAAACACAAGGGATCTATTAAAAGGTTCACTGCAAAGAATTGCATTTCTAAATATTAATAATGTATGAAGATAAACTGTGAGTAGAAGTTGTAATCTCGAGAATGGGCATACAAATAGAAACAAATGTAACCCGATTATTAATAACATGAGATTTGAATCTATTGTAAACATTAATCAATATATTCTGTGCACAAGCATCATTTCCTACTCTAGAAATCAATAGAGACGCCCATCGTAAAAGATTTTCTCTTAAAGACAATCAAGATGCTGTACAAATCACAGTGCATTGTATGTTTTTCTTATCCAATAAATAAACAGTATCTTCTTAAGAAATATCTTGCACTTAGGAAGATACTGTCAGATTTCCCAAGCATTACTACCACATAAGGAGGGAAGAGAAGAATTCTAATAAAAATGCATCCTACAAGCTTCCTTTCCGTTCATTTGAGATACCCGAAACGAAAATATTCTCTCTCGCTTGCATTCACTCGATCTCTCACTCTTTCTCTCTTTTTCTTTCATTCTACTTTTTTCTTTCTTTCTTTTTCTCTTTCTGTGAATATGTGTGTCTCTCTGTTGACTTTTTTCATCTTCACTCCTGTTTACATAATGATGGGAAAGATACTATTTGAGTCCACGAGAAGTTGAAAAGAGCCAATTTTCTTTTGCCGGTTTAGATCCAAATAATTCTGCGTTTGAATGCCACGACGCAACCGACTGTGCTAATAATGACTTGTTTAAAGGTGTAAGTTTGAAATACGATTTATTATGTTCAACGTCTTCCTTACGCTTTTCTTACAGCTTAGCGATAAATATTGATTTTTCTTATGCAAAAGAATGTAGATCATTGTTAATTTTTCAAATAACACTCTCTACCTTTTTCATATGTTATGGTTCAAGGAAGAATCTCTTTTTCATAGCCTACGTTGTATACACAACTTTCATGGTATCTACTTTTGTATAAACTTATGATTAAAGGTATTTCACTACGCCATAGAAACCATGCTTATGTGTGCAGAAATCAATTCATTCAATTCTATTCTTAATACTGTACCAAAAAAATTTGCAAAGCTGTTTTCTTCTTTTTATTTGTCTCGTAATCAATAAGAAAATAGTGCATTAACATTTTGTCATTTTGTCATACTGACAGAAAAAGAGATTGTAATCCTACTAAACACAGTCATTCCATGTAACCATACATCCTTCACCATCTACAAATCTATTTCATCGTATTCATTGTGCGTGCTATCCTGCGTGGAGAAAGCAAAAATCAACTCTTGAAATATATCCTTTATGAAACCACAATGCTTAAATCGAGTAGATTTTTTTAAAAAAATATAAGTAGTCATGAACTGGACTCGAAACCATCAACCTTTCGCATAGGACAGCAAATGTCAGAACACCACTGCTACCACCGCAGCTGGTTAAAACTTGTGCCTAACATGCTATGAACAGTTTAAAAATTTCGTAGTCTTCAATTACATTTTGCAGTCACTAATGGACACAAACATAATTTAAAGTCTATTAAGAATAAAGTGACATCTCGGGAGACAATTATTTGGTAACATTGCCCTGCAATTTTAATCAAACATGGTTTGAAAAAAAATAACTTTGCCTGGTGACCTGATTTCAGAAAGTGTTCTCGGGCCAGGTGAATATATTGGCATCCAACGTTTCGAATGTAATACAGATATTACATTCATTTTCACCATAAGTAGAGTTGAATGTAATATCTGCGTTCAAAACATCGGTGATAATATCTTCACCTGGGTGATAGCCCGATATTACATTCATTTTCACCATAAGTAGAGATGAATGTAATATCTGCGTTCAAAACATGGATGACAATATCTTCACCTGGGTGATAGCCCGATATTACATTCATTTTCACCACAAGTAGAGATAAATGTAATATCTGCGTTCAAAACATGGATGACAATATCTTCACCTGGGTGATAGCCCGATATTACATTCATTTTCACCACAAGTAGAGATAAATGTAATATCTGCGTTCAAAACATGGATGACAATATCTTCACCTGGGTGATAGCCCGATATTACATTCATTTTCACCACAAGTAGAGATGAATGTAATATCTGCGTTCAAAACATGGATGACAATATCTTCACCTGGGTGATAGCCCGATATTACATTCATTTTCACCACAAGTAGAGATAAATGTAATATCTGCGTTCAAAACATGGATGACAATATCTTCACCTGGGTGATAGCCCGATATTACATTCATTTTCACCACAAGTAGAGATAAATGTAATATCTGCGTTCAAAAAGTCGGATGACAAGATCTTCCCCTGAGTGATAGCCCTAAAACATTTACTAAAATAGTTTGAGAAATTATTTAAGCGTAAATATTTCTAGCGTAGAGAAGATGCAGTTAAATCCAAGTTTAGAAAATCTATTCTGAAATCAACTCATTTACCTTGCTTTTGATAGCAACATCTTGCCATGTGTATATTATTTAGAAAGTATTATGTGTAACGTATTCCGGTGAACATGAAACGTCTTTGTCCCATTGGTAAGAAAGATCTATGCTTCTCCTCTGAATCAGGAACGTACATTCGAAGGAAATTCAAGAAAAGGTGAAGGGTTGGAAATACATTGAAGAAAGTATCTGAGAAAATGAGTCCCGAAATTCGAGGTAAAGAGAAAGAATATCAGGACAAAGGGAGAGGAAAAAACATATTCTCTTGGGATCTTTCACGAACATCTTCAATGAATGAAAGGGTGGTGAAAGTGATAGGTGGACGATAGGCGAAGAAAAGAAAAGCAAGCATTGACGAAAGAAGAGGATACGTTGAAAAATGGAAAAAGAGAAAAAAATACGGTAACAGCACGAAACCAATCCCTCGAAAATCTTTTTGGTGGTACCTTGAAGAGAAGAAGGGTCAGAGAAGAGAAGAATGAGGCAATGGTAACCCCTTGGTGATTGCGGATGCTGAGCGTCTCTTTCAGGGGAAGCTGCAATCGGGTGCAGAGGATTCTCCCCAGGGGAAATCACAATCGACAAGGATCTTGACTCGCTTTCCGTGGTGAAAGTAGACAAGGATTCCTTTCCCCGTCTCCCGAATGTTAAACCCATTGCTTTCCCCGTTCTTCACGAATTTAACCGACAGGTCACTGAATGTGAGTTTGGCGTGTTCTTAAGCATGTTTGGCTGCTCTGTTGTAGATGTTGATTTCCCTCGTCCAAAGATAACACGATTCGTATTGACAAGGGGATTATAAGTTTCAAGAAACGTTTGGAAAACTTAAAGATTTTTATATTGAACGTAATTACTTGTTTATTATTTTCCTTTTTCTTCTATGAATCGTTTCTCATCTATGAATAGTTAACATCATCGGAGAAAGTTAATACCGGTATTCTCTTTTATAGACTATTTTACCGGAAAAATCGGAGTGAATTGTATGCAAATTATCAGAAGAAACAGGTGAAAGTAATTCTTTGCGTCTCCATTGAAGAACAACTCTTGACGGATAACATGTGTTTATCAGAGTTATTACAAAAGTATCAATTTAGACTCTTTATGTAACTTTTAGGCTACAAAATTAACAACTATTTCATATTTTTTAAAGAAAGTATATCGCAGAAATTTTTTCAGGATTCAGATGAAGACTAGCAAAACGATTGTTCTTCGGACGGAATAACTAAGGTTAAATTAATATAGAACCGAAAATATAACTTTTGTAGAAATTGCACCCTTCCCTTCCCCTTGCAGAAGCACGATTTTGGCAAACCCTAAAATACTGTATGAAGAATTTACCTTCCAAATTTCAAGCCACTAACTTAGGCAAATTTGACTAATTTCTGAAGAAACAATCGCGAAGGTATTATTAAAACAAAGTAACCTATTCACACTTTAAGAACTAGAGTTTTGAAAACGCTTAAACATGCGTTCCTTTATTTTCAATTAAAAGAGTTGATATACCAAGTTTCATTTCCCTAACTTTGTGGATATGTGAGATCCTGTGTTCTTGGTTAAAAGTTTGAAGGCTCCCGTTATCCATCCTTACGATACTTTTCAAAAAAATCCTTTCTTATCCTTTCTTGGACGAAGATGGTTTTCTGTTTAAGTTTCACATTTCTAAGTATGGTATTATAGCGTAGACGTTGGTGACTGGGTCAGTTACATTATTTTATATAACATTATAGTAAACTGGTGTAAATAGTAACAGATTACTGAAGTTACAGTGAAAAAATATACTAGAAGAATGTGATTTGAAACATTTTTAGGATTTCTTTACACCTTGAATGAAGTTCTATTCTATAATGCTAAGAATTGTTCCGACAAATGCTGCATGTGTAACCGTAATGGCAAAAGCTTAAAGGTCACTTGTATAAATTGTAAGGCATCTTTACTGCAAACCACATTTCATTTCCCTTCGTTTAAAAGTTCCTTAATACTCGTATTGGGAACGTGTAAATGTTATGGCCAGATTAAGTGTTATGAAAGATTCCTTTAGAAATTGGCTTACATATTGTTCATTTTGCTCTTCCCGTAAGAATAACATGTAACATCCCTTGTTCCACTTTGAAGAAAAGAACACATTCTTGTTGAGAAGGAGTAAGGATGTGTGAGGAAATGTTACAGGAATTTGACATAAACTGTTTAGGTTAGACTTGTGTTTAGAATCTGAGCTAACAATATTAGAGAAAGGTAAAATATAAATATAGTATGAATAGTAACATGGGTTAAAAATTTTAGGACAGAGTAACTACGATAACTTAGACACAAGATGCCCAGTATTATTATTAGGATATCAAAAGGTGTAAAAAGAAGAAAGATTTAAGTTTAGAATACAGATGTGACCTAGGATTCTTAGAGAAAAGTTCTTGTGACATTATAAAAGTTGCCTAACCACTATTTCATATGTCTGTCAATAACACTTACTGCGTTTTGGATCTTTTTAAAACTAAATTTCTCCTATAGAGGAAAGTTGTCAATTCTTTTTCTCTTAATCCAACAAGGAAAAGGTACGTTACGTTAGCGCCTATTCAACTTGTTTCCAAGGAAGGACAAAGGGCAGATACTAGATGGACATTTTTCCTAAGCCTCTGTCACACTCACCCTTAATCAATTTCCGCACACACACTCACCCCATCAGCCTCAAATATTATTCACGTTCTCATCTTCACTCAAACTTACCCTCAATCGACTCCCTCACTCACCCTCACACTCATATACAAAAATGAGTGTGAGTGAGGCACTCTTCCGGACAAAAATGAGTGATGGTGCCCATCACAGGCAGACATACAAGTGAAGACGCCAATATACACTCCTTGATGCATATGAGTATAATTCTTAATGTAAAAACAATTATTATTGATGTACATCCATAACTTTATTGTGGAGGGTGAGTAAGCAAGTCTAATATAATTCGACGTGTATTTCAAAGAACTAAACCTCTTTCGAAAATCCAGAGAGAGGGGCAATTGCCCTCCCAAACTTAGCTTTGCATAAATACGTGTCGTCTTAGCGAAGATTTTTAAAAATCTTCATCCGTCCGTCTGTTCCGTGACTGGTATCAGAGCAAAACTGCCATATCAATTTCTAACACTTGATTTCTGAGTATACAATATGTTTATTCTACTGTAGTTTCAGGATGTAAAGACGAGAATGTGTATGAACCGGAATAATTCGAATTAAAAATAACATTAGCACTTTATTCGTAAACAGAAATATGCAAAGAACCTGAGAGCGACGAAGTATTGTATATCATTGTTCAGAATTGTTGTGTTGTGTGTAAAATAGTGTTGAGCAGCTAGGAACCTTTTCTCAAACTAAATAGTTTCAGTAGTTTACGCTATATTATGTAAAGCGTTTAAAAACAGTCGTGTTGAGTGTTATTCAGATAACTACAGCCATCTATTACACTTTCAGACTATGCCATGCATAATATTCGAAAGTCTTATAGACTGGCTATGTTCGTCTATCCTTGTGAGCGTCGACAGTATCAGTTTAAAATGATAGGAGATGTCGAGAAATGTTTATTTTTGTTATATATTCAATGCTCCAAGAATAGATGCCATTTCCTCTAACTCTAAAAGAAATAGCTGTAGAAACCAAATGTTTCCGAATTCAACTTATATTACCACAGATCAAACACGGTACTAGCGGCGCCGTAACTTAGAAGTTTTCTAGAATGCAAGCATTAATACTCGTATTTGGGTCCAATAGGAAAAGGTATTATTCTAATTCTTGGGCTCCCTCTTTCCATCTTTCTCTTACTCTTTATGGGCAACATGGAGCCTGTGGGCCCTCCCGCACTACGAGGTCTGCGGGGCCGTTAGTACGCCTCTGGGCCCACTCCTTACATGACAAATTAATATTGATAAATCTCAAAGCCATACGAATAAATATTATTTCTAGGGCCGTTTGAAATGGGCCCACGACTCATTTTTGTTTTATTTACCTTTCGAGTGCTGTTTTGTTTATGTAATGTAGTGAACCTGATTGATGCTTCATCTATAATTTCATGTTTGTATCGTATATGGAGTAAGACAATTTTGTCTTAAAATGGCCCCCCTCGAACGGCGGGGAGCTTCCCTGGGGGCAGTTGCCCTTCGGCCTCAACAAATTTCGGCCCTGGGTACTAGTACTTCCAGTTTCAGAGCAAATATTAAGTGATATCGAAAAGCAGTTTCTTAGAATCTTTTCAGCATTCCAAGAATAAATTCGGTCTCTTTCTTTAACGATCTGTGTAAAAAAAAGAAGGTGATAGAATTCAACTACTTTCGGTTACAATGTTGATCATCATGAATGAAAGTGATAACACGTAGCGACAAACTGTTCTTTGGAATTGATGCAGCTTCTCAAGAAGAAACACTATCTCTGCTCGAATTAGTATACTAAAATTAGAAGTGATACAAATTTACTTGTAATTTCGCTTTCAATATTGATCTTCACGAAGAGAATACCGTAATACAGGGTGCAAAATTTTCTTTTGCCAGGTCGTCATTGGCGACTACTAATTTAGTTCTGGCGACCAGTGTTCAGGAGGAATGGTTTCTGCCTAAGCTCACAGGGCTGCGCAGTTTCTGTTTCACATAAAAAATGTTGTTACTGAGTGAGAGAAAAAAGAATGTGAAGTCTTTCTTTGTTAAACCAAAGGCTGTGGGGAGACCTCTCATAATTTGTACGTCAGAGATACTGGTGAGCATCATTTTTGGATTGGCCAATGCGACTGACTTTGAAATTTGGCGCCCTGCCGTAATAGATATCCAGAAATAGTTTCTTCTCATACAGTCCAAAGAATAAGTTCAATCTCGTTCCTTAACCATTTATTCAAATCCACAGTTGTAGAAATAATCTATTGAGAAATTACCGTAATAGATATAGAGAAAAGCAATTTTTGGGAAAAGATTCAGCGTTCAAAGATTAAGTTTTATTTCGTTGTTTAACTCTTTATTTAAATCAACAGTTGTAGAAATAATCCCTGAGCAAATACCATCAGAGATATTCGGAAACAGTTTCTCGCGACAGATGTAGCGTACAAAGAACAGAATCTATCTCGCTTGTAAGACTATTCAAATCACGAGTCTTGAAATAATCTACTGAGCGAATATCGTAATAGATATAGAGAAAAGAAGTTCTTTGAAGTAGATTCAGGGCCCAAAGAATAGGTTTTATTTCCTTGTTTAATTTTCTATTCAAATCAACAGTTGTACAAATAATCTACTGAGAAAATACAGTAAGAGATATCTAGAAGCAGATTTTCAAAATAGATTCAGCGTCCAAAGAATAGACCCTATCTCGTTCGTTAGCCTTTTATTCAAATAAACAGTTGCACAAATAACGTACTGAGAAAATACGGTAATAGATATTCAGAAACAGATTTTCGAAATAGATTCAGCGTTCAAAGTATAGATCGCATCTTGTTCGTTAACTCTCCATTCAAATCAACAGCTGTAATCTGCTGATCAAATGCCGTAACAGATATCCAGAAGCAGCTCCCCGAAATAGATTCAGCGTAAAAAGACTAGATTCTATCTCTTTCGTTAACTCTTTATTCAGATCAACAGTTGTAGAAATCATCCAGTAAGAAAATACCGTAATAGATATCCAGAAGCAGATTTTCAAAGTAAATTCAGCGTCCACTCGTTCGTTAACTCTCTATTCAAATCAACATTTATAGAGGTAATCTGACGAGAAAATACCGTAATAGATAACCAGAAGCAGCTCCCCGGAATATATTCAGCGTGCAAAGAATAGATCCTACCTCGTTCGTTAACTTTCTATTCAACTCAACAGTTGTAGATATAACCTACTGAGCAAATGCAATAATAGATACCAGAAGTAGGTTTTCAAAATAGATTCAGCGTCCAAAGAATAGATCGTATCTTGTTCGTTAACCTTCTATTCAAATCAACAGTTTCAGAAATAATCTGCTGAGAAAATATCGTAATAGATATCCAGAAGCAGCTTCCCAGAATCGACTCAGCGTATAAAGAATAGATTCTATCTCATTCCTTAACTATCTATTTAAATCATGCCATCATAGATATCCAGAAGCAAGTTTTCTAGATAGATTCAGCGTCCAAAGAATAGATCGTATCTTGTTCGTTAACTTTCTATTCAAATCAACAGTTGTAGAAATAATCTGCTGAGAAAATATCGTAATAGGTATCCAGAAGCAGATTTTCAAAGTAGATTCAGAGTACAAAAAGTAGATTCTATCTCGTTCATTGATTTTCTATTCAAATCAACATCTATATAATCTACTGATATAATCTACTGAGCAAATGCCATAATAGATATCCAGAAGCAGTTTTTTAAAGTAGATTAAGCGTCCAAAGAATAGATCGTATCTTATTCGTTAACCTTCTATTCAAATCAACAGCTGAAGAAATAATCTGTTGAGAAAATATCGTAATATATATATCCAGAAACGGATTTTCGAAATGAATTCAGCGTCCATAGAATAGATCCTCTCTCGTTCACTAACTTTCTATTCACATCAACAGTTGTAGAAATAATCTACTAGGAAAATACTGTAATAGATATCCAGAAGCAGATTTTCAAAGTAGATTCAGCGTCCAAAATTAGATCCTATCTTGTTCGTTAACTCTCTATGCAAAGCAGTAGTAACAGAGATAATCTACTCAGCAAATGCCGTAATAGATATCCAGAAGTAGCTTCCCGGAATAGATTCAGCGTACAAATAATATATTCTATTTCATTCGTTAACTTTCTATTTAAACCAACATTTGTTTATTTAATCTTCTGAGCAAATGTCGTAATACCTATCCAGAAGCAGGTTTTCTAAATAGATTCAGCGTACAAAGAATAGATCCTATCT
This sequence comes from Thermobia domestica, assembly GCF_964235325.1. Taxonomy (NCBI): domain Eukaryota; kingdom Metazoa; phylum Arthropoda; class Insecta; order Zygentoma; family Lepismatidae; genus Thermobia; species Thermobia domestica. Next base: position 38,958,013 of record NC_137464.1, read on the forward strand.
TGTTCGTTAATCTTCTATTCAAATCAAAGTGGTAGAAATAATCTGCTGAGAAAATATCGTAATAGATAACCAGAAGCGCATTTTCAAAGTAGATTCAGCGTCCAAAAATAGAACCTCTCTCGTTGGTTAACTCTCTATTCAAATCAACAGTTATAGAGATAATCTGCTGAGCAAATACCGTGATAGATATCCAGAAGCAGTTTTTCAGAATAGATTCAGCGTACAAAGAATAGTTCCTTTCTCGTTTTTCGTAACGGAATGAGAAACATTTTTCTCACATTTGATACATTTTTAGTAAAGGAATGAGAGTGTAAATAAAAGTAATTACTGTCAGTGCACAACATATTGAAATGAATTTTGAGTGATAGTGAAAGTGTTGTATGTGCAAGTGTCCAATTTCTCTATGCTCGTTTATGGGTACAACCCCTCTTTGACTCGCCTGCTCTCTAAGGACGCATCCCCACGCTAGTGCTCCGACTCCTCTGCTGCGCTCCTGCCCTGACTCGGTTAAATAGCATTCATGCTTTTTAGTAGCCACATAGCACAAGTTGGTTAGTGTTTTATTCACTGCAGCTTTTATGCCATAGTCCATACTGTGGTCAATCTGAAAGTAGTAATGAAGCTCCTCATTAAATGTACTTTTTAGAATAAATGAAATGCAAAGCCTTAACCTAACCTGAAAATGTAAGAACTGTCAAAATTTGGTAGAACCGTCTGCTCGAGTAATGCCGAAATTGGCACAACTTTTGAAGTTTAGAAATGGGGCTGCGTCTTAGACTCCAGGGCGTCTTACTTTCCGACATATAATGTAAAGGTAAATTTCAGTGGCGGACTGGCACTGGCGGCAAGGCGGGAATTCCCGCCTGGGCTCTTGAGTCAATAATAATAATAATAATAATAATAATAATAATAATAATAATAATAATAATAATAATAATAATAATAATAATAATAATAATAATAATAATAAGAAGAAGAAGATTCTTCACATACTACCACTGAAGTAGAACTAATTCTATGCGAACAGATATATATGATGTCGCCCCCTCATCATTCATGTAGCTCATTGGGTACGGGCATGGCCACATGGGCTCTTATAATTTATTTTATCGAGTGAGTGGCTACGCTCTTCTAAAAGGAAGTGTACCAATAACAACAGGACTTCAATTTGGCATGCGAAGATTAATGGCCTATTTTAAAAAGAATGAATCCCAAAGGGAAGAACTGCCATATATTGAATACAGCTGTATGAAGTTACTCAACACCTGATTACGGGCCCTTCCCAAATTTCCTAAAATAGAAGTTCTTTGAGATGATAATCGATTAATGGTATTATTTACTTGTTTTGATCAGTGGCTGCTGTTCAGATGTTGTGCACCCCTAGCAAAAGATTTTGAACCCCTTTGACAGTAACGTAATTTCAGGAAATTGATGGGAAGGCGAAGAAAGGTGGTCTGGAGGTGCCACTCCTCCGTGTGGTTCCAAGGAACAGGCGCTGTGGTTGGGGTTCTAATCCCCCATGAACTGTCTGTCAAATTTATTGGAGTATCGCACATTTGGGAAGAAGATCCGTTAAATCTTATTCTGCTTACTAGGGATTGATGCGACAGAATTCTAAAGTAGAGCCCTTGAATCCTCACTCTGTAAGATCAAAACTTGCAGCTTTCTAATTTTACACTTAAATTGGGCTTTTCAGTTCTCATGTGTTGCATGCTTGGAAGGAGGCAAAAATAATTAAAATCAACGTTTCTGGAATGCTTTCGCTACGCTAGACCTTCCCGGAGCAATGGTCTTGGAATCGTTCCGCTGAGAAAGGGTCCAAGTCGGACTCCCTTTAGCCTTGCCCCGGGTAGTAATGCTGCCCTCTGGTTGCGATGCCGATACTTTAACACAGTGTTACGGTTATGGTTTTGCCTAAACAGCGAATCCTCTCTTGAAAAAGAATGATATGCTCCCGCGTAACTCCCATGTCCATTTAACGCTAATTCTACTGAAGATACTAGAATTCTAGGTAATGTATATTTACAACGAAGGAGGTATTGCACGTGCAGCCCCTAAATCCGGCCCAGCTCTGTATGTATTATATATGTATGTATGTGTGTGTGTGTGTGTGTGAGTGTGGGTTCCCATGATTAATTTCCGATTTATTTCTTTATCTTCCCCTCTGCCACTTAAATCCCTCCATGAAAATAGTTTATGTAATTAGTCAAAAACTTTAATGTAATTCAAGAGATGACAAAAATACGCAAATGTAAATAGAAAACCAACGAGGGTTATCACAATATAATTTTATAAACCAATAACAATTAATAAACGTTATTAATATACTTAATATACGAAAATTCTAACTTAGAGATCTTTCAGTTTGTTACAAACATTTATAACTCCAATTATTCGCAGCAATCACTTAAGGCTTTTGATATTTGATGTATAAATTTTCTCCTTCCAGCAGGATTATATAAGGATTATATACTCTGCTTTTGGATGTCCATTCTTTGTCTACACAGAAGGTTAAGTAGATAGATATATACTATACAAAATAGTTCGAAAGCAAAAATATACATTACTTTATTTTTCATTTTGTAATCTCATTTTTGATTACTCTAGGCAAGGAATTGCTCATTATAGTGTACAGTTAAATGACATCACGTGATATGCAATACCTCAACATCTTACGAGCTAGCCTAATTTTACATTCACAGCATATTCTAAACATCAGATTGTAAACGCTTCTATACTTTACGAGCAAGTCTTAAAGCTAAGCTTACTAGGAAGCATTTCTTGTTACTGACTGATTACGCAATAAGCATGTCGGACATGCCTTTCATAGTTAACGTATGATTTTAACATATATGAAGTTCAATGGTCCAGGGAGCAAGCGCTCTAAGTTGATGTCTCTTTGCATTCACCGTCGATGTCACAGAATTCTTTTTCTTATTAAAAGTGATACTACATTCCCGTCACTGAGAGGAATAGGGATATTCCTGATGTTGCTGAAGCCTAAATTCATCCCCATCGGTATGGAAGTGTGTATACACTGAGAAAAATTAGCGGTAACCTATTGGAGGTTAATGGACAATTTGGCTGCTAGAACCAGTTAATAATTTGCAACAACCCTTCTGAGACAAAAAAGGTTAATTTTACGATTTCACCAGTAATCAATCGACAAAGGTTAATGAAAACTGTGTAGAAACAATCCATTGTTTGGTTGTTGTTAACTTATAAAGTAGGTTAGAAGAAGGTAATCAATTCGAGACGGTTAATTTAATTTAAAACACTCTGTTGCAATCAACCGATTTTCACACAAGGTAAATTTAACCCTCTAGAACTTGTTCACTGGTAACACTATATTAGTAGAAGCACAAACGGAAACGTCGCCATATTGTGAATACATCCGAAGGAATAGGAAAACAGTTATTAAAATATAGATTCTACATGAATTAATAGAGAAATGTGAAGGAAAGTTTATTTACAGAGGTTTATGCATTTTCTGAAGTTTAAATGAAAAAAAAATTGACATGTTTCTAGTACAAATAATCACACTAGATGAGTAACCAATATATTTATTTAGAATTTTCAGGGTTACACTTTAGCGTACAGTTCGAATAAATATAATCTAGTCTACTACCTTTTTCTGAAATTCACTTGAACACATCATTATGATATTTCCTTTTTATTATAATATGTAATAAATTAAACATTGACACCTTTTAAATATTATACATGTTGGTTGTACAAGATGGATCTTCTGTTATATATATTATGTTTCTCGTTTCTATGACGACCAATAACACATATCGTCAGATTAACATGTTAACAAAATATAAATAATAATAATAATATCAGAAAATAATTAATTTTTACTTCTTTTTATATTTTTCTTCTTCTTCTTCTTCTAACTAGCTTGTGCATATTTCAATAGCACATATTGCCCGTAAATACAAGAAATGATATTTAAGATTGCATGTAAAATACACAATATCGTTATAGGTGGTAGCATTACTAACCATGTAATTGCCGTCAAATAATTCGTGCACTCATAACAATAATTTCGCCATGTTTACCAAAAACATAATACGTTGTACGTTGCTTTACGGTACTAATACCAAAAACCTTATATAGCTTTACTTATCCACCCAAACAAATTCTCACTGTTAATTGATTAATATTTCTGATATAGGTAGATACAAGGGTATCACAAGTACAAATGAACAATAAACTTAGATAGTAGTTGCCTATTTTAATATTGCATTTCTTGATATTATCACATCATCAAAGATGTGATTGAAAGAATATCACTAATTATTGTAACTAATTAAGTATGTTATATTAATCAAAATACGCGGTTAGAAAGTTGACGCATTCTGTTTTGTTAACTTAGCAGTCAGTTGTTCTAACATGCTTACTATGTTACCGGTTGCAGACTATGATTGGTAGTGGTAACTACGTGATCGGTTAGCGTACCCCTGTGAGTTATTACACTGTAACCTATCAATATTAACCTGTAACGCTTGGTTACGATCACCTTCTCTCATTAATCTTTTTGGCTTGGTTGCTGGGACACACGACTTAGTTGTCCTTATATTGACAAACCAACTTGGTTACTGTCCACCTTTTTCTTGTTTACTAGTAACCCCTTTTCTTGCGTGTAGGATGAAAATACGTTAGCATGTAAAAATATTTAAAAACGAGCGATATTTATGTCTAACACAAAGTTTTTGGGGTCACTGAGATGAATAGTGTCTTACCCGATGCTGTTTCAGTCCACTTTCAGTTTCTATCAGAAAGAGTGATGTTATGGATGTTTCCAAAGTGGACGAAAAAAAAACTCCTTGTATTTAATATTCTTTAACTCCTAAAATATTGTTGTTATAAACTCAATTTTTTGTACGCATGTGATTTATTATATACCATTATCTTTTCAAAAGTTACAACTCAATGCGTGCTCCAGTATCTTCCAGACACTTTCTCAAACAAACAAGTGCGTTTTCTATGACCTTCCTGAAGACATCAGCAGGAACACCACTTATGACCTCACGGATCTAATTCTGAAATTCGCACATTGTTTGTAGTTTGCTGTCTTCCTTAGTCCACCCCCCATAAAAAGATATCTAATGGAGTGAGGTAAGGAATTCGCACTTGCAATTCTATGGAACCCCCGACGATCTATCCAACGTCCTGCAAAGCGTTTATCAAGCCATTGTCTTACAGGCAAGGTGTGATGAGGGGGAGCTCCATCTTGCGTAAATAACAGCTCATGTAACTCGTTGCATTCAGAAATTGAAGGCCATACTAAATTTTCTAACATTTCCAGGTGTCTTTCAGTGTTCATAGTGTCTCTCAACAGATAAGGTCCAATAATGCACGAAGAAGTTAATGCATACCACACTCTCACTTTCAGCTTGCCTTGACTTTCTCCAACAGTCTCTTTGAGATCAAATTCTGTCCAATGGCTATTATGACGATTAACGAATCCCCCGCTACATGAAACACAGCTACATCACTCCACAGAGCTTATTCAAACAAGTATATATTATCTTCATGCCATGCGAGCATCATTTCACAAAATTCAACACGACTATCGCAATCATCTGGATACAACTTTTGGACATAATGAGGCTGCCATGGTCTGTAACGTAAGAATTGTAGACACAGAATAGCATTTAATGCCACTTTCTCTTGCAGCCTGCATTGTTGATTTTGAAGGGCTTTGCTCGAACATTTCCCTCATTGTGACAATCTTTTCAACTGATACCGAAGTCGAGGGCCTACCTGATCTCATGTCCATGATACTTCCAGTACGGTAGTCATCAATTTTCTGAGACAATTTTTGATTGCTTTTGAATCGAGAACAGTTTGTCTCCCATATTGACCCCTCCACCACCGTTGGGCCTGCATTACAGGTTCATATACCTCAAATCCAGGAGCGTCATTTCAAATTTTGCTTGGGGGGGGCAAAACCCCTTGATATAGTAAAATTTCGCATTTCTCACTGATTTACTACTATTCTATTGATAAAACCTATATACATCTCAAACTCAGGGGGGCAAATGCCCCCCCTAAATGACGCCCCTGCTCAAATCGTACTCCAATTTTGGTTCTCTTCTCAATGCTTAATCATCCTGGCATCTCTGTAGCTTCAAAGGAATAACTAAAGTTTCACAGAATCTAAAATAAGGAACAAATTGCATACTTTCAAGGGTGCCGATTCTTCTGTAAATTTGGGTGGGGCATTCAAATGCAGAAGGTATATATATATATATATATATATATATATATATGAGGATTTTAAGACAAAATGCATTCAAATTATACCAAATATTGTATAGTCATAAATACGATAGGGGGCCCAGATTAGCTTTGTGGCCCCCCCCCCCAGCATCGGCGCCATTGCATACTTTGATGTATTAAACATGATAACTTTCATTGTTTTCTGCACATTACATCAATAGCAATTCACAATTCAAGATAGTGTTTTACTTTCTGCCCACCCTTTATTATTACACTTTCACTGAAATAGTATTCTAAGGAGGGGGAGGGAAGAGGGTTCAAATACTTTATACACAAACCTGTTATCTCAACTGGCATTTCAGCTTGTCTCAAAAATGTACAAATCTGAAACGCTTTAATTTAGATGTCACTACTGGTTTTAATGATATTGTTGGTCTTACGCATGACATAGCTTTCTATAGTAATTTGAACTTTTGCAGTTAATTTACTTTAAATGTGATTTCTTAAAACTACTGTTGCCTGCATTTATTTACTTTATGGTTATTATTATTTGCTTAATAAATGTCATTTCCTTGTAAAGTTTTCAATTTGGTTCTATTAAAGGATAGTGCACAATTTCAAACTGGAAATAACACCAATATATAATTTTCTTTCCTGAAATTTAGAAAAACCTTACCTGTCATCTAACGGTATTTTGCGGGGAGCCAACAAGATTAAAGAAAGAAATCTTGAGTTTTACGTTCTACGTATATGCCGAGTGGGCTGAAGATGGGGATGATGAGAAATGAATGAAAATGCGGGAGGAAGAAAATAGGAGAAACACAAGAGAATCTACGCACACGGTGTTTGTCCACCACAAAGTCCATTTGTCGCGAAGTGGGATCGAACCAGAGATCTCACGTACCAAAGGGGATTGCTCTTGACCAGAGGTGACTCTACACTGTACCACTACGGGTTCAAGGTTCTAGAAGGATCCGCCCTTGGACTTCCTGTAGATATGCCTATGGATTTCCTAGTATTTTTTAATCTCGAAAAGTAGGGATCTTATCCGAGATAGAATTGTGCTCTAAATGTTGAACTCCCATATCTTCCGGTTTAGTCGGGATAATCCCGGGTTAACATCACCTATCCTCCTAAAAATGGTTCAAAACCTCAAATATGTTTTCTCTTTCTCCAAAGCATCTTTTACGAAATATTTTTAAAATACATCCTTTATTAGTCGTCAGTGTTCAACCAGTAATAATAACCTACTCTCTTTCATTCACGTTTGATAAACGTTAAATTATTTAATTACTCGTAACATTTTAGCTTAAAGCAAGTGTATAACTATGATCAGAGACGTACGCTGAAGGTGAGTCCTGGAGGTCATGACTCACTCAAAATTCCGACTTTCTGGTACATTTAGTCTAATTTTAGATGTAGCTTTACATATTTTAATATGATTTATCCAGATATTGAATTTGGACCCACCGAAATAAATTCCTACGTACGTCCCTGACTATGACTATACTATACATTTTCGTAAGGTATCCAACATTGTGGACTATTATTATTATTATTATTATTATTATTATTAATAATAATAATAATAATAATAATAATAATAATAATAATAATAATAATAATAATAATAATAATAATAATAATAATAATAATAATAATATCTTTAACGCAACGCAAAAAAAAAACACTACCTTAGTTTATTATCCGAGGATTATATCGGGAAATATCAGATAAAGAAATGCACGAAAAACTAAACTGGAAAAGTTTCCTAACTACGCATAATCGATATAACCACTGGCGCAAATCCCTGGGAGAATGAGGGGGACATGTCCCCTCCAATCTTGGAACTGGAGGGGACTGTCCCCTTCAATAATCCGATTTGAAATGTGTTTTTTGGGGGGGGGTGAAAAATTTGATTATTTGTGTCCGGTTACCACAAAGGAAAGTGAGATGAAATTAATGCCCACTCAGAATAAGCCTCAAATCTGCCCGCCTCCCAATGTTGAAGACAACTCTGCTCCCCTGATCCTCTACAGCATTGTTTCTCAACTACAGAAATATTTTGGATATCGTTATATATATATATATATATATATATATATATATATATATATAATGAAACATGTCAGTTTAACTCCGCATGATTATGGTCTTTAGGCTAAGGGCAGCAAGCAAAGACGGATGATTAAGACAAGCAAACGATGGTGGAAGAATTGATGGAATGAGAATGAGGGAGGAAACGGGAATATCCCGAGAAAACCCATTGACACAATGTTGTCCTCCACAAACTTACTTGGACAGAGATCGAACGAGGGCTCCCACGGGCGAGACGTAAGCGCTTTACCACTTAGTCACCATGCCAAAGATACATGTGTACCATCCTATATATATATATATATATATATATATATATATATATATATATATGAATAGATACACATGGATCCATTGAAAATTCTATTCATTGCCAATTCGACGTGAAGCGTGTCATACGCACAAACTCCATTTAACTCGTGACTGTATCAATTCGATAAAATACAGGTATCGATCTCAAGCTCATAATACCCCCCTCAAAAAAGGTATGGCCCACTTCACTAAGCTTCATCACTCCAATTTCTTAAGCTAAAGTTATGTTATGCCGCAAATATTGCAAATGAAATGAAATCTTTGAGTTTTACGCCCCACGCTTATGCCGGCTAGGCTAAAGGAGACGGTGATGGTTAGAAATGAATGAAATGGTGGAATGAAGAAAGTGGGAGGGGGAACGGGAGAACCCCGAGGAAACCCACGAGCACGGTGTTTGTCCACCACAAAGTTCACTTGGCGGGGGCTTGGATCGATCCGGGAACCCATGCAACAGAGGTGAACGCTCTATCATTGGGCCACCGCGGCCCCTGCTGGAAGCAGTATCTAAATATTTATTTGTGAAATATGGATAAAATTTGGTTTTCTGGAAACTTCAAAGGAAACGTACCCTTAAAATTTAACTACCCGTTTTCTGAACATCATGAGAAATGACATGAAATATATTTAGAGCTATTAATGAAATATTTCTTTATGAGATATCAGCAAAATTGCCTGAGACGTATTTAAACAAATTGTAAATAATATTTTTTAAAAAAAGACGTTAACTATCTTTTGAGGACATTTTCTTGAGACGTGATTTACGCCATGTGAACAAAATCATGTGTCTAAAAATAAACTCATCCCAATAGTAAACTATTCTTGTGGATATATTCTTGAAAAACGACTTAACCCGTTTTTTCCGGGTTATTAATGAAACATATGAACAAATTGCATAGAATTGTTTTTAAGAGGATCGTATAAAACCAAAACTCACTCTAACAAAGAGTAAATTATCACTTGTGGATCTTTAAAGGTCATGTGAGCTGTTATATTAATAAAACATTTATATATGAAATTTAAGCAATCTCTCCAGAGTTTCTGAGAATATTGCCCAAACGAAGGGGTAACAAAAAAAACCCTAAAATAACCATGTGTATTCTATAATGACAAATTAGTTATGTCACATTAGTACGTATTAATGAAACATTATCTAAAATGAAATATGGACAAAATTGTCCCAGTGGTAAACTACTGTTTATGGATGTTTAGAAGAGAAACCACTTACGTCACTATGCAATGTAAAAAAAAAAAAAAAAAAAAATTATGACACATGAACAAATTCCTTAGAGCCGTTTTAGAGAAAATTATGAAACTCTGACTTCTATTCCTTAGCAAAAAAAAAAAAAAAAAAAAAAAAAAGAAAGAAAGAAAGAAAAGAAAAAACTCGTTTTGGGGGATAGGAAGAAAAAATTTAAAGGAAGTTTCCTAGAGAATTTTATAAAAAGCTTAAGTTTAAAATTTGAAATGAAAATGAAATCTTTGAGTTTTACGTCCCACGATTATGCCGGTTAGGCTAAAGGAGACGGTAATTATGAGAAATGAATGAAATGGTGTAATGAAGAAAGTGGGAGGAAACGGGAGAACCTCGAGAAAACCCACGAGCACGCTGTTTGTCCACCACAAAGTTCACATGCCTGGGATCGAATCAGGGACCCCAAGCACCGGAGGTGAACGCTCTACCACTGAGCCACCGCGCCCCCGTAGTTTAAAATTTGGTATCGATACGTTGAACGGCATATTCCTCTAAGCGAGTGAACATACTTATATCAGAAGGAACGGAGGAACGGAAGGTGAATAGGTGAACATGCACCTAAAATTCCGTTACACTAGGACGAACAAAGGAACGGACGTACAAACAATAGACATACATGTAAAATTCCGATACATCAGGACGAACAGAGGAACGAACAGATGGACATATACCTAATTTCCATTACATCGGGACGAACGGAGGAACGGATGGACGAAAGATGGACATACATCTAAAATTCCGTTATATCGGGACGAACGGAGGAATGTAAGACGAACAGATGGACATACATCTAAAATTTCGTTATATTGGGACAAATGGAGGAACGTAAAGACGAACAGATGGACATAGATCTAAAATTCCGTTTCTAGTCACGGAATTTTGCCTAGGTGTAAATTTGCCATATAAGGTGTAAATTTGTTGAAATCTCAAATTCGATTTTTTTTTCACGATTATCATAGTTTCTTCCCTCCCAGCGATGCACCAAAGTGAAAATATTTCAAGAACACTCGTGGTGTGGCACTCATACTTATCTGCTCCAAGGTTTTAAATGTAATTGCAAAATCAAGATTGTACTGTTACTCTAGAAGAAATAGTTTATGACTGTATTTATCGCAGTTGACCTTAGTATTGCTCTACATCTCACTTCGAATTTTACTGATAATGGAAGGTTTTGTCACGTATTCTCACAAGTTGTACAATAAAATATTTATTTATTTTACTACGAATCATCTTCATTAAAACAAGAATTGCATCTACAAAAATGCTTTTCTTATCTAACTTTATTTTATATATATGTTAAGTTATATACTTCTACTAAACTATCCTATTGAAAGTTGTTGTTTTCGAGGCATAAAAGGAAAGAAGAGAAAAAATGAAATGAAATCTTTGAGTTTTACGTCCCGCGGTTATGCCGGTTAGGCTAAAGGAGACGGTGATGATGAGTAATGAATGAAAGGGTGGAATGAAGAAAGTGGGAGGAAACGGGAGAACCCCGAGAAAACCCACGCACACGGTGTTTGTCCACCACAAAGTTCACTTGGCGGGGCCTGGGATCGAACCCGGGACCCCAAGCACCAGAGGTGAACGCTCTACCACTGAGCCACCGAAGGAAAGAAGAGAGTATGCTCATCGTGAAAAAGAATTGAATTAAAAATTTCAACGAACTTACATGTTGCATGGCCTCTACAGGCCTAAAAAAGGATTTTGGATGTATGTCTGATTGTCCTAATGTAAACAAGTTTACTTTCGTAGAAACCGTATCGTTAAAACGTATCAAGAATAACATTTTAAACTTAATGTTTTTACATTACCTAGGGAAATTTCGAATTTTCTTCGTACTTCCAAAGCCAAGGCTAGTTTAATAAAGACTGAAAAAAAAAAAAATGCTATTTTCTCTAAAACGATTTTGTGCATATTTGATAAATCGCAGTGGCTCAATGTTAGAGCGTTTATCTGTGGTGCAGTAGGTCTCTGGTTTGATCCTAGTAGGCACCAAGTGAACTTAATGGTGTATAAATTCTGTGTGCTTGGGTTTTCTCGGGATTACCCCGTTTCCTCTCATTTTATTCATTCCATCATTATTATCCATCTCATCACCACTGTCACCTTTATCCTGGTGCATAATCATGGGATTTTAAACTAAGAAAAGCTTCATTAAGAATTTTATACTACGGTATAAATCCTTTTGTGGTAAAAATCCAGAATATACTTCAGTTTACTACACAGAGAGGTTATATACCATGTTTTGTTTCATGCTAACATTAGCCTAGTTTGGTATTTAAATCATTTTAAATTTTCTTAACTCGTAGTAATTTAATATTAAAAATATTTAATAATAAGCTAAGTTAATAAATTGATTGGTCAGAGTTTAGGTGGAAAGCAAAACTGAAAATTTAACTACTTGAAGCGTGAAGATCAAGTTAGTTTCATCAATCACAACTTAACACTTGATTAAGTATAGAAATGATAGACATTAAAATTTCGTCAAATTTCTGGCTCAGAATCTTAGGTAAGTTTCTGTTCTATTTCCATAATATTTGCTTTAAAATCCATATTTACCTGGTAGCTTGATTTTCAAATTTTGACCGAGTTGTAATTTGTACTGAAGGAATTTCAGATATTATTTAGATTTCAATATATTTACTTTTTGTAATAAATATTAACAGTTTGCATATTTGTTCATTAATTGCATAATATTTAGTGTTTTTCGTAAAAGGAGAGAATGTCTAGAAAGCAACGATCAATTGGTGTCACGGGACTAAACAAAAGGATATGGGGAAATATAAATTTCCATTCGTGGCCTTTGAAAACATTGAGAAAAAGAACGATGATTTTGTAAACCTAAAATTTGATGAAATACGATAACCACGCCAGAGGAAGCTACGAGGAATGATCGAAAAGAGTTTACAAACCCTAATATGGCTTATGTGTACGAAACACACCTACAAGATCAGCACTCCTAATGACAGAGGACACTCAAAACTGGTCCTTTCTTGTCCAAACACTTGTGATAACTGTGAAGGAGTTTTACCATATCGGTTGCACAGAAATCCACATCAAGTTTTCGTAGCCAACGTGGGGCCAACATTTTCGACATTATCACATGCCAATTAATGGTGGTCAACGCATTGTTTTCTCTTAAAGCAAGAAAAGATGAAACATAGTGGGATCTGGGTCAAGGCTGTAAGATAGTGATCTAGTTATTCACAGCTTAAAAACTGAATACACTCAAGTTTTTCTGCGCTGAATGGGGTCTAGCATCATCACCCATGAGAATCACACTTCGGTGGAAGAGAATAGGACGTTTCGGATTGATGGCATCCAATAACTTCAGAAGCGTCCTGCAGTACCTTTCAGCATTCACGGTTTCTTCTTGTTCCAAATATTTGATTAGTAGCACACTTGGTACGTCCAAGAATACTATGCAAAAAAATTCCTTGGGCGAAACAATCACTTTCAAAATTTTTCTTCCGTGAAGAAAATGCATCTTTCGATAAAATGGATGCCTGCCTCCTTGATGTAGTGAACAGATGCAGTATTGTTTCATCAGCAGCCACTACTCGATGAAGAAAATTATTCCCTTCCACTGCGTAATGGTATACAGAACATTCAGCGAGGTCGTCATTCTGTTTTATGGCTCTCGGATCGTGCCCGCGACACCATTTCGCGCACACTTTGCTCTACTTAAGGACATGAACCATAGTGGTCTGCACAACACCATATAGTAGCCACAGTTCACCTGATATTGAGCCTAAGAATTTTGATTCTAAACACGAATAGACTCATCCACATGAGTACATTTTACGTCAGTTTTTGAGATACTGGATCTACCACTCGTCAGGCTCAGAATACTGGTTGGTTCTTCTTTGAAGGCGCAACATTATTTCACTACATTGAAATTTAGCCTTCCCCACACACACCTCCACAATCTGCCTATGGTAGTCAGCACGTGTAGTTTTTTTTTTTTTTTTTTTTTTAAACACAGAAACCGCTCCACTCACCTCACTTCTACTCTCAACAAGTTTTTCAGACTAGTCACCAGTTTAAATATCCGCTTCTCGATTATATATACATGTTCAGAATTCGAAGTCTTCAAATATGGAAAAAATACAAATATGTCATAAATTTACAAATATAATTTCGTTTTGTTACAATGAATAACACAGAAATTATAGGCTTTGTAACCTTTTCCTCGATCATCACACGTAATTTCATTTGGCATGGTTATTTCATTTCATCAAGTTTTATTTTTACAATATTGTTGCTTTTTTTTCAATGTTATCAAAGGCCACGCATGGAAATTTATATTTCCCCATATCCTTTTGGTCAGTTCCGTGAGATGTATCGATTGATCGATTGTTGATTTCCAGATATTGTTGTTTCCAGATATATATATTTGGTCTAGGAATTAATTCGTGCGGTTGGTACGCACACATTGAAGCTGTAGTACAAACACAAAATACATAAATACCTTAAGAAAAATATTGTCCATTGCTAGCCACCACTTTCGCCCATCTGTCAGGCAATGTACGGATTCCGTGGCGAAAGAAGTCCTCATCCTTGGAAGCGATCCAGTCAGAGACCCATGTTTCGATATCTTCTGAAGAAGTAAACCGCTGTCCAATCAAATCGTTGTTCATGCAATCGAACAAGTAGTAGTCCGAAGGAGCAACGTCTGGTGAATACGGCGGGTGGGGTAAAACTTCCCATCCGACATTTTCTAAATAGGTTTTGACCGGTTTTGCGACATGTGGGCGAGCGTTATCATGTTGAACAATAAGTTTATCATGTCTGTTCTCCCATTCTGGTCGTGTTCTGGCCAGAGCTTGCTTCAAACGCATTAATTGTCGTCGATAACGTTCTCCATTCATAGTTTCACCCGGTTGCAGCAGCTCATAGTACACCACACCTTTCATATCCCACCATATGCACAGCATAACCTTTGCACAGTGAATATCTCTTTTTGGTTGTGATGGACCTGGTTCACCTGGTTTCACCCAGGCCTTTTTTCGTTTAGGGTTCTCGTAATGGATCCACTTCTCATCACCCGTAATAATTCGATGCAGAAACCCCTTTCTGCTCTGTCGTTGAAGCAGCAATTAGTAAATGGTTTTTCGTCTTTCAACGTCTCTGTCTTTCAATTCATGTGGAACCCAATGTGACATCTTTTGAATCATTCCCATGGCTTTCAAGCGTTTGGAGACTGTTGTTTGATCAACGCCTAATGCTGCTGCAAGTTGTTCCTGCGTTTGACACGAATCCTGCTCGAGCAATGCTGTCAATTCTTCGTCTTGAAATTTTTTTGGCTGTCCAGCTCGCTCTTGGTCTGCCAAGCCGAAATCACCACTTCTAAACCGTGCAAACCACTTCTGACACGTTCGCTCAGCTAGAGCATGGTCACCATACACTTCCACCAAACTACAATGACTTTCAGTCGCACTTTTCTGCATGTTAAAGTAATGCAGCAGGACACCCCGCAAAAACACTTTATCAGGCACAAATTGCGCCATGTTCACTTAACTACAAACTGGTGTTGTTGACGCTTTAATCCACTGCCCTATACTACGAACGATACGCGATGACAGGGGTTTGCAACACATGTGTGGATACACGGAACTGTGGGACGCTCCGTTCGTTACGCCATCTCTTGTCCACCCGCACGAATTAATTCCTAGACCAAATATATATATATATATATATATATATATATATATATATATATATATATTAAAATCTAAATAATTGCTGAATTTCGCTTTTCAGTACAAATGATGACGAGATGGAAAGTTTAAAATTTAGGTACCAGGTAAATATAGACTTTAAAAGAAATTTTACGCAAATAGAACGGAAACTTACCTAAGATTTTGAGCCAGAAATTTGACGAAATTTTCGAATCTACCATTATCTACATTTAATTAAGTTGTTGATATAAGTAACTTGATCTTCCTGCTTCAGTTAAATCTTTAAGTTCTTCTCTATCTATGTAATTCCAAGTTAATCAATTTATTAACAAAACCTTTTTTTAAACTGCAATTTCATTACCAGTTGAAACTGGGCGGGCCACAGAAGGTAACGCCTTCTCTGGGACCAGGGGAAAACAGAATTGTTAGAAGCGTCTGTTTATAGATGGTAAACAGAAAGCTATGGATGGTGTTGGTGTAGAATCATTATTATATCTTTACCACAACATTACTTGTTATTAACTCATAATATATTTTTGATCTGAAATTACTACGCGTTAAGAAAATTAGAAATCTTTTAAATACAAAACTGCAAACAATGAGCTACATTAGTGCTAGTACTGAACAAAATATAATATGTAGCCTCTCTGTGTACATGTGAAATTACCAAACCACGTTAGAAAAACTAACTTTTTTCAGTGTCAATTTGTAAAGCCCTGAAGACATCTATTGTGTGCATTGCGTGGATTTTCTCTTATTCAATCACAAAATTTCACACATATAACTTTGAAAATTTAGTGTTGCAAAACTGCAAATAGAAATTTTCCTAAATGCATAACTGTCTGCGCTTCACTGCATTAAAACGGATTTGCAATGCTTCGTGTTTCAATCTTTTCCAACATTGTAAGTGAACTGTAAACACTGCGTAAATAAACCTTTGTGTGTAACTCATTAGATTTATTTTGGTTCACTGGATGTTGTTGCGTTGTGCATGGTGCGGAATATATTGTGTAATTTGGACAATTACTTGCTGCGTTTAATACATTGGTGCTCATACTAGTTGGATAGGCATTTTTCGTTTTGTAACATAGTTATGAAGCTAGAGGTAATATGAACTAACTAACTTCAAAGCGTGTGACAGAGGGTGTCAAAACAGATAGTACGATTTCCTTTATTCGCAACAACGGAAAATCATTTATTATGGTAGTATTACTTACAAGTATTGTGTGCGTAAAGAGAGTGTGTGATTTACCGTTATGGATCGACAAACATAAATCTGTTAATTAACAGTGCTTTTCGCCACATATATAAACAATGAATAAATGTACAATTTCTTATCTCCAGGAAAATAAAACAAATTAATTATCATTGACAAAGAATGACGTAACTTTTAGTGACACAAAAACTTGTTTCGCTTAATTTTTTTCGAAAATTACATATGAGAATTACATATACCCTCAGGCATATTATCTTGTTTTGCTACATGGGATATTGTACACCTTGGGTAATATTTTAGATAAACATACGATATTACACACTTTCATTCTTGTGTAGGATAGAGATTCTTGTTCTGACTGGAGAAACATACGGAGAAAATATGGAGTACGTAGCGGCATCTAGAAAATCTAAACGGATAACACGAACATTTTAAAGAGTACGTCTGACCCATCTAGGCTTAATTAACCCTTTTAGGATTTTTGGAAGACGATACTTCGCCATGGCAACTTTTGTTACCATGGCGTAGTATCGTCTTTGACGTTTATTTAGGTTCTAATAACAGGTATTTAAGAAGGGTTTCTTTTATTGGTCAAGTCAAGAATGGACCAAAGAACACTCTAGATTCGTTTTGGAACCGGACGGTCGACTTGGCGGCGCCAAGTGGGGTTGGAGGGACATGACTTTTTTTTATTTTTTTAAAGGCAAATTTAAAATCTTTTTCACGCCTTTAGTTTCAAGACATCAAATTGAAACTTTGCATACGGATTGTGGGTACCTTTGGGTATTCCTCAAAATGTTTTGAGATCCCTACGTGAAACTGGGACCGAGCTGGTGAGGCGCAAGTGTCCGAGAGAGTGATTTCTTCAGAAAAGTTTCCGGTTTCTCCCGATTTCTCCGGTTCAAGTTATGATACTGACGTTTTGAGAAGTACCGTTGGAAAGGGCTTGTTATACTGAAGAAAATGGTTTTTGAACCATGACTCTACGCCAAATAGTAAGGACGTAGTAATTTATTATATATATATATATATATATATATATATATATATATATATATATATATATATATATATATATATATGCAGGCCGCAAAATTTCCGGTCGCCATTGCCCACTAGAAATTTAGATCTGGCGACCAGCTTTCAGTAGGAATGGTTTCTGCCTAAATTCACAGAGCAGCGCAGTTTCTGTTTCGCACGAAAATAATTGTCACTAAGAGAAAACGCGGAATGCAAAGTCTTTCTTTCTCAAACCAAAGGCTTTGGGGGGGGAGGGACCTCTCATAATTTGTACGTAAGATATACTGGTGAGCATCATCTTTGAATCGGCGAGTGCGTCTGACTTTGAAATTATGCGTCCTGTATATATATATATATATATATATATATATATGGCCTAAATTCAGACTTTCAACAATTATTTCTGCACTTTGTTTTCAAGAAACAAGATTTAAGTTTTGCACACGTATTATGTACGTAACAGTGTATTTTCTTTTTTAAAAGAATCAGATCCCTACATCAATCCAGGCCCGAGCCGGAGGGTCGAAAAATTTTTTTTTTACGAATAATCTCTCGGTTTTTCCTGATTTTCCAGTTTCCTGGAGTATAATACGGACAAGCGAGTGATACTGTTCGAAAGTATGCTCTATCCTAAAAAAAAAGGAGATATGAACCATAATCCTACGGTAAATAGTAAGGAAGCAGTAGCTGTTTGAGTGAAAGTCTAAAATTTATCTCAAAAGGCGGAAATCCTAAAAAGGGTTAAACTGCCTTCAACACAGTTTAAGCCCAGCTTTCGGACTTTTATAGTCCTAACAGATTTGTGAATTTTATTTGATTTGATTTCATTTTGGGATTATGTCCCTTTTAGCAGAGAGGCTGTGAGACATGTACCTAGACCTTAACGTGGAATCGCAATCACATGAGCTCCCGTAGGATCTCCCACGTTAAATACGCGTGCGCTAACCACTTAGCCACGAGAAAGCTGCTTTGTAAACTCTTATGCCCTACAGGAGATCTATAAGTCTAGAGTGTACACGTAGCTATTTTTTTTTTACTATGAAGGGTTTACAAATAAATTAAAATCAATTTTGAGGCTCTTGATTTTGATATACTATATGTATATATTCATCAATAGTAGGGTACCTAATGTAAGTGTAGTGCAATGTCATGGGTATCCAGTAAGAGTAAAAATTGTCTTCAGCCAATAAACGAAGAGTATTTTAGTAGTTTCAACCAATTATATTTAAAAACGAATTAACGCTGCCGTAGTCGCGCGGTTTAGTCCGACAATAGTCCTCCATTTAAAATATACTAAATTTTTATACAGTTAACGTTTATTGTGTATGAATTCTATGTCAATGCATTCTACTATTAAATGAAATAGGATCTATTAATGTAACAAAAATATTAAATTAGAATGACAACAGAATTTATTGAAAGGGTAAAAAATCTGTCTGGAAGACTATTGCCCTCCTCGCGACCACTCAAGTGTTAAAGGGTTCAAACGAAAATAACAATAGAAAATATTGAACTAATTAATCCAATCTTTAACCTAAATTCCTGGGTAAATCAAGGAAGACTCAAATATATATACGTATTAAATAAATAATATTAAAATACAGGTATTTAAAAAGTATATATATATATATATATATATATATATATATATATATATATATATATGGCTTAAACATTCATGATACTACTCGTAGTTAGCGTCTGCAGAAAGCTTTGCACATATTCGTGTAGAAGTCTGAGGCAGGACACCAAGTTAGTGGGTGTATGTGCATGATAACATGATTCATATGTGGTGCGTGATAGCCTTCAACTCTTCTCTTACAATGTTGCAGGTGTACATTTTCTCAAAATTATCGTGTTCTATCTAACTACTGAACGTGTGCACAAATACACATGGATATATGCAGCTGTATGTACTCATAATATGTGATGCATTTCTAAATACTACTAAGAAATGAAATAATGATAGTCATATTTCAGTAAATAGTGAAATACAGTAATGCATTCCCTTTAAATCATGCTTTAATTTGGAGATATAGAAAGAACAAAAAATGTTACAGTTCCTAAGAATGTACATAGGTAGTAGGTTTGAAACTCTATTAGGCCTGCTGCACATTGATTAGGATTAGGAATTAGATTTCTGGTCTTTCAGCGTTTATAGCCTTGTTAGTCCGTCACGTGTGAGGGATTGTGTTAATCGGCTATCACACTATCCGAGGAAAGGGAACGATGGAAGTGGTCTGGGATCTATCATCCCGGCATTTACCTGGTGTGAATGAGTAAAACCCAGGAAAGCTTCAGTCAGGATGGCTGATCTGAATATGTTTTTACACTTTTTCGACCTAGTGTCCCTACTGGAATCCAACCCAGGGCAGCTTGCATCAAAGGCGAGAGTGTTATAGACTACGCTACTTGGGCCCACCTGTCGAACATAGACCAGAGGCACAGTACCGGCACAGAGCCGAGGTACATGCTCTACGCAACATAACCAAGCCTCGTTTCGCATATTCATTCAAATACTTGGCTAGACGTTTCTCCAACATCATGATTGAGATACACGGTCAATTCATTCAGGGCTCTTTCTCCGCATGCTCTCCTATCTCTCTCTACCTCGAGTTTGCTATCCTGTCTGTGGTCACTCTGCAGCCGGTCTTATAGTCGATTGGTCACCGTGCTTGATTCCTGAGTTCTGATCAAGAATTTCTTCTATTGGCTCTGCGCTATGATGCGCTATTGAAAACTACGGAAATTAAGAGGAAGCTCAGTCTGATGTTACAAACAGAAATGACATTGATGGTAGCTAATGTGCTGAGTACACATCGCCCATCGATAGTTCTGCTCTATGCAACATTAGGAAGTAAAGATTTGGAGCTGTACCACACAACAACTCAAGGATCTTATATAGAATAGAGGATCTGCTCATATGTATCTTCATCCTATTAACTCAATTAGACCCAAAAAAATAACCAAACATCGGCACCTCTAATTGGCTACTCTCGTTTCTGTCATGAATGTTGGCCAAAACATTGTGATCTTATTGGACGGAGGAGGCGGAGTGAGGGTGGCGAAACTGTGAAGTGCGGCTTCCCGATTTTGTTGTATAGGCATATCTTATATTTTATAACATTCTTGCAACAACTAATATAGTAATAGAAATTGCGTCTTGCGTTCTGTGTTTCTGAGTTGATAGACACCTGATTCTTGATTGATTTACGGTGATAATACAGAAACTTTCGTGTTGGTTCACCATAGATAAGTAATTAGGGTGTTACTTAAATAATCTGCAGGGAACACTGATTTACCAAATCAGTGCTTGAATTTAAATTTCAAACTTTTGTACAAGGGGACAATAAAATTTAAGGGGGGGGGTCTGTTCTAGATTTGCAATAGAGCAGCAGGAATCTGTCGCAACAAAACTCGTGAGTTATTATCTTGTAGGTTGCTATAACCAACATATTACCATTTCTCCCTAACGTTATAAAACGTTTGTGTGCATCAGTTTCTAATTTTCAAGCTTTTTTTTTTATTTATTTAACTTGGACTTTATACGAGTACGCGGTTTGTTAATTAAAGCAATTATGTTGGGCAAAAGAAGAAACATTTTTAAAAAAAGAAGGAAAAATCCTTGCTTTTAAGACTTCTTATTTCCGAAAAAATTAAACAGAGAAAAAGCAAATATTTCAGTGCTTGTGTAATTATAGATATTCTAAGGAGGGCTCAGTCGCCCCTTGAACATACGTAAATTCAACACTGTACTAAATAGACACACTAGAAAATTGTTGTATTTATATATATGTATTTTGTATAAGAATTATGAATTTTAACATAATTCTTTTTACATTGTTCAAACTAACCTCTGTCCTAGTTTATTTTATCGATATGTTGATGTGGCCATGCTATGAAAGATTGAACCTAACTCCTCCATTTGTCTCCTTTTGTTGCAGGTAGATTAAGGTTTATCCATTAGAAGTTAGCACCAAAGAGGAACAACGAACTTGATCTGGTTTTTGTTGTCTAAAGGTGTATCAGGGGGTCGCAATCCATCAAAGACTGTCGGTACATTACGGAAGCATTGACTTGGCGGAACGAAGTGTCTACGAATAGATTTTTTTTTAAATTCAAAAATGGTGGTGTAAGTGTTACGCACGAAGAAGAAACTGGATGATCATATCCAGCCACAAATCATGACAACTTTGAGCGTGCAGGTGACACTTTTCCTGTATTGTGCCGAAAGTCGTCTGTAATGGATTTCGGCCCCTAATACACCTTCCGACCACAAAAACCGGAACACTGTTCGTTGATCCTCTCTGGTGCAAACTTCTATAATAGAGCAGCCATGATCTATCTGCAAAACAAAAGGAAGAAAAACAGAGGAATTAGAATAAAACTTTCATAACATGACTACAACAGCATAATAATATAATAAGTGAGGACAGAAGTTAGTATGAATAACATAAGGAGAATAATGTCAAAATTTTGGATAACTTTTGATTTATCCACGTATATATATATATATATATATATATATATATATATATAAAGGCGGATCCAAGGGGGGGCTAAGGGGCTATAGCCTCCCCTTGACGCCCAGGTTTACACCGGATAAAATGGGCTTCAATTCTGCTTTACACTGGATAAAATGGCAAATTATGGTTTAGCCCCTCCCTTGATCATATCCTGGATCCGCCACTCTCTCTCTCTCTCTCTCTCTCTCTATATATATATATATATATATATATATATATCAGGAATGCAAATAAGCACTTGCCCACTCGCCCCGGACGAGTGGTTCATCGGTGCGGGCGAGTATTTAATATCACACCGAAGGTAAGTAAATTATTTCTATTGGGTAATGTGAGCTAGTAGCTTTTTTCTTGGGCTAGTAAAATTTTGTTGCTTATTTGCATCCCTGAGATCTCATATTGCTAGAAATCAATGGTACTTTCTCTACGATGTCTTTCTTCTGTTAGTTATATAACATAAACATGAAATATGAGATACACAATATAAAGCGTTTTCGAAATTTTGTTGTATATGTATCTCATTATACTTTATTGAAATACGTAATACCTTAAGGAAAATTATTTTCCTTAGAAATATCGTCTTTATATAATTTAAGTACCTATTTGAAGATGGATATTGTATTTCAATACTTCATTTTTCGGGAAGTTATACAACTTTTATGTTTCTCTCCCTTAATATTTGATTGCGTGCAATGTTTATCCTCTAGAATATCAGAAAAAGATGATACAATATGTCTTTCCTCTATCAAGTTCTCTGATAAGCATTCAACGTTCTCTATCAAAGCATAGAAGAAACTAAAAATACTCTTATATATATTTTATACTACAATACACAGTAAGTGTATCAAATGTAAGACCTCTTCCTAATAAGCTCTAGCTCAAAAACGTGAAATAAAATCAATACTCAAAATGAGGAAGTACTCAGGGTCAATGGACTTTTTATTACTAAAATAGAAACAATGTTTGTTGTTACTTTTTTCTTATTGTATAAAAATAAAGAAAATACGTTCTATAAAAAAAAGTTGGTTTCTAAGATGAGATCCTTAAGGTTGGTGTAAAAGGACAAGTTTTGCCGATAGATGTCACTACATTCTTCGTATCTCTCATGTATTTTTACCTTTCACAAATATTCACGATTTCTCTTACAAATGTAGACCTAGAGACTTCAAATTTTCATAGAAGAAACTTCATAACCTATTCAAGACAACAATCCGTGCCGATTTTTTACTTAGAATTTTCTTCATTGTTGAAATGGATATCCAAACCTTTAATAATATAACTATTTCAACAATAAACAAAATTCTAAATAAAAAATCGGCATGGATTGTTGTCTTCAATAGGTTATGAAGTTTCTTCTGTGAAAATTTGAAGTCTCTAGGTCTAAATTTGTAAGAGAAATCGTGAATTTTCGTGAAAGGTAAAAACTACATACGAGATATACGAAGATTGCAGTGACATCTACCGGCAAAGCTTGTCCCTTTACATCAACCTTAAAGTCACCGCTTATTTGGACAATTATTTTTCATTCTAGTCAGTGGCGGATCTAGAAAATAAAAATTGGGAGCCTAACAGAACCAAGACTATGACAGATACACCATAACTTTACTATAAACTTTCAAAAAATATATAAATATTAGCTTAAATTTTTTGTCATTCAAAAACCATGGGTGGCCCAGGCCTTCCCGGCTTCGGCCTAGATACACCACTGTGTCTGCCACGTTGGACCAATGAAATGAATATATCTGGAGCAGCAGAGCCATAATGTGCCCACCGATTACAGTGAGACATCTTGTTCGTTGTTCGTCATTATAGTCATGGGAGCAGAAACGCAACAAAAGAGACAGTCGGCGTCATCTGTACATCTGTATATTTTGTGTCAAAATTAATACGTTTACTAGAACTGCTGCAGAAGAACGTTGAATCAGCAACAGATTAGTGAGTAAGTGAAGGAAGAAATTTATCATAGATGCTATCATAAAATAGTAGGCTATACTCGTGATAATGTCTTGAAACAAATGAAATCCGTTTTAAGAATGAACTCTGTCACAATGACTCATTTAGAAATCACAATAGAGCTAGGTACGTCTACGTAAAACGATTTTCTATTCTTTGATGTAGCTTAGCACCTGACACTTGTAATTCTTTATGTCAATGTTTTTTCTTATCATCTACATTGTAAACAAATACACTCCTTTACCTTACATAGACATATTTCAAAATTTCTTGCTCTTGTACTACCAACATGAACGTAATCTACCGTTTTGTTCTTAAACATGTTTTGGATTTATACAAAATGTTTTTCTTATGTGAGACCCTACCCCTGTAAAGTCTGATATTAGGCCCCGAAGTAGCTCGTAGAGCGATGGATTCGCATTCGGGAGGTCGTGGGTTCGGTTCTCGCTGCCGACCATTCTGACAGGTTTCCCAGGGTTTTCCACTGTCCTACCAGGCAAATGCCGGGATGGTACCTACTAAACAGGCCCTGGCTGATGCCTTCCCAAATCCTTTCCATTGTTGTTAAATATCCAGTATAAAATGGCCTCTGAGGTGTATCTGGTGGTTATTAAATCAATCAATCAATCAATCAATCAATATGGGTTTCATATTGGGAACATAAGCTTCCATATCTTCTGAACAACATATAAACAAGGAAATGCAATACATCAGCTCTTGAGTCACATGTTTGCACATCCAGAACTATCCAATAGAAAGCATAAAAAATTAAACATTCACCTTAACTTCCCAGGCCGCTTCTAAAGCTGCTGTTAACAAAATATTTCAAGTTTAATTCGCGCACAAAATATGTCTGGTTCTTCTCCCAGTGAAGATAGCATCACAAAAGCGGGCACAACTCATGACATTATAGTTCCATCCAGTGGTCGAAGTGAGTCGGTATGCGGTGGTATGCCGCAGGTAAAAAGATTTTATTTCTTATGTAGAAATAATTTCTAAGTTGACAACACCCATATTTTTGTTATCTTTTTCCTGCCTTTTGTTTTCAAAATGAGATGTCTTCAAAGAAGTTACTTATTTTATATTTTGATGTCCCATATTGAATTGTTTCTTTTTTATGTAAATATATGTATCCTTTTACATTAATGCACATACTTTTGAGCATGGGCAGATTTAAGGGTTGTCTGCTGTGAGGGGCGGACTTTCCGGGGGTTTGGAATGCCCTACAGTCGAGTGAGAGACTGGGAGTTTTGCCGTAGAAGTTAATATCTTCAGTTTGTTATTGAGCATTTTCGTGTATACTTCTGTATAATACAATGTAAGGGGATATTTTTAATTTTTTTTTTCAGAAAGTTGTTGGCGGGGAATCAAAGTTTCTCCATACCACCTCCCCCCGTTACTGCAGAGAAGTTCTCCTTTAGTTTTCAGTCATTACGTAAATAGAAATTCAATCTTTTAGACAACATACCCTCACTATATTTCAGCATTTAGGTAGCCGGTATGTTGAGTCAAAGTTGTAATTAAACATACTGCCTCTGTTTTTTTCCCACTTCGAACATTGGTTCCATCGCATGCTGTTCGGTTGCTGCACCTAGCTACTGCATTAAGCTGTCTTATATTAGGCACGGTCTGATCTAAGAAATTTAAGGAATCATCTCCCGGAAATTAGTGGTATTATTTTGCCGCACCCTACTGTATGTTGAGTTGATTTTGAGTTTAACGTCCCGTTCAGCAGCGAGGTTATATGAGACGTGGACCTACTGATTAACGTGGAATCCGAACCACATGAGTACCCGCCGGGAATCAAACCCGGGTCTCCCACGCCAAAGGCGCGTACGATAACCGCTTAGCCATGAAGGAGTTCCCTACTGTATGTTGAGTTTGAATTTACAGTACATACCGTAATCGTTATAGGAAGATGGCCAGAACAGCTGAACATGATTATACTCCCAAATCTACAGATGGGATATATTTTTGTATTGTATACAGAAATAGGTACAAACTTGACTCATACGCACGTAGACTAAAAACGGATAATGAAAATTTACACCAAATACACCCACAAAAAATGGGAAAGAAAAAACAAGTTCTTATTGGAATTTTTATGGAAGAATTTCTATGTACGAAGAGTAAATTCTAACATACAATAACTTTACTTTTCAGTCTTGCGAACAGCTCTTAGGCGAAAGTACAGCGCAATGTAAAATTCAATATACAATTGCCTGCAATAGACTAGGAAAGTATTATAGTCTGTAATATCCAGGTTAAAGCCCTTGTCAGCAGGTTAAAATAATAACATTTTCAGAGTTCAACCTAATTTTTAAAATAGAATTATTTAATTTTAAAATAAAATCAGTTTCTTGTATAATTTTGAGAATAATTTTAAGTTTAATTATTTTTTTTAAAAAAAGAAAGAAAATAGTGAATAATTAACTTTTCTTAAAATGGTACATTCAACAGGAAAATTGATTTGATTTATTTTAGTTTAGCGTCCCTTTCAGCAGCGAGGCTATATGAGACGTGGACCTACTAATTAACGTGAAATCCGAATCACATGATCTCCGGGTCTTCCACGCTAAAGGCACGTTCACTAGCCGCTTAGTCACAAAGGAGCTCTCCAACAGGAAAAAATCATGCTCACTTTATTGTCATGTTTGTAATATAAATGTAGGCTTGTTCAAAATATACAGAAGATATAATATATATTAATAAAATCAAGATTTATAGATAGATTTGTTGTTATAAAGTTAAAAAATAAAGCTCCATTTATTAGGATTCAGAATTAGATTTCTGGGCTTTTGACATCCATGGCCTTGTTAGCCCGTCATGTACGAGGGATGACGTTCCTTGACAAATAAAGTATCGGAGAAAAGTAATGGAAGAAAGTATTGGGAAAGGAAGAAAGCGACCGGGGACTTGTATGTTAGATACCATCCCGACATTTGCATGGTGTGAATGAGAATAATCCAGGAAAACTCAATTAGGATATCTGGCCTGAAAAAAACGATATTTTGGACCAGTGTCCCCACCGGGAATCGAACCAGGAGTTTCATTTATATGATGAACGCTCTGTTACTGTTATTATTTTATTTTTCTTTATTTATTTTGAGGTTGATGATATTAAATTTCAGTTATTATAAGAATATACCGGTACTACTCTTCTCAGTATTTTATATCTTCACTTTAATACAACTAATGTCGATCACTCTTTTACTATAATTCAGCATTCACACGTTTTTGAAACAACATCCAACACCATCAGGGTTGCCACACTCGAGACTCGCGATGATGCCAAACACGGGTCTGAATTATGCTAGATTTTTGTAAATTATACCCGATTTTCAAATTATCTTTCCTAACTAATTTTCAAGACCCTCCCGTACTTATCTTCAATATTTTAATGAAGAGTTTCAACTGTATTCATGTACCAAGCTAATATGACGCTGTCAGGAATGATAATCAAAAAAGAAAAAAGATGATAAATGGCACATTATAGGGGAGGAAGGTCGAATTTATTTTTTATGAATGGATAACATTTTAAGAAATATATACACAACATGCCGCTTCCGACACAGGCCTGAAGTATTTCTTTTGGTGTATTGCTAGCTGTCCCCTGACGTTCATATCCCTGCCATCTCAAGTTGTAAATTGAAAGGGACAAAAACATCCCAGATAACCAAACATTCAGGTTTCAGTTGACAGTAATAAAACTATGGGTAAGTAAATATGTTTTGTAGAGTCACGTTTTGCTATTTTTGAACATTTCTCTGAATTCAACAATAAATTACAACCGCGGAAATACTGACTGGTCTCATTGTTCCAACCATCGCTTCAAATAAGAAGAATAATTCCAGACGGTCCTTGAACTATCTAAATTTTCGTTCTTTTTCTGTTCATCAGAGGGAAGAATGAAATTATGCTAGATTTGGCCAAGATGCTAAAGTCAAGATGCTAGATGCTAAATGCATGTGAATTATGCTAGATCTAGCACCAAGATGCTAGATATGGCTTCACTGAACACCATTTGAATAAAAGATTTATAATTACACCTGCTTCCTGTGAGTAGAATCTGATCTCGTCATCGACTTGAACAATATTCATAAATAGAAACCCTCCTTTATGTTATAAAAAAGTGCTATTGCAAAACATTTATGTGCTACTTCCATTTTTTTTAAAATATTAATAACAATAATAATCTTCATCATTTGTTATTGATGTCGTCTAAAGAAAACTTACAGAAGCAGTTAGTTAAGATTGTGGAATACTGTCCTACGGAATATTATACGCGCGCATAATGCTGCCTTGTTTCCAGCTGCTTTGTATCCCCTCTCCTGTCTCCTTTTCGACTCACTTTTTCTTTCCCTTTTACATAGAAAGCACTGTGTACAAACACTCCTCTTACACAGATATGCATATAATCGAAATTTATAAGGAGCGCTTAGCTTGCACTGTGGGACTTAACACAATAGGTTTTTTACAGCTTGTACAACAAATATTTAACGATGGCTGCAGATAAGTAAGAACATTTGTGTGCACTGATTGCCATTAAGCAGAAACGAGAGTGCACCAAAATAGCTTGGTTTTGTGATGGAGTTTCACAAGAAACATAGACCGCTCGAAGGGTGGTCTTAACGTTAAATGCCTCCAAGAGCGTGATAGCGAACGGCCGTTATAGCCACTTATAGCGGAAGAATAAAGCGAAAAGATGAGGCTAAGCGGACAACTTTTGGAATTCCACTACCAGCATGTCGGACATCTTGTAATGGTTACCGGAAGCATTCTTGGCGAATTGTGGACTAAATTTCAGAAAAAAAAAAAGACTTTTGGTCCTGCTCCGTTTTCTTCTCCTATCAGTGTTGACAGGTCTGCCTCATCTTTAAGAAGCTGAACAGAGCTATTTTGCTCTGTTTTTCTTAACCAGAGATGGGAATTTTCACAGAGATGTAGCCACTGTGGGCGCTCGTGGGGTAAACGCTTCAAATCAACACTGTGTTCTGTAATCTTAATTCTACAAATATTTATTATAGAGTTAGGTTTACCAAAACTCCTTTACACATAGGATTTGCAAAAAAAATATATAAATAAATAAAATAAATAAATAAAAAAATAGACATTTAAAAAATATGTATTAAAAAATCCTAAAACATTGTACTCTTATTCAACGGCGCCGACTTTCCGGAATGTATGTGGGTGCATTTCAATGGCGGGACGTACTATATGTTTTCAGGGGAGTTTCGATGTTTTTTTTTTTTATTATTGATTTCCTTTTAGTTAAAATCTTTTATGAACAATGTCTTAAAGGGCTGTGCTGTGATAAAGTAAAATATAGCGGAACTATAAGTTGGGGCTGTCCTAGCTCAGTCGATTAGTATATACGGTTGACTTAAACGCAAGAGAAACTGGTTCAAACCAGGGTCGAAGGTTAAGGAAAAGCTACTGTAATGAATATTCTTAACGTATGTAATTGTAACATTAAATGTATACTTTAACCAACTTCCATGATGCACAATGATTGCAATAGGCAATGATATTATCAACATGTTACTAAAAGAAAATAGTAAATTCATACAAATTAAAATAAAAAAATTTCATAAAACCAAATAATTTTAATGGTATTGCAGAAATGAAATGAAATGATATCTTTGAGTTTTACGTCCCACAGTTATGCCGGGTAGGCTAAAGGAGACAGTGATGATGAGTACCGGTAATGAATGAAATGGTGGAATGAAGAAAGTGGTAGAACCCCTAGAAAACCCACGCACACGGTGTTTTTCCACCACAAAGTCCACTTGGCGGGTGCTGGGATCGAACCCGGGACTCCAAGCACCAGAGATGAACGCTCTATCACTGAGCCACCGCGGCCCCCTAATGGTATTGCAGAAAGAAGTTGCCAAGATTTTGTTGTGAACTTAAACTATAAAGTGACTAACTTAAGTGTGTTGCTTGGTAGCCTTTGCACAAACACATTGGAAACAAAGAATTATGTTTTAGAGGTTAGATATTTTAACTTCCATCTCAATGTTTTAATTGATTTTTTTATAATGGCAGGTGATAAATATTTTGTTTCTATCAAACTTAATATTGTCTAGATGCGCCGCACCCACAAGATTATTTGTGTGGGTGCTGAAGCCCCGGAACACCTATGTAGTAGGCGTGCATGCTCTTATTTGTTAGAAAGAACATGTACATGTCCTTCGTTATATAAGTAAACAAAAAATTATGTTAAATTCTATATAGGCATCTGTGTTGTTAATCAATTTCCTCAAACAACCACAAACATACCATTGATTCTTTTCTCAAGAAAGTCAATTAGGATGTTGGAGAATAACCTCTTGAATCATGCCTTCAATTCCTTCACTGTGCGAGGTTTGGACTTGTGCAGTTCCTCGTCAGTGAAGCCTTACAAAAAAAAAAAAAAAAAAAAAAAAAAACTCGCAGAGTGAGATCTGGTGTTCCTACTGGCCATTCATGAGGATCAACGCAGCAATATGAGATCTACCATATTTGTTTACATTGCATGTGCTGTTTGAAACTGTCAACGATGCAAGTGATGCAGACAATGTGAAATGTTAATAAATACTCTATTTTATAGCACTATTTTCAATATGAAATCAGTAACATTAAAATTTTTGTAGAATATTAAAAATACCTGTTATTTTTCACCCTCCTGGTATTTACTCCGTCCGTGTGTTCGTCTGTGCAGGAGACAAATAATCTCAGGAACTACCTTGTGGATCACCATTAATTTTCGCCAGGACGTAGAGGGTTAAACGATAGAAATGAGGTTCGCTGGTGAGGGTTATATTTAAACCGGAAATGATAGAAAAATAGATCATTTCCCGTTTGTACGATGATCACTGTAGAGCAAATCTATAATAGATAGTGGGAAGCAGTTTCCTGCAATCGCTTAAGCATCCCAAGAATATATTTTAGCTGACTCCTTATTATGCTATTAAAACTAGAAGTGGTAAGAGAAATCTTTCAGTTTAACGCCCCACGATTGTGTCCTTTAGGCTAATGGAGACGGATGATTAAGGCAAGTGAATGATGATGCAATAATTGGTGGAATGAGAAAGTAGGATGAAATGGAAGTAACCCCGAGAAAAGCCACGAACATGATGTTGTCTACCACAAACTTATTTGGATGGGGATTGAATCCCAAACCCCACGCACCAGATGTAAGAGCTCTACCACTGAGAACGGGACATGTAAAAGTAGTAGAAAATGACGAATATTGGAGTCTAATTCATAGTTCTCGCGGTCGCTGAGATCAATGGTGAAACTTCGATCGCATTAAGTTCCAAATTCACCCCATTCGGCTGCGGACCGTGGGTCAGCGGGGAGTTGGGATACCGAGACATGTAAAAACTAATCCAAAATGGACCGATATTATTGTCAAATCCATAGTTTTCGCTGTCACTGAGACGAATGGTGATACTTCCACAGGCGTTAACTTCCAAATACAGAGACAACATGCGAACAGCTAGTTCTATAAAAGCGACGAAAAGAAAGCCTGAAAATTTCGAAACAAGGGTGTGGAGAAGAATGAAAAAACCCGTAATTTTAATTGGAAGTCAATGAGGAAATGTCAGGAATAGTAGAGACAAAAGAAACTATACTAGATAATAATTAGAGAAAAGAAGAGAAACTGGTAGGGACATTTGCGAAAAACAAAATGTATTTTGAGGAATATTGAAATGTCAAATAGAAAATTTCTTCGTCAAAACGAAGAGAAACCTCAAGAATCGTGCGGCATGGAAGTATCTTAGTTTCCTGCAAGTGACCTTCCAAAAATGACAGATTTACGATGCTAATTGTTTACCATATATGTACGTACTATACTTACTTGTTACTTCACACAAAACACTAAATGATGTTTCCTGAACGTATTCTAGGATCCGTTTTGATCTCCCTTGTGGCTAAGCGGTTAGCTTAAGCTCCGTTGGCATGGGGGACTCGGATTAGCTCCCGGAGCGAGCTCATGTGGTTTGGATTCCATACTAAGCTGTAGAGCCAGATCTCATTGAGCCTCACTATTGAAAGAAACGCTAAATTAAAAACATCAAATCAAATCAAATTTAGTACCCGTTTGCTTTTAATTAAAGTTTGGTGCAAGTATGAAACTAGTGTTTCCATCCTCAGCTGCTGCCTTTAAAAATACGTTTAGCCTAGTTGCGGCTAATATACACAATAGGTTCTCTGAAAAAATATATGGTATGCCTATACACTCAACGATATGATTAAGTCCTCAAAATTACCCATTCAAACAAGCCTTTGGTCTCTTAAACTCTACCGAATAACTATTGTTGAAATCCTAAGGTGCGGCTTATACTCGCGAAAATGTCTCAAGTTTAAGCAGAAACCTAACTCATATATCTCTTCAGTCTCTTAAACTGTATTTCTAACCAATGTTGAAATCCTGAAATTTGACTGTGTGGTAAATTAAGATATTTTCCCCTAAATTAATTCACCAAAAATCTCTTAGTACTTACAACTGAAAACATATCATTTAGAAATACTTACACACTTAGGCCAATGAACAAACCTGTTTTAGTGCCATATAGTTCATACTTTCCACCTCTTTCTCAACATTTCCCTTGTCTTTTCTTTCTTCCTTCCTTTTTCACTCTCTCTTTCGCACAAAATCATGCGCATACAATAATCTTGGTGTACATATAACTGCTGCATGTAACTCGACAATGTCTTCTTGAAAATATTACAATCGGGCTAGATTCTTGGGCCATTGTAGTTCCTACCGCAAGTTCTCGAGAAAGGCGTTGTTGTAATATTTTAGGTTAATATGCTCACAACTTGGCTCTGCTTTTCGTTGTCTAGCATTTTCTCTTCCCCCCATTCCTATTCTTCTTTTGTTTTCCACACCCACTTTTCTCTTCTCTCATTTCTCTTTGCTCTACCTTTCTCTTTCCTGTCCTCTACATACAGACACTCACACAGACACTTCCATGAAAACGTACATTTTGAGAAAAGGAGGGGAGGGTAAGAAGAAGATAGTTTAGGTAAACGAAGGAAAGGAGGAAGCTTGTGAAGGCGAAGAAAAATATAAGAATAAAAAAGGGGTGGGAATAACAAGGAGAGTTTTTGGAAGGAACTGGTTCCTTCCTCGTCTTCTGCTGTGTTTTTACCCACCCACCCATCTCTGCTTCTGGCTGCCTGCGTCTCCATAAATCGGACTCTGCACAAAACTCCCAGTGGGACAATGACTCTACTTGCAAGAGCTGTAAGCGACGTGGCGACTTGGTAAAGAAAGTTCATCAGCAAAGGAAGAGTTTCTCCAAAGAACTTGAATCCTAGATCCCTTTCTCTAAGAAACTGTACGTGCACAATAGCAGTGTTGCTAGCTGATAGCACATGTCATACATAAAAAAAAAGTAGGTTTATTAAACTATTTTCATGATACAAACATCTATTCTCAATGTGTTTTTAAAGACAAGCAGACTACAATAACTATTACTGCGCACCATCCGATCTACATTATTTTGGGTAGTATGAATATTGTTTTAGTGATTGCAGTGGCGTGCCGTGGAAAATCAGCGCCCAGGGCGAGAGGATACGACTACGCTCCTCGTACATATGAGTGAGGTCGACAAATCCGAAGCACCACCAAGGGTAATAGTCCTGGATCCACAGTACATGCCCGTAAAAAATTGTGGGTGCACGGAGTTTTATTGTTGAATCGTCTTCTTCAATCTATCGTTATCTGCTTTTTATTGGGTAGACATCTCAATTATGGTCGCTTATCTCCACATACACCATTTTCCAATATGGCCGCCAAATAAGCAATCAGCATACATAACAAGGAACTAAGTCACCTAGGAAAGCCATCTTGGTATCGAATCATAGGTTTTTGAGGTCAGAGAATTCAAATATTACTATACAATTGCTATATATTGAAGTATGTTATATATTACCGACAAAAAATACATTTTATATATAAAGGGTGGACCATTTTAATTCATCCACGGGAATATCAGGAAAAGCACAAATCGAATCAAGGAAAGCTTTCAATTATTTTTGTTTGTCACAAAGAGGGACATATTTTGGCCTATTCTTTAATACCACCAGATGAACAGTGTTGCCAATTCAACACAAAATTGTATTTTTCAAATGTCATTACTTCAGGTTATTACAAATTTTAAATCTGCAGTTGAAAAGAAAACAAGCAATGCCACATTTATTGTTCAGTATTGTAAACTAACGACGCTACAGCATCACAAACATTTAAAACAACCAAACTTTGAAGGCTACTAAAACAATAATAACGCAAGTGAGGTGCGAGGGAAGGCACATGGGATGTACCTTAGTGTCAAGTACTACAGTCACGATGTGACTTATTTCGAATAAATGTGAACAAAATTATATGAAATTAAAAATTTGGCTTTTCCAAAAGGCTTCATTTCGAAAAATTGCATAGATAACTATCACATCTAATTATGTAAGTTGTTTTCAAAAAGCATGAAGATCATAATTCCTTTTACAGCACTTGATATCTGAAACCATTGCGGAGATATGGCAATTAATGTTAAAGTTGGCAAGACTGCTTAAAATCATTAAGTATGAGAACTTGTTGGAAATACAACTGCCAAAAACTGTTAGCATTACGCCATTGTAAGTAATTTTCAATTTCTTATCATTTTCTTCCAATTATTCGACACATGTCAGATCATAATGATAGTATTTGTCACTAAGGTGCATTCGATATGACTTGTCCCGTTCGTCTCACTTGCGTTATCATTATTTTAGAAACCTTCAAAGTTTGGTTATTTTTAATGTTTGTGATACTAGTGTTGTTAGTTGACAACCCTGAACAATAAGTGTGGTATTGCTTGTTTTCTTTATAATTGTAGATTTGAAATTTGTAATAATTTGACGTAGTGAGATTTGAAAAAATACAACTTTATGTTGGAATGCAACATTGTTAAACTGGTGGTATAAAGAGTACGCGAAAAATGTCTCCTTTTGTGACAAACAAAATTCATTGTAAAGTTCTTTTGATCCGGTATATAGTTTCCGAAATATTCCCGTGGATGAATCAAAATGGACCACCCTGTATATATGGTGTATTGTATTTATTACAAACATTGGAGCCCTGTTTATGCTAACTTAAAAGGATGCGAAAACTAAGTTGATATACAAAATGTTTTATGGTTTACAATATACGTAAAAGCAGTATATAAAATATTGTGCTATTAGTATCATTATGAATTATTATTTGTTAATGGTTCAAAATATCATTAATCCAAATAAAATAAAATAAAATAAAATAAACCGTTAGGAAAGTTGCTGATGTGACTAAACAACTGAGTATCCTTACATTATTTTCCACTTATAAACGACATTATACACAACAGTTGAGCAACCACAATATTTACAGTCTCTAATATTATTGTGTCATTTTGTTGAGGTAAGTGCAAAAGTTCTGATTTCTCGCTACATTCGTTCACAAATCTTAAATAGCAATCTCTTAGTTCTTGACTTGACACAAGCAGTTGAGTGTGAAAGTAATTTACACTTTCCTTTTTCTTTATTTTGCAAGGCCAGTCGAAACTGATTTAATTCTTTATACAAGTTGCTATATGCTTCCTTTTCGTTATCACCCCAGAAAGCATTCCTAAATCATTTTATCGAATGCTTCAGAGACAATTAACATTCCTTGAAACGCCCAGGAAAATAATGTTTCTCATTTAGTACACTCTTAACTGAATTCACTCCAAAGCTCTTTGTTTCAACCAGAGCATCATCGAAACCGCTACCAAGGAGGTACCTCCCAACAAACCGTAGAGCCACTTTTGTGCAATGAAGTACTCCAAGCATTGGCAATATGTCATAAAATTCCTCTGGGTTATTTAGAACTATGTCCACAACTGTACAGAACACTCCTTCGACGCAGAAGACCGGAAGATTGGGTTGTCTCAATTGTTGTTTTACAGATTCAAAGTTTTAAGGGCAGTACAAACAGTAGCATAATCAGTAACTGGGGAAGAAATAACTGACAGAAACCCAACTTATTTAATTGGTACAACCTCGGATGAAATTAAAGAGTACT
Source organism: Thermobia domestica (assembly GCF_964235325.1). Classification (NCBI taxonomy): domain Eukaryota; kingdom Metazoa; phylum Arthropoda; class Insecta; order Zygentoma; family Lepismatidae; genus Thermobia; species Thermobia domestica. The sequence goes on from NC_137464.1 coordinate 38,994,362, forward strand.
TTGGTGATGCATGCTGAGTGTTGCTTAAAAATGCACCACATCGAGTAAGAGAAATAACAAACTCAGTTTTTAGAGCACATGTGGATGCCTCATCAGATACATAAATGCCAACATCTTCAGCAACTTTAAAGTTGTTGGGAAGACCAGGTTTGGTTGTATTCTTTCTCTGGTTTTGTATTTTTTTTCCGACACCGTAGCTCATACTGAAATTTACAAGTTCTCTTCATTAGTACAGTTTGTGAAATGTTTCTCTTTCTGTGGATCTCTTCTGATGTCTTATGTTGAAAAAAGAACCATGGCAGTATGATAGCTTCCAAACGTACCTTTGAGGAGCGATGACTTGTCTTCGAAGTCGAAATTGTCAAGAGCTACTGTTGTAAAATTTCCTAAGTTAAAATGACTTGGTATTGGTGTGTCAGCTATTTCCCAGGCTTTTACAGAGTACACAGAGAATAAATTTATGTCTCTTGTTAAATCTTAGTAGCTAATGGAAACACCAACCCGATTTAAGGAAGTTATTAACGTTTTACTTTTGCATCGATCATACATTGTATGCGCCATCATCATATGAAGTAGTGTTTTCTTCATACCATGCCATATCTGGTAATACATTATTTGGAATAGAGAGAATAGTGGCAAAGATTTGCGTTATAGTGCATTAGTATCAGAAATGACATCATCTTCCAGTTCATTATCATTATCGATGTTTGCGATATCACGGTCTCCTGCTGCTTTCATGAGTAAGTGTGTTTTGCTAATATTGAATAGGGATGAAAGAATGGTAATACATCAGACATCGTCACCATCTTCCAGGATTATAGAAGGTCTGTGGAATCATAGAATTTGTTGCTAAAATCTACTTCCTTAATAGCATTACGTAGAAGTATCCCTGCAGTCTTTACTGCATTGTGAGATCTAATCATTTGGGCTAAAACTTCTGAACTCAGATCAGAAGAAAATACAAGCAAAGGTTCCTTTCGGTTTTTTGATTTTGTCCTCATATTCCCTAACCAAAAATATCTTCACCTCATTGCTATAAATTGGAATACTGTCATCGAAGTTGTTCATCAGCTTCCTAATTTTAGAAAGCGTGAAGCCATAACCCTTACTGAGCAAAGGGTCAATAACTGTTTTGCTTGCTTGAATAACTGAAATTTCTGTAACAATTTTATACTTTTCGGTTCTTTAACACTTGACAGACAGTCATATTTTCTAAGATAAGCTTTTATGCATTTTCAATGGGCAAGTACATCGGCTGCAAACAACTTGTACTATCTAAATCTTCGATATGATCTAATACTTCATCTTGCAAGAAATTTCCAGCGGCCAGAAATGTGTGGGCTTTATTCTCTTCACACACACGAAACCTCTTTACTCCACGCACTTCAGTTATTGTAGCCGAAATATTTCCGCAGATAATCAATGGAAGGTTATCTTAGAATTCTTTCTGATTAGGACCTCGGCGGGAAGTGGTTAATGGCCGATTTTAATACAATTTATCCTCATATTAAAATTTGGACTCCCCGAAAAGCTTTGGACCCCTCCGAAAAAAATTCTGCGTACGCCTCTGGCTATATTATGCATCAGAATTCATCATATCGCAATTTTAAGATAATATTTGAATTCTATAATCCCGAAAACCTACGATTTGACACCAAGATGACTTTCCTAGGTGACTTAGTTCGTTAGTTATGTATGATGATTGCTTATTTGGCGGTCATATTGGAAAATGGCGTCTGTGGAGATAAGCGACCATAATTGAGCTGTCTACCCAAGTAAAAATAGAAAGCGATAGGTAAAAGAACACGATGCAATAATAAAACTCCGTGCACTCACAAATTTTTACGGGCATGTAGGCCTACTGTGGATTCGGGACTATAAGAAAATTTTCAAATATAAACCCTGCTTTTCCTTGATTTTGAGCACTTTTTATTACTTTTTCCTTCTATTATATATATATATATATATCCTCTCGAATTTTGCGTCCCCTTATTTTGGCGACCGAGTACGTCGCCCCGCTCCTTCCCCCACGGCACGGTACTGACTGACAGGCAATATCTCTGGTGTTCATAGGTATATTGAAATGAAAGCTATATTTCCGTGCTCGCTTCTCCTAGGTATTGAACAGTATGACACAAACATTTGAGAAGAGAATAAATGTACAAGCTGTTTCTACTCTGGCGGTTCTAGTTGGGGGCCAGGGGGGCTAGGCATCCCAGTTTTTGACCGACAAAAATAATTTTAGCTATTACTTATATATATATATATATATATATATATATATATATATATATATATATATATATATATATATATATATATATATATATATATATATATATATTTTTTTTTAAAGTGTAAACTCATGATATATTTATCATAGTCTGGGGTTTGGCTGCCCCCCTCGAGTTTTTAACTTCTAGATCCGCATCTATTTGTACTGGATTCTTTGCCTGGTTATGAAATGAAACAATCGGTTTCTAAAATTTATTCCGAGACAATAAAGCGTGAAGAAAGTGATTTACCAGATCAAATCAATTTAAGTTTAAATTCATTGGCGTATTTATTATTTTGTTTCGGAGAGGGGGCTATGCACAACATGTGAATAAGCACTTATATTTTTTTCTTTTGGGTGCCGACAAATTTTAATGAAGTTGTGCATATAACAAATTTATTTCGGAAGGAGCTTGAGCCCGATAGCCACCCCCCTAAATACGCCACTGTTGGAATTTGATACCTAATATGAGAAAACATTGCTCATTGATCTTTACAACTATTACGGCTACTTAAGCCTCTGGCCATGTAATGCATTATTTTACCTGAATTAGTCTTATTAACAGCTAAATTTTAAGCATAAATTAGTCTTCTAAAATAAAGGCTACTTTATAAATTAACGGAATTCATGTTTTTTCCTTTTATTTTCTTTCTTTTTTCTTTCTTTCTTTCTTTTTTTTAAATTTCTAACAAAAGTTCAATTTTCATGTGGTTTGTGAGAAATGACCATAAAAAGATAGGCGGTTTATGGAATTATGTTTACTTGTTTAAATCCGTTTTTTTCATTATTATTTTTGAAGCCGGATTTAAGAATAAAATTAAAAGTTGAGTATTAGTGGCATCACCAGAGTCCAAAATCATAACTATTGAAGTGGGGATGGAGACAAGAATGTAAAGAGAAAGAAAGAAAAATTCTTCGCATTAGATGTTTCTACCCAATGAGTTTACAGTTTTGAGCAATCATTAAACTATATTAACTATATGTGGATTTCTATAACTACAGGGTAGTTAGCCAACTTCTAACAATAATAAAGTTTGAAATTAGATTTTCTTTGTCTAGACCTTTTTTAACAAGAAACAACCAAATTGGAACATTTCTTTAATTTGATTGCAACGAAATAATCTCAAATGATTTTTAACTGATTATTATTTTTTTGAATATGTATTAATCTAAGCAAACTACTGAAACTTTCAGGTAGAGAAAACAAACCATTTTGACTAACCCCTAGCTTCGTACGTGTCACTTATTAGTTTGATGTTAAGCATTTGTTTATTTACACAAAATCTCTAGATGGCAGAAGCAGAGGTGACTGTAATATTGAAATATTTTAACACATTAAAATTCTTTTTGCGTTTTGTTCCATAACACTTGATTGTTCTTTGTCAAGTTGATTTCAGTTTACATAGACTTTCTGGGCTTAGCTTGACATACTGTCTTGTTTCATTTTTAACGCCATACACCCACTTTTCTTTTAAAGAGCCTCGTATTCAAATTTATATAAGAAATTATACAATATCAGATTAATTTTATTTTTAGTACATTTATCAGCAAAGCATAATATTTTGACTATATTTATGCATGAAATATATTTAAAAGAGAGCGTTGAAGGTCGTGGGTATTTTCTGCGTCTAGTGAAACATCAATGGGAAAAAAATTGTAACCCATCCCAACTGGTTTGAACCTAAATGCTATTTAAACTAAAAAAATATTAACAGCCGATCCTGTTTCCTTGGAAGCATGGGTACTATTTCTAGCGAACTCTAGGGATCTAGATAAGTACACCAAAGATCATTCCAATTGGTTTTCGCTAAGTAATGCAATTCAAGGATTCACAGAAAATAATGTTGGCTGTTGTATACAATAATTATTTCTAAATTTCTGATGGATTTAATTTACTTGAGACTCTCTTAAGACTCATCATACATCGATTACTATGAAACAGTGTTTCCCATTTGTGGTGAGGGTCCTTGGAACAAATTTAGAGGTTTGTGGGAATCACTCTTAATTTAAAAGGACTTCAATTTTGCATAACTAGTATTTTACTGTATGGGCTGTTAATAAACTACACAGACAAAATATAAGAGGCGATTCCTTACATCAAAATATAATAATAATAATAATAATAATAATAATAATAATAATAATAATAATAATAATAATAATAATAATAATAATAATAATAATAATAATAATAAGGACCTATGGTCAAAAGTGCATAGTTTCAGAACTAGTGCCATTCGAAAACATCGAAAAGCTACAGTTCATTTCGTGACATTTCGAACACATAGGACCGTAGTATGGCCGTCCATATCAGCGTAAAGGAAGTCGGATATTCGCCACTCAAAAATTCACATTTCAGCTATGAGTGAGGGATTCCATATACAGCGGATACTTGTTATCCAGGCTTCTTTCTAATTGAATTCTCATCTATATGCTCTGAATAACAGGTGGGTTCAAAGTAAGCGATAGGTAAGAATTGATATCAGTGAGTACGTAGTAAGTTGGTGTGACCTTGGAACCGCCAGCTTCATGGTTCTTCATCTTCGGATTAAAGCATGCTGTGATGTATTGTTTCACGTTAAAAATGTGAAATACACTGTGAAAATCTCAAGTACTGCCGTACTTTATGGAGCAGCATGAATTTTGGCCATGATGGAGAGTGTCAAGAGTTATGAATCGAGTTCTTTGATGTATAGTAAGGGTCTCCAAACTACGTTGGAGGACCAACATCGGCCCGCGAGCACCACTAATCCGGTCCACACACTTGAAATTTGCTAAATGAATTACACAAATTAATAATCAGATTTTTATTCCAGCAATTAAGAAACACAATAACTGACGTACAAAATGAAATTGAATATTTAACTGCAATTAAAAATAGAACAATTATCCTTAGAAAATTACAATAAGTAACATACGTAAATATTTTACATAATGAAATTAAACATTATAATTTTGATTAATAAGATTTGTGTTGCTGCAATCTTTTCTGGGTTATGCCCTACAATCTCATCGTTTATATTTATGATCAGATCATATAACGCCAACACCCTAGCTGTAGTATGAAGCCTTTTCCCTGACATCAATAAAGCGAAGTAGTTGTGGGGTCTAGTCAGATGGTTGACGCTCGTACTCACCACATGATGTTGGCATTGCAGCGTCGTGAGGAGAAATGGAGAGCTACTTGTAAAGAAACAAGAAGCAAACTTCGATCTGATAGTAAAAGGAAAACAAAGTGCTGACCGCACATCAAATCTAAAGGCATGACTGCCACAATCCGACTGATATACCCTGGCCCTTAAAGGTTGTTGCGCCCGGAGTTTTCTTCTGTCCTTTTTGACATATCATAATGAATATAAAACATTATTAGAATTACGTTGAATTCAGGGTATTCATACAGGTGGTGTTTGGCAACATCTCATTTTCTTGAGGTAAGTGCACACACACACACACACACACACACACACAGAGAGAGAGAGAGAGAGAGAGAGAGAGAGAGAGAGGACCAAGGAGAGAATTTTGCTTCTCCTTATGCATCTTTAGTCTCTCTTTACCATCTTCTTCTCCTCCAACTCCCATGGGCCTCATTGCCCTTTTTTTGGCTTGTGCTTAGACAGTTTGGAATTAGTCCAGACATTGTTTCTCTCTCTCTCTTCTTGTTTGAGAGATGATTCCAAGAGCCTTTAGCTGTAATCTCTTGTGCCAAAAACCCGTCGTGTTATCAACACTAGAAAATGCCTTACGTTTAGTATTAATACTGTTTCTATTCCCCTTCTCTTTATCATCTGTTATGTCTATGTTTCTCCCTCTCTCTTCTCCCACTTCTATTACTTTCGAATTTGCAACAGTTTTCAAGTACCACAAAACACCGCCTCTCCTCCTTTACCCATGTTATAATAATGATAATACCAACAAGCTGCTCCTTTTCTTCTGTTTTTATGTTTCTGTTTCCTCAAGTAGTTAGACGATAACACTCAATGTAATATTTGCTGTAAAATATCAAAGGAGTTGATATTTTTTAAGACGTCATACTGCTTTATGGATATTCACATATTTTACTGTATATGTTACAACGGGAAAACAAAGATCGAAGTTATGTTATTGATTTCACAACGGTTTAAAATACATAAAAAAAGAACATATATTAATATTTTCATTTTATTATAGTCTATTGCACAGAAAAACTGTGTCTCTGCCTCGTCACTTCTGCATTTTCTCGTGTAAACCCCCTCATGACACATGGATATGCTCCCCTTCATCAAGGGCGCCTATTTCTCTGTAAATTTGGGGGCTCCATTCAGATGCAGAAGGCATATATGAGGATTTTAAGACAAATTACATTCAAATTATGTCAAATATTGTATATTCATAAATACAATGCGGGGGGCCACATGAGCTTTGGGGAACTCGGGCTCCTCTGCCCCCCCTGGGATTGGCGCCCTTGCCCTTCATTGACCTTTCTTCTACTAAAAGTGTCAATATCACCAATCACCATTTACTTACCTTATTATCGGTTAATTTTCTGTAAATCTCACCCGCCATCATTGTTTTTCTTCAAAGGAGGGGGGGGGGGGGGACGCTGGCTCAGTGGAAGAGCGCTTACCTCTGGTCCGTGGGGTCGCTGGTTCGATTCCCTGCCAGGAAACTTTGTGGTGGATAACATTGTGTTTGTGGGTTTTCTCCCGGTTACTCCCGTTTTCTTCCACTTTCTCATTCCACCAATTCTTTTATCTTTATTCTTTTACCTTAATCATCCATCTCCTTTTCGCCTAAAGGGCATAATCGTAGGACGTTAAACTAAAAGATTTCATTCCATTCTCATTTTCTTTTCCCTCAACTCTAAATTTCAATTCTACCCTTGATATATTTTTCGTGAGTCTATAAATAGCAAAGTGAATTTTTGAGATATTAAAGCCGTTATATATACATGTATCGTACACAAATTACAGAATAACATGTAACGGCAATCCTTATAATGTTTTTAGAACCCACATCAATCCATACAAATTGTACTCCCATTTACAATACATGTCCGATAGTAACATGTTGCCATTTTTTTTATATTAAATGATAACTTATTTTAAATGACTATTCTCCAACTCGTAGTGGGTAGAGTTCTCAAAATATTTGATGTTACAATTGACAGTACAGGTGCAGTTCATGAGTTCTGTAATTTTTGGGTTTGTGTGATTCAAATGTCCGAATTATACCTAGGTACATGGTAGAAAAAAAATCCTTCTTAACGAAATCAATGGTTATAGCGAAGACTCGCGTATGTCTCAATCTAGGTACACTTTCAGAAAACACGATGAAGACAGAGTGTTAAATGAACGTGTCGTATGCATTTGGTTGCTGAAATTTTCTTAGCGTACGCGCCTTTGGCGCGGGATACCCGGGATCGATTCCCGGCGGGAGCTCAAGTGGTTCGGAGTCCACGTTAATCTGTAGGTCCACGTCTCATATATCCTCGCTGCTGAACGGGACGTTAAACTCAATCAACTCAACTTATTTTAACTAGTTTTGTAATAAATTTACTAGCTTAGAAGGATTATTTCAGTTTTTTTATGGATTGCTGTTCTAGAGTTAATGGCCACTAACAGCAGTTTGAAGGATTAATCGATAGACATACTATGCTAGTCGATCCCATTAGTGTATTGTAGATAACGTCCCCGTTTTCTTTAACCTCGCCCATCTTAGCCACAAAATCCAGCCACAAAACTAAGGACGTTCAAGGTCATCCACACATTACACAGGGTTGCAAGCACTACAAAGTTAAAACGTAGAAAAACAAAATCCAATAACAAGCTTACTCCACGCTCAAAAGGACCCATGGAATCATAATCCCTATCATCCCTCTACATAATATGCAAAATTTTGTGTGCTAAATGTCATGGTATCAATACCAAAAGACATAAACGAAATGGTTCAAATTTACAAAAACTTTTGTGGCCAGGGTCGTGCACGTTCACTAGCGGGTCAGGACCCATGCGATCATCATCTCTATCATCCCTTTACTTACTATACAAAAATTTGTGCTGTAAAATGTCGTGGTATCAATACCACAACACATAAACGAAATGGTTCAAATTTACAAAAACTTTTGTGGCCAGGGTCGTGCACGTTCACTAGCGGGTCAGGACCCATGCGATCATCATCTCTATCATCCCTTTACTTACTATACAAAAATTTGTGCTGTAAAATGTCGTGGTATCAATACCACAAGACATAAACGAAATGGTTCAAATTTACAAAAACTTTTGTGGCCAGGGTCGTGCACGTTCACTAGCGGGTCAGGACCCATGCGATTATCATCCCTATCATCACTTTACTTACTATACAAAAATTTGTGCTGTAAAATGTCGTGGTATCAATACCACAACACATAAACGAAATGGTTCAAATTTACAAAAACTTTTGTGGCCAGGGTCGTGCACGTTCACTAGCGGGTCAGGACCCATGCGATTATCATCCCTATCATCACTTTACTTACTATACAAAAATTTGTGCTGTAAAATGTCGTGGTATCAATACCACAACACATAAACGAAATGGTTCAAATTTACAAAAACTTTTGTGGCCAGGGTCGTGCACGTTCACTAGCGGGTCAGGACCCATGCAATCATCATCCCTATCATCCCTTTACTTACTATTCAAAAATTTGTGCTGTAAAATGTCGTGGTATCAATACCACAAGACATAAACGAAATGGTTCAAATTTACAAAAACTTTTGTGGCCAGGGTCGTGCACGTTCACTAGCGGGTCAGGACCCATGGGATTATCATCCCTATCGTCACTTTACTTACTATACAAAAATTTGTGCTGTAAAATGTCGTGATATCAATACAACAACACATAAACGAAATGGTTCAAATTTACAAAAACTTTTGTGGCCAGGGTCGTGCACGTTCACTAGCGGGTCAAGGCCCATGCAATCATCATCCCTATCATCCCTTTACTTACTATACAAAAATTTGTGCTGTAAAATGTCGTGGTATCAATACCACAAGACATAAACGAAATGGTTCAAATTTACAAAAACTTTTGTGGCCAGGGTCGTGCACGTTCACTAGCGGGTCAGGACCCATCGGATTATCATCCCTATCGTCACTTTACTTACTATACAAAAATTTGTGCTGTAAAATGTCGTGGTATCAATACAACAACACATAAACGAAATGGTTCAAATTTACAAAAACTTTTGTGGCCAGGGTCGTGCACGTTCACTAGCGGGTCAAGGCCCATGCAATCATCATCCCTATCATCCCTTTACTTACTATACAAAAATTTGTGCTGTAAAATGTCGTGGTATCAATACCACAAGACATAAACGAAATGGTTCAAATTTACAAAAACTTTTGTGGCCAGGGTCGTGCACGTTCACTAGCGGGTCAGGACCCATGCGATCATCATCCCTATCATCCCTTTACTTACTATACAAAAATTTGTGCTGTAAAATGTCGTGGTATCAATACCACAACACATAAACGTAATGGTTCAAATTTTAAAATAATTTTGTGGCCAGGGTCGTGCACGTTCACTAGCGGGTCAGGACCCATGCGATCATCATCCCTATCATCCCTTTACTTACTATACAAAAATTTGTGCTGTAAAATGTCGTGGTATCAATACCACAACACATAAACGAAATGGTTCAAATTTACAAAAACTTTTGTGGCCAGGGTCGTGCACGTTCACTAGCGGGTCAGGACCAATGCGATCATCATCCCTATCATCTCTTTACTTACTATACAAAAATTTGTGCTGTAAAATGTCGTGGTGTCAATACCACAACACATAAACGAAATGGTTCAAATTTACAAAAACTTTTGTGGCCAGGGTCGTGCACGTTCATTAGCAGGTCAGGGCCCATGCGATCATCATCCCTATCATCCCTTTACTTACTATACAAAAATTTGTGCTGTAAAATGTCGTGGTATCAATACCACAAGACATAAACGAAATGGTTCAAATTTACAAAAACTTTTGTGGCCAGGGTCGTGCACGTTCACTAGCGGGTCAGGAACCATGCGATCATCATCTCTAACATCCCTTTACTTACTATACAAAAATTTGTGCTGTAAAATGTCGTGGTATCAATACCACAACACATAAACGAAATGGTTCATATTTTAAAATAATTTTGTGGCCAGGGTCGTGCACGTTCACTAGCGGGTCAGGACCCACGCGATTATCATCCCTATCATCCCTTTACTTACTATACAAAAATTTGTGCTGTAAAATGTCGTGGTATCAATACCACAACACATAAACGAAATGGTTCAAATTTACAAAAACTTTTGTGGCCACAGTCGTGCACGTTCACTAGCAGGTCAAGGCCCATGCGATCATCATCCCTATCATCCCTTTACTTACTATACAAAAATTTGTGCTGTAAAATGTCGTGGTATCAATACCACAACACATAAACGAAATGGTTCAAATTTTAAAATAATTTTGTGGCCAGGGTCGTGCACGTTCACTAGCGGGTCAGGACCCATGGGATTATCATCCCTATCGTCACTTTACTTACTATACAAAAATTTGTGCTGTAAAATGTCGTGGTATCAATACAACAACACATAAACGAAATGGTTCAAATTTACAAAAACTTTTGTGGCCAGGGTCGTGCACGTTCACTAGCGGGTCAAGGCCCATGCGATCATCATCCCTATCATCCCTTTACTTACTATACAAAAATTTGTGCTGTAAAATGTCGTGGTATCAATACCACAACACATAAACGAAATGGTTCAAATTTACAAAAACTTTTATGGCCAGGGTCGTGCACGTTCATTAGCAGGTCAGGGCCCATTCGATCATCATCCCTATTATCCCTTTACTTACTATACAAAAATTTGTGCTGTAAAATGTCGTGGTATCAATACCACAACACATAAACGAAATGGTTCAAATTTACAAAAACTTTTGTGGCCAGGGTCGTGCACGTTCACTAGCGGGTCAGGACCCATGCAATCATCATCCCTATCATCCCTTTACTTACTATACAAAAATTTGTGCTGTAAAATGTCGTGGTATCAATACCACAACACATAAACGAAATGGTTCAAATTTACAAAAACTTTTGTGGCCAGGGTCGTGCACGTTCACTAGCGGGTCAGGACCCATGCGATTATCATCCCTATCATCACTTTACTTACTATACAAAAATTTGTGCTGTAAAATGTCGTGGTATCAATACCACAACACATAAACGAAATGGTTCAAATTTACAAAAACTTTTGTGGCCAGGGTCGTGCACGTTCACTATTGGGTCAGGACCCATGCAATCATCATCCCTATCATCCCTTTACTTACTATACAAAAATTTGTGCTGTAAAATGTCGTGGTATCAATACCACAAGACATAAACGAAATGGTTCAAATTTACAAAAACTTTTGTGGCCAGGGTCGTGCACGTTCACTAGCGGGTCAGGACCCATGCAATCATCATCCCTATCATCCCTTTACTTACTATACAAAAATTTGTGCTGTAAAATGTCGTGGTATCAATACCACAAGACATAAACGAAATGGTTCAAATTTACAAAAACTTTTGTGGCCAGGGTCGTGCACGTTCACTAGCGGGTCAGGACCCATGGGATTATCATCCCTATCGTCACTTTACTTACTATACAAAAATTTGTGCTGTAAAATGTCGTGGTATCAATACCACAACACATAAACGAAATGGTTCAAATTTACAAAAACTTTTGTGGCCAGGGTCGTGCACGTTCACTAGCGGGTCAGGACCCATGCAATCATCATCCCTATCATCCCTTTACTTACTATACAAAAATTTGTGCTGTAAAATGTCGTGGTATCAATACCACAAGACATAAACGAAATGGTTCAAATTTACAAAAACTTTTGTGGCCAGGGTCGTGCACGTTCACTAGCGGGTCAGGACCCATGGGATTATCATCCCTATCGTCACTTTACTTACTATACAAAAATTTGTGCTGTAAAATGTCGTGGTATCAATACCACAAGACATAAACGAAATGGTTCAAATTTACAAAAACTTTTGTGGCCAGGGTCGTGCACGTTCACTAGCGGGTCAGGACCCATGCGATTATCATCCCTATCATCACTTTACTTACTATACAAAAATTTGTGCTGTAAAATGTCGTGGTATCAATACCACAACACATAAACGAAATGGTTCAAATTTACAAAAACTTTTGTGGCCAGGGTCGTGCACGTTCACTAGCGGGTCAGGACCCATGCAATCATCATCCCTATCATCCCTTTACTTACTATACAAAAATTTGTGCTGTAAAATGTCGTGGTATCAATACCACAAGACATAAACGAAATGGTTCAAATTTACAAAAACTTTTGTGGCCAGGGTCGTGCACGTTCACTAGCGGGTCAGGACCCATGGGATTATCATCCCTATCGTCACTTTACTTACTATACAAAAATTTGTGCTGTAAAATGTCGTGGTATCAATACAACAACACATAAACGAAATGGTTCAAATTTACAAAAACTTTTGTGGCCAGGGTCGTGCACGTTCACTAGCGGGTCAAGGCCCATGCGATCATCATCCCTATCATCCCTTTACTTACTATACAAAAATTTGTGCTGTAAAATGTCGTGGTATCAATACCACAACACATAAACGAAATGGTTCAAATTTACAAAAACTTTTATGGCCAGGGTCGTGCACGTTCATTACCAGGTCAGGGCCCATGCGATCATCATCCCTATCATCACTTTACTTACTATACAAAAATTTGTGCTGTAAAATGTCGTGGTATCAATACCACAACACATAAACGAAATGGTTCAAATTTACAAAAACTTTTGTGGCCAGGGTCGTGCACGTTCACTAGCGGGTCAGGACCCATGCAATCATCATCCCTATCATCCCTTTACTTACTATACAAAAATTTGTGCTGTAAAATGTCGTGGTATCAATACCACAACACATAAACAAAATTGTTCAAATTTACAAAAACTTTTGTGGCCAGGGTCGTGCACGTTCACTAGCGGGTCAGGACCCATGCGATTATCATCCCTATCATCACTTTACTTACTATACAAAAATTTGTGCTGTAAAATGTCGTGGTATCAATACCACAACACATAAACGAAATGGTTCAAATTTACAAAAACTTTTGTGGCCAGGGTCGTGCACGTTCACTAGCGGGTCAGGACCCATGCAATCATCATCCCTATCATCCCTTTTACTTACTAAACAAAAATTTGTGCTGTAAAATGTCGTGGTATCAATACCACAAGACATAAACGAAATGGTTCAAATTTACAAAAACTTTTGTGGCCAGGGTCGTGCACGTTCACTAGCGGTTCAGGACCCATGCAATCATCATCCCTATCATCCCTTTACTTACTATACAAAAATTTGTGCTGTAAAATGTCGTGGTATCAATACCACAACACATAAACGAAATGGTTCAAATTTACAAAAACTTTTGTGGCCAGGGTCGTGCACGTTCACTAGCCGGTCAATGCCCATGCGATCATCATCCCTATCATCCCTTTACTTACTATACAAAAATTTGTGCTGTAAAATGTCGTGGTATCAATACCACAACACATAAACGAAATGGTTCAAATTTACAAAAACTTTTGTGGCCAGGGTCGTGCACGTTCACTAGCGGGTCAGGACCCATGCGATCATCATCCCTATCATCCCTTTACTTACTATACAAAAATTTGTGCTATAAAATGTCGTGGTATCAATACCACAACACATAAACGAAATGGTTCAAATTTACAAAAACTTTTGTGGCCAGGGTCGTGCACGTTCACTAGCGGGTCAGGACCCATGCGATCATCATCCCTATCATCCCTTTACTTACTATACAAAAATTTGTGCTGTAAAATGTCGTGGTGTCAATACCACAACACAAACGAAATGGTTCAAATTTACAAAAACTTTTGTGGCCAGGGTCGTGCACGTTCACTAGCGGGACAGGACCCATGCGATCATCATCCCTATCATCCCTATAAAAAAATTGTGCTGTAAAATGTCGTGGTATCAATACCACAACACATAAGCGAAATGGTTCAAATTTACAAAAACTTTTGTGGCCAGGGTCGTGCACTTTCACTAGCGGGTCAGCACCCATGCGATCATCATCTCTATCATCCCTTTACTTACTATACAAAAATTTGTGCTGTAAAATGTCGTGGTATCAATACCACAACACATAAACGAAATGGTTCAAATTTTAAAATAATTTTGTGGCCAGGGTCGTGCACGTTCACTAGCGGGTCAGGACCCATGCGATCATCATCTCCATCATCCCTTTACTAATTATACAAAAATTTGTGCTGTAAAATGTCGTGGTATCAATACCACAACACATAAACGAAATGGTTCAAATTTTAAAATAATTTTGTGGCCAGGGTCGTGCACGTTCACTAGCGGGTCAGGACCTATGCGATCATCACCCCTATCATCTCTTTACTTACTATACAAAAATTTGTTCTGTAAAATGTCGTGGTATCAATACCACAACACATAAACGAAATGGTTCAAATTTACAAAAACTTTTGTGCCCAGGGTCGTGCACGTTCACTAGCGGGTCAGTACCCATGCGATCATCATCCCTATCATCCCTTTACTTAATATAAAGAAATTTGTGCTGTAAAATGTCGTGGTATCAATACCACAAGGCATAAACGAAATGGTTCAAATTTACAAAAACTTTTGTGGCCAGGGTCGTGCACGTTCACTAGCGGGTCAGGACCCATGCGATCATCATCCATATCATCCCTTTACCTACTATACAAAAATTTGTGCTGTAAACTGTCGTGGTATCAATACCACAACACATAAACGAAATGGTTTAAGTTTACAAAAACTTTTGTGGCCAGGGTCGTGCACGTTCACTAGCGGCTCAGGACCCATGCGATTATCATCCCTATCATCCCTTTACTTACTATACAAACATTTGTGCTGTAAAATGTCGTGGTATCAATACCACAATACATAAACGAAATGGTTCAAATTTACAAAAACTTTTGTGGCCAGGGTCGTGCACGTTCACTAGCGGGTCCGGACCCATGCGATCATCATCCCTATCATCCCTTCACTTACTATACAAAAATTTGTGCTGTAAAATGTCGTGGTATCAATACCACAACACATAAACGAAATGGTTCAAATTTACAAAAACTTTTGTGGCCAGGGTCGTGCACGTTCACTAGCGGGTCAGGACTCATGCGATCATCATCCCTATCATCCCTTTACTTACTATACAAAAATTTGTGCTGTAAAATGTCGTGGTGTCAATACCACAAGGCATAAACGAAATGGTTCAAATTTACAAAAACTTTTGTGGCCAGGGTCGTGCACGTTCATTAGCGGGTCAGGACCCATGCGATCATCATACCTATCATCGCTTTACTTACTATAAAAAATTTGTGCTGTAAAATGTCGTTGTATCAATACCACAAGGCATAAACGAAATGGTTCAAATTTACAAAAACTTTTGCGGCCAGGGTCGTGCACGTTCACTAGCGGGTCAGGACCCATGCGATCATCATCCCTATCATCCCTATAAAAAAATTTGTGCTGTAAAATGTCGTGGTATCAATACCACAACACATAAACGAAATGGTTCAAATTTACAAAAACTTTTGTGGCCAGGGTCGTGCACGTTCACTAGCGGGTCAAGACCCATGCGATCATCATCTCTATCATCCCTTTACTTACTATACAAAAATTTGTGCTGTAAAATGTCGTGGTATCAATACCACAACACAAAAACGAAGTGGTTCAAATTTACAAAAACTTTTGTGGCCACGGTCGTGGACGTTCACTAGCGGGTCAGGACCCATGCGATCATCATCTCTATCATCCCTTTACTTACTATACAAAAATTTGTGCTGTAAAATGTCGTGGTATCAATACCACAACACATAAACGAAATGGTTCAAATTTTAAAATATTTTTGTTGCCAGGGTCGTGCACGTTCACTAGCGGGTCAGGACCCATGCGATCATCATCCCTATCATCTCTTTTCTTACTATACAAAAACTTCTGCTTTTAAATGTCGTGGTATCAATACCACAACACATAAACGAAATGGTTCAAATTTACAAAAACTTTTGTGCCCAGGGTCGTGCACGTTCACTAGCGGGTCAGGACCCATGCGATTATCATCCCTATCATCCCTTTACTTACTATACAAAAATTTGTGCTGTATAATGTCGTGGTATCAATACCACAACACATAAACGAAATGGTTCAAATTTACAAAAACTTTTGTGGCCATGGTCGTGCACGTTCACTAGCGGGTCAGGACCCATGCGATCATCATCCCTATCATCCCTTTACTTACTATACAAAAATTTGTGCTGTAAAATGTCGTGGTATGAATACCACAACACAAACGAAATGGTTCAAATTTACAAAAACTTTTGTAGCCAGGGTCGTGCACGTTCACTAGCGGGACAGGACCCATGCGATCATCATCCCTATCATCCCTATAAAAAAATTTGTGCTGTAAAATGTCGTGGTATCAATACCACAACACATAAACGAAATGGTTCAAATGTACAAAAACTTTTGTGGCCAGGGTCGTGCACGTTCACTAGCGGGTCAGCACCCATGCGATCATCATCTCTATCATCCCTTTACTTACTATACAAAAATTTGTGCTGTAAAATGTCGTGGTATCAATACCACAACACATAAACGAAATGGTTCAAATTTTAAAATAATTTTGTGGCCAGGGTCGTGCACGTTCACTAGCGGGTCAGGACCCATGCGATCATCATCTCTATCATCCCTTTACTAATTATACAAAAATTTGTGCTGTAAAATGTCGTGGTATCAATACCACAACACATAAACGAAATGGTTCAAATTTTAAAATAATTTTGTGGCCAGGGTCGTGCACGTTCACTAGCGGGTCAGGACCCACGCGATCATCATCCCTATCATCTCTTTACTTACTATACAAAAATTTGTTCTGTAAAATGTCGTGGTATCAATACCACAACACATAAACGAAATGGTTCTAATTTACAAAAACTTTTGTGCCCAGGGTCGTGCACGGTCAGTACCCATGCGATCATCATCCCTATC
Organism: Thermobia domestica; assembly: GCF_964235325.1. Classification (NCBI taxonomy): domain Eukaryota; kingdom Metazoa; phylum Arthropoda; class Insecta; order Zygentoma; family Lepismatidae; genus Thermobia; species Thermobia domestica. The sequence continues at coordinate 39,011,705 of NC_137464.1, forward strand.
ATCCCTTTACTTAATATAAAGAAATTTGTGCTGTAAAATGTCGTGGTATCAATACCACAAGGCATAAACGAAATGGTTCAAATTTACAAAAACTTTTGTGGCCAGGGTCGTGCACGTTCACTAGCGGGTCAGGACCCATGCGATCATCATCCATATCATCCCTTTACTTACTATACAAAAATTTGTGCGGTAAACTGTCGTGGTATGAATACCACAACACATAAACGAAATGGTTGAAGTTTACAAAAACTTTTGTGGCCAGGGTCGTGCACGTTCACTAGCGGCTCAGGACCCATGCGATTATCATCCCTTTACTTACTATACAAACATTTGTGCTGTAAAATGTCGTGGTATCAATACCACAACACATAAACGAAATGGTTCAAATTTACAAAAACTTTTTTGGCCAGGGTCGTGCACGTTCACTAGCGGGTCAGGACCCATGCGATCATCATCCCTATCATCCCTTCACTTACTATACAAAAATTTGTGCTGTAAAATGTCGTGGTATCAATACCACAACACATAAACGAAATGGTTCAAATTTACAAAGACTTTTGTGGCCAGGGTCGTGCACGTTCACTAGCGGGTCAGGACTCATGCGATCATCATCCCTATCATCCCTTTACTTACTATACAAAAATTTGTGCTGTAAAATGTCGTGGTGTCAATACCACAAGGCATAAACGAAATGGTTCAAATTTACAAAAACTTTTGTGGCCAGGGTCGTGCACGTTCATTAGCGGGTCAGGACCCATTCGATCATCAAACCTATCATCCCTTTACTTACTATACAGAAATTTGTGCTGTAAAATGTCGTTGTATCAATACCACAAGGCATAAACGAAATGGTTCAAATTTACAAAAACTTTTGCGGCCAGGGTCGTGCACGTTCACTAGCGGGTCAGGACCCATGCGATCATCATCCCTATCATCCCTATAAAAAATTTGTGCTGTAAAATGTCGTGGTATCAATACCACAACACATAAACGAAATGGTTCAAATTTACAAAAACTTTTGTGGCCAGGGTCGTGCACGTTCACTAGCGGGTCAGCACCCATGCGATCATCATCTCTATCATCCCTTTACTTACTATACAAAAATTTGTGCTGTAAAGTGTCGTGGTATCAATACCACAACACATAAACGAAATGGTTCAAATTTTCAAATAATTTTGTGGCCAGGGTCGTGCACGTCCACTAGCGGGTCAGGACCCATGCGATCATCATCCCTATCACCCCTTTACTTACTACACAAAAATTTGTGCTGTAAAATGTCGTGGTATCAATACCATAAACATAAACAAAATGGTTCAAATTTACAAAAACTTTTGTGGCCAGGGTCGTGCACGTTCACTATTGGGTCAGGACCCATGCGATCATCATCCCTATCATCCCTTTACTTACTATACAAAAATTTGTGCTTTAAAATGTCGTGGTATCAATACCACAACACATAAACGAAATGGTTCAAATTTACAAAAACTTCTGTGGCCAGGGTCGTGCACGTTCACTAGCGGGTCAGGACGCATGCAATCATCATCCCTATCATCCCTTTACTTACTATACAAAAATTTGTGCTTTAAAATGTCGTGGTATCAATACCACAACACATAAACGAAATGGTTCAAATTTACAAAAACTTTTGTGGCCAGGGTCGTGCACGTTCATTAGCGGGTCAGGACCCATTCGATCATCAAACCTATCATCCCTTTACTTACTATACAGAAATTTGTGCTGTAAAATGTCGTTGTATCAATACCACAAGGCATAAACGAAATGGTTCAAATTTACAAAAACTTTTGTGGCCAGGGTCGTGCACGTTCACTAGCGGGTCAGGACCCATGCGATCATCATCCATATCATCCCTTTACTTACTATACAAAAATTTGTGCTGTAAACTGTCGTGGTATCAATACCACAACACATAAACGAAATGGTTGAAGTTTACAAAAACTTTTGTGGCCAGGGTCGTGCACGTTCACTAGCGGCTCAGGACCCATGCGATTATCATCCCTTTACTTACTATACAAACATTTGTGCTGTAAAATGTCGTGGTATCAATACCACAACACATAAACGAAATGGTTCAAATTTACAAAAACTTTTGTGGCCAGGTCGTGCACGTTCACTAGCGGGTCAGGACCCATGCGATCATCATCCCTATCATCCCTTCACTTACTATACAAAAATTTGTGCTGTAAAATGTCGTGGTATCAATACCACAACACATAAACGAAATGGTTCAAATTTACAAAGACTTTTGTGGCCAGGGTCGTGCACGTTCACTAGCGGGTCAGGACTCATGCGATCATCATCCCTATCATCCCTTTACTTACTATACAAAAATTTGTGCTGTAAAATGTCGTGGTGTCAATACCACAAGGCATAAACGAAATGGTTCAAATTTACAAAAACTTTTGTGGCCAGGGTCGTGCACGTTCACTAGCGGGTCAGGACCCATGCGATCATCATCCCTATCATCCCTTCACTTACTATACAAAAATTTGTGCTGTAAAATGTCGTGGTATCAATACCACAACACATAAACGAAATGGTTCAAATTTACAAAAACTTTTGCGGCCAGGGTCGTGCACGTTCACTAGCGGGTCAGGACCCATGCGATCATCATCCCTATCATCCCTATAAAAAAATTTGTGCTGTAAAATGTCGTGGTATCAATACCACAACACATAAACGAAATGGTTCAAATTTACAAAAACTTTTGTGGCCAGGGTCGTGCACGTTCACTAGCGGGTCAGCACCCATGCGATCATCATCTCTATCATCCCTTTACTTACTATACAAAAATTTGTGCTGTAAAGTGTCGTGGTATCAATACCACAACACATAAACGAAATGCTTCAAATTTTCAAATAATTTTGTGGCCAGGGTCGTGCACGTCCACTAGCGGGTCAAAACCCATGCGATCATCATCCCTATCACCCCTTTACTTACTATACAAAAATTTGTGCTGTAAAATGTCGTGGTATCAATACCATAACACATAAACAAAATGGTTCAAATTTACAAAAACTTTTGTGGCCAGGGTCGTGCACGTTCACTATTGGGTCAGGACCCATGCGATCATCATCCCTATCATCCCTTTACTTACTATACAAAAATTTGTGCTTTAAAATGTCGTGGTATCAATACCACAACACATAAACGAAATGGTTCAAATTTACAAAAACTTCTGTGGCCAGGGTCGTGCACGTTCACTAGCGGGTCAGGACGCATGCAATCATCATCCCTATCATCCCTTTACTTACTATACAAAAATTTGTGCTGTAAAATGTCGTGGTATCAATACCACAACACATAAACGAAATGGTTCAAATTTTAAAATAATTTTGTGGCCAGGGTCGTGCACGTTCACTAGCTGGTCAGGACCCATGCGATCATCATCTCTATCATCCCTTTACTTACTATACAAAAATTTGTGCTGTAAAATGTCGTAGTATCAATACAACAACACATAAACGAAATGGTTCAAATTTACAAAAACTTTTGTGGCCAGGGTCGTGCACTTTCACTAGCGGGTCAAGACCCATGCGATCATCATCCCTATCATCCCTATAAAAAAATTGTGCTGTAAAATGTCGTGGTATCAATACCACAACACATAAGCGAAATGGTTCAAATTTACAAAAACTTTTGTGGCCAGGGTCGTGCACTTTCACTAGCGGGTCAGCACCCATGCGATCATCATCTCTATCATCCCTTTACTTACTATACAAAAATTTGTGCTGTAAAATGTCGTGGTATCAATACCACAACACATAAACGAAATGGTTCAAATTTTAAAATAATTTTGTGGCCAGGGTCGTGCACGTTCACTAGCGGGTCAGGACCCATGCGATCATCATCTCTATCATCCCTTTACTAATTATACAAAAATTTGTGCTGTAAAATGTCGTGGTATCAATACCACAACACATAAACGAAATAGTTCAAATTTTAAAATAATTTTGTGGCCAGGGTCGTGCACGTTCACTAGCGGGTCAGGACCTATGCGATCATCACCCCTATCATCTCTTTACTTACTATACAAAAATTTGTTCTGTAAAATGTCGTGGTATCAATACCACAACACATAAACGAAATGGTTCAAATTTACAAAAACTTTTGTGCCCAGGGTCGTGCACGTTCACTAGCGGGTCAGTACCCATGCGATCATCATCCCTATCATCCCTTTACTTAATATAAAGAAATTTGTGCTGTAAAATGTCGTGGTATCAATACCACAAGGCATAAACGAAATGGTTCAAATTTACAAAAACTTTTGTGGCCAGGGTCGTGCACGTTCACTAGCGGGTCAGGACCCATGCGATCATCATCCATATCATCCCTTTACCTACTATACAAAAATTTGTGCTGTAAACTGTCGTGGTATCAATACCACAACACATAAACGAAATGGTTTAAGTTTACAAAAACTTTTGTGGCCAGGGTCGTGCACGTTCACTAGCGGCTCAGGACCCATGCGATTATCATCCCTATCATCCCTTTACTTACTATACAAACATTTGTGCTGTAAAATGTCGTGGTATCAATACCACAATACATAAACGAAATGGTTCAAATTTACAAAAACTTTTGTGGCCAGGGTCGTGCACGTTCACTAGCGGGTCCGGACCCATGCGATCATCATCCCTATCATCCCTTCACTTACTATACAAAAATTTGTGCTGTAAAATGTCGTGGTATCAATACCACAACACATAAACGAAATGGTTCAAATTTACAAAAACTTTTGTGGCCAGGGTCGTGCACGTTCACTAGCGGGTCAAGACCCATGCGATCATCATCTCTATCATCCCTTTACTTACTATACAAAAATTTGTGCTGTAAAATGTCGTGGTATCAATACCACAACACAAAAACGAAGTGGTTCAAATTTACAAAAACTTTTGTGGCCACGGTCGTGGACGTTCACTAGCGGGTCAGGACCCATGCGATCATCATCTCTATCATCCCTTTACTTACTATACAAAAAATTGTGCTGTAAAATGTCGTGGTATCAATACCACAACACATAAACGAAATGGTTCAAATTTTAAAATAATTTTGTTGCCAGGGTCGTGCACGTTCACTAGCTGGTCAGGACCCATGCGATCATCATCTCTATCATCCCTTTACTTACTATACAAAAATTTCTGCTTTAAAATGTCGTGGTATCAATACCACAACACATAAACGAAATGGTTCAAATTTACAAAAACTTTTGTGCCCAGGGTCGTGCACGTTCACTAGCGGGTCAGGAACCATGCGATCATCATACCTATCATCCCTTTACTTACTATACAAAAATGTGTGCTGTAAAATGTCGTGGTATCAATACCACAACACATAAACGAAATGGTTGAAATTTACAAAAACGTTTGTGGCCAGGGTCGTGCACGTTCACTAGCTGGTCAGGACCCATGCGATTATCATCCCTATCATCCCTTTACTTACTATACAAAAATTTGTGCTCTTTAATGTCGTGGTATCGATACCACAACACATAAACGAAATGGTTCAAATTTAAAAAAAACTTTTGTGGCCTGGGTCGTGCACGTTCACTAGCAGGTCAGAACCCATGCGATCATCATCCCTATCATCCCTTTACTTACTATACAAAAATTTGTGCTGTAAAATGTCGTGGTATCAATACCACAACACATAAACGAAATGGTTCAAATTTACAAAAACTTCTGTGGCCAGGGTCGTGCACGTTCACTAGCGGGTCAGGACCCATGCAATCATCATCCCTATCATCCCTTTACTTACTATACAAAAATTTGTGCTGTAAAATGTCGTGGTATCAATACCACAACACATAAACGAAATGGTTCAAATTTTAAAATAATTTTGTGGCCAGGGTCGTGCACGTTCACTAGCTGGTCACGACCCATGCGATCATCATCTCTATCATCCCTTTACTTACTATACAAAAATTTGTGCTGTAAAATGTCGTGGTATCAACACCACAACACATAAGCGAAATGGTTCAAATTTTAAAATAATTTTGTGGCCAGGGTCGTGCACGTTCACTAGCGGGTCAGGACCCATGCGATCATCATCTCTATCATCCCTTTACTTACTATACAAAAATTTGTGCTGTAAAATGTCGTGGTATTAATACGACAACACATAAACGAAATGGTTCAAATTTACAAAAACTTTTGTGGCCAGGGTCGTGCACGTTCACTAGCGGGTCAGGACCCATGCGATCATCATCTCTATCATCCCTTTACTTACTATACAAAAATTTGTGCTGTAAAATGTCGTGGTATCAATACCACAACACATAAACGAAATGGTTCAAATTTTAAAATAATTTCGTGGCCAGGGTCGTGCACGTTCACTAGCTGGTCAGGACCCATGCGATCATCATCTCTATCATCCCTTTACTTACTATACAAAAATTTGTGCTGTAAAATGTCGTGGTATCAATACCACAAGACATAAACGAAATGGTTCAAATTTACAAAAACTTTTGTGGCCAGGGTCGTGTACGTTCACTAGCGGGTCAGGACGCATGCGATCATCATCTCTATCATCCCTTTACTTACTATACAAAAATTTGTGCTGTAAAATGTCGTGGTATCAATACGACAACACATAAACGAAATGGTTCAAATTTACAAAAACTTTTGTGGCCAGGGTCGTGCACGTTCACTAGCGGGTCAGGACCCATGCGATCATCATCCCTATCATCCCTTTACTTACTATACAAAAATTTGTGCTGTAAAATGTCGTGGTATCAATACCACAACACATAAACGAAATGGTTCAAATTTACAAAAACTTTTGTGGCCAGGGTCGTGCACGTTCACTAGCGGGTCAGGACCCATGCGATCATCATCCCTATCATCCCTTTATTTACTATAATAGTGCACCTATGTAATAGTGCACCTATGTTTTATACTCAGTAACGGATCTCTTTTGAAAGTCACTACCTTCTCGTTACGGCGTGGCAAAATCTCGTGACACATCAACACATCGCTGCTTCAGTTCGTCTATCAACTGGCGTGATACCATCCTGGCACACAAATTCCAAAATCTGAGCACAGCGTGGATAATGTTACAGATTGAACAATGACTTATGCCAATGATTGTAGCTACTTCATCGAGTCACTCTGTATTGCCCCTTATCGCACTTTCAATTTACATAGAGCAAAACGGTAAGCGATAACCACTAGCGTGCGCAGGACATTGGGAATGTGGGTGCCAGATCTAAAGTACCACCATATGGAATGTCGTCCTCCGCCCCCCTTTCCCCTAAGAAAAGATAGCGTCAATGAGTTTTCCTCCTTCTTCCCCTTCAATTACCATACTGCTGTTTGCCATGTGCCAAATTACGATGAATTTCAATTAAATTATCATAGTATAATTATTTCCTTGTTGAATTTTCGATACTTTTCAGTGGAAAAAAGGATGAAATTTCAAAGTTCCAAATCAAGGTAAGTAGACCAACGTGAAGGGAAAAAAGTGTAAAATTTTCGATATAATTATGCGTACAATCCAAACTTAAAATTTCCGTGTAATTAAGCTTACAGTACAAATTTTATACCTATTTTAGTCACAAGTTTTTGGATTGATTGCCCTGTGCTGTAAGCGCTCCATATAATAAACATAAGCTTCAGCAATTATTATAGTAGAAAGCAATGGATATATGAAGCCAAGCACTGTATTTTTTGTTTCTGATTTTTTTTCTTAAATAACATCGATCGTTTTCGATCATTTTTAAAACCAACTCACTACCAATTTTCCATATATAGAAAGTGCCCCCTCCCCCACACACACATAAAGAAGAATTTTAAAAAAATGCTAGGACATATTCTGTTTATTTTCAATAAATAGTTAATACACTGAATTTCAGCTATGTAAGTTTAACGGTTTGCGAGATACTCATTTTTTTTCGCAAAAATTCGGATCCTCTCTATCTCCTTAGGATATTATGCATTGTAATAAAAGCAATATAACATCCCAGTTTGGATTAAGACCTAACTATATACCAAAAGTCATTTCATTTGACTTTGCAATTTGACCGTGATGATCAGGCACACCTAGTTACATTCAATTTTTTTATATAATAATTTATATATTACAGTAGTTAGCTCCTCTAAAAACTCACAGATCTCGAAAGCCAAGTAGTAATAGAAGTCCTATTGCTATTATTACAATTAAAAATATTAATATCCAAAAGTCCTGAAGTTTTTTTTTTCACTTGGTTAGATATACTCACCTCAGGTAAGTAGACATAAACAAATGGAAAAGGAAGGGAAATGAAGGTCTTGAAAGTAAAACGAAGACAAATTTACCAGTCTTCAGAAAATACTGTCTACAATGCAGTGAGCAGAGAGGGTCGGTAGATCATACTGTGTCGGTGGGTCGCAGTGGGTCACGGTGGGTGGTGGGTCACAGTGGGTCACATGCTGTTGACCCACGACCCACTGGACCCACTCAGAAAACTTGACCCACTGACCCACTCCATCTCTGAGCGTCATTGCATCCGACGGTGCGTCGGCGACGCACGGCACACATGCAGAGGGGAAATAGTTCACACGTAATCTCTTCTCAGTTTGTAATAATTATACATAAAAAAGTTTGTCTAATGGGGGTACAAAGGCACCCATGGCACCCACGTTGCGCACGCCTATGACGATAACAAGAAATTTTTTTGTTGATATAGATTCAGCATCCCAAGCATGGGTTCCATCTCCGCTCCTTATTCTTATGTTGAAACCGCAAGCCGTAAACGTATCACTTACAATTCGGAATTCACGGACAATATTCGTCAGAATATTTTATCAATAAGAGCTAGACATAGATCACTTATTTCCAGTGTGTCGAGTTTTTGGCTGGATCCCAGCTCGCGCCAAGTGAGCTTTGTGGTGGACAAACCATAAATGGAGTTTCCTCCGGGTCCCTCCCTTTCTTTCATTCAACCATTTCATTCGTTGTCATCATCACCTTCTATCTTTCCTTCGAAACACAATGATAAGACGTTACAGAAAAAAATATTCATGTCTCTTGATTATGCAATATAGGTTAAACGAGACGGTGATGATAAGAATGAATTAAATGGTAGAATGAGAAAAAGTAGGAGCACAAAGAAACTGAGAAAATCCACACACACCCATGGTGTGTGTCCACTCAAATGACTCAAATGGCTAAGCTGGGATCGAACCAGTGACTCCGCATACAAGATGTCAATGCTCTACCACGGAGTCTGCAGCTCCGGAGTAGAAAAATGATTTGCATTTCTACATGAGTGGTTGCGTTTCTCAAGTGAAGCTATAGGGTCTGAATATTTTATTTTCATTATAGAAGAAAAATCAAGCGGTACGATTTTATGAATTTTTAAATACTAAGTAGAGAAGGTCGCGGGATATTACTCTGCCTTCGTTTCGATATTATGCTCAGTCGACGCCTTTTTACATATGAAACAATTAGGCAACCGGAGAAATCCTCGATCGCAAGTGTGTTCGAATTATGAGAGTTAAAAGTTCAAAATTGAACAGATTTTGCAGAAAGTTTGAAGTACCATTTCTTGAGATAGAAGGTTCAGTTTTGATATCAGGGAGTTCTCCTAGATACCCAACACAGTAATAAGATCAAAACGTATGCATTTTGCAAGATAAGGGCAATTATTTGGAATGGTGTGGAGGGTAATGGCGTCTTATACAATGCAAATTGCATCGCATTTGGCATACTGGGCCAACCAGTGGTAAAAATAGATCTGAAAAGGTGGGGGACGGTAAGTAGCGGCATGACGCCACGCCGTTCCCCTGCCTATCTATACCCATTATAGTTTTTTCGGAACTGGGGCGGCGCCTTAATTTTTTTTCGAGGTGGGGGTACGGCGTCCCCGCATTCTCCTTCACTTTTACCCCTGGGGGCAATAGGCTAATAATATGTTTTTGATACCCCTATTGACGATTTGCTTAACAAGCAACCAAAAACTAGTGTGCGTGGAGAAAAGGAGATACACACCGCAGAACCGTATATTCCAGAACACAACCGAATAGAAGTAGAAACCGCTATAAAGAAATTAAAGAAACAAATCTCCGGGTGTAAATGAAATTCTCGCTGAGTTAATTTTAGCTGGAGGCGAAAAATTGTGGAACAAGATACACAAACTCATTCTCCTTATCCAGAACAAGAAAGAATTGCCTTAAGAGTGGAAAGAATCAATCATCGTTGCAATTCACAAGAAAGGCGACAAAACTGACTGAAATAATTATCGAGGCATTTCTCTTTTCCTATAAAATGCTTTCCATCCTATAAAATGCTTTCAAATATTCTATTAGCAAGATTGACTCAATACGCAGATGAAATTATTGGAGATTATCAGTGCGGATTTAGACGAAATTGATCAACTATCGACCAAATATTTACCATTCGCCAAATACTCGAAAAAAAGTGGAAATACAGTAGCCCGGTACATCAACTATTTATTGATTTTAGAAAGGTGTACGACTCGGTTAGGAGAGACACATTATACAACGTTCTTACAGAACTTGGAATACCGAGAAAGCTAATTAGATTAATTAAGATATGTTTAAATGAATCCCAAAGTAAAGTCCTGGTAGGAATTTTTTTTCTACGAGCTTTCACGTCGAAAATGGCCTGAAACAAGGAGATGCGTTGTCGCCATTATTATTTAACTTTGTTCTGGAATACGCTATAAGGAAAATCAAAGATAACAACCAGGGCCTAGATTTGAACGGTATTCACCAGGTTGTGGCATATGCTGATGATGTAAATTTAATAGGGGATGATAGGAGAACAATAGAAAGAAATGCAGAGATCTTATTAAATGCTTGTAGGGACATGGGTTTAGAAGTAAATGTAGAGAAAACTAAATACATGGAAGTGCGTCGGAACGTAATACAGCAAATTATAGATGCGTTAAAATATTAAACAATAGTCTACTTTTGATAAAGTGGATAGTTTCAAATATCTAGGATCAATATTAACAGAGGAAATTCATATCCACAAAGAAATTAAAAACATGGAATTCGTGTTACTATTCGGTTCAAAATCTCTTGTAGTCGCGAATTCTGTCGAGGAATTTGAAGCTTAAAATATATAAATCGATAATCATGCCTGTTGTTCTATATGGATGCGAAACATGGTCGCTTACACTGAGGGAAGAACATAGACTGAAAGTATTTGAGAACAAAATCCTGAGACGAATATTCGGACCCAAAAGAAACGGGAAAGAACGAGTGTTGGTCATGCCCAAAAAGTAAGTATTATTATTATTATTATTATTATTATTATTATTATTATTACTATTATTATTATTATTATTATTATTATTATTTATTAATATGACAGTACCTTTCCTCTACTTAATATCTGGTATAAATTTTCCGACAGTAAAGGATACTCTGATAAAAAGATAGCTGATAGTAGTAGAATGCAAAAAGTGAGAAAAAAGAAATAGTCCCGAGAATATTTATTTCGCCATAATAGTTACAGTTAACTGACTCTTAACTTTAAGTTCGAAGAAATAGCTCCCACGAGCGATTTCTTATTCTGCAGTCTAAACTTCATATAATGAATACAACATTAATTAAAACCATTATTCTACAATTAATACTAATAACTGTGTTGAAAGAAATCTTCCCTGATGTCTCCTAAATGTCTAATAATTTTTCTCCTATGTTGAGTGAGTAGCACTGCCATCTGTCTTAATTTTCAATTGGGAGAACTAGCTCCCAAGGAGATCTCTTACTCTGTTTTCTAAAGTTTATGTTATGGAAAATAACATACCAAAACGATTATTCTATAATTAAGATTAATAACTGTGTTGTAGGAATTCTTCCCTGTCGTCTCCTGAATATCAAATAATTTTTCTCCAATGTCGAGTGAGCAGCACTGCCATCTGTTAAACCAGAAATGGTTAGGATACGCTTGATCTACAATATTTGTTTCGATTTAAATGACTACTAACTTTCGGTTTGGAGAATTAGCTCCCACAAGAGATTTCTTATTCTGTTTTCTAAAGTTGATATTATGGAGCAGAAATATACTAAAACTATTATTTTACAATTAAGATTAATAACTGTGTTGTAAGATATCTTCCCTGTTGTCTCTTGAATACCAAATAATTTTTCTCCAATGTCGAGTGAGTAGCACTGCCATCTGTTCATCCAGATATTGTTAAGATACGCTTATTCTACAATATTTCTTTCGAGTTAAATGAATTTTAACTTCAAATTGGAAGAATTAGCTCCCACAAGATATTTCTTATTCTGTTTCTAAAGTTTATATTATGGGACACAAATATACTAAAACTATTATTCTACAATTAAGATTAATTACTGTGTGTAAGCAATCTTCTCTGTCGTCTAATAAATCTGTAATAATTTTCTCCAATGGCGAACCGAGTACCGCTGCCATTCTTTAACCCAGAAATTGTTAGGAAACGCTTATTCTACAATATTTGTTTCGAGTTAAATGACTCTTACCTTTGAGTTTGGAGAATTAGCTCCCACAAGAGATTTCTTAATCTGTTTTCTAAAGTTTATATTATGCAACAGAAATATGCTAAAAATATTATTCTACAATTAAGATTAATAACTGTGTTGTAAAAATTCTTCCCTGTAGTCTCTTGAATACCAAATAATTCATCTCCAATGTCGAGTGAGTAGCAGTGCCATCTGTTAAGGCAGAAATTATTAGGATACGCTTATTCTACAATATTTGTTTGGAGTTAAATGACTCTTAACTTTGAGTTTGGAGAATTAGCTCCCACAAGAGATTTCTTAATCTGTTTTCTAAAGTTTATATTATCCAACAAAAAGACACTAAAATTTTATTATACAATTAAGATTAATTAGTGTGTGTATGCAATCTTTTCAGTCGTCTAATAAACCTGTAATAATTTTCTCCAATAGGGAACCGAGTACCGCTGCCATCTTTTAACCCAGAAATTATTAGGATACGCTTATTTTACAATTTTTGTTTCGAGTTAAATGACTCTTACCCTTGAGTTTGGAGAATTAGCTCCCACAAGAGATTTCTTAATCTGTTTTCTAAAGTTTATATTATGCAACAAAAACATACTAAAAATTTATTCTACAATTAAGATTAATTAGTGTGTGTATGCAATCTTTTCAGTCGTCTAATAAATCTGTAATAATTTTCTCCAATGGAGAACCGAGTACCGCTGCCATCTTTTAACCCAGAAATTATTAGGATACGCTTATTCTACAATTTTTGTTTCGAGTTAAATGACTCTTACCCTTGAGTTTGGAGAATTAGCTCCCACAAGAGATTTCTTAATCTGTTTTCTAAAGTTTATATTATCCAACAAAAAGACACTAAAATTTTATTATACAATTAAGATTAATTAGTGTGTGTATGCAATCTTTTCAGTCGTCTAATAAACCTGTAATAATTTTCTCCAATAGGGAACCGAGTACCGCTGCCATCTTTTAACCCAGAAATTATTAGGATACGCTTATTTTACAATTTTTGTTTCGAGTTAAATGACTCTTACCCTTGAGTTTGGAGAATTAGCTCCCACAAGAGATTTCTTAATCTGTTTTCTAAAGTTTATATTATGCAACAAAAATATGCTAAAAATTTATTCTACAATTAAGATTAATTAGTGTGTGTATGCAATCTTTTCAGTCGTCTAATAAATCTGTAATAATTTTCTCTAATGGAGAACCGAGTACCGCTGCCATTTTTTAACCCAGAAATTATTAGGATACGCTTATTCTACAATTTTTGTTTGGAGTTAAATGACTCTTACCTTTGAGTTTGGAGAATTAGCTCCCACAAGAGATTTCTTAATCTGTTTTCTAAAGTTTATATTATGCAACAGAAATATACTAAAAATATTATTCTACAGTTAAGATTAATAACTGTGTTGTAAGAATTCTTCCCTGTAGTCTCTTGAATACCAAATAATTCTTCTCCAATGTCGAGTGAGTAGCAGTGCCATCTGTTAAGGCAGAAATTATTAGGATACGCTTATTCTACAATATTTGTTTGGAGTTAAATGACTCTTAACTTTGAGTTTGGAGAATTAGCTCCCACAAGAGATTTCTTATTCTGTTTTCTAAAGTTTATATTATTCAACAGAAATATACTAAAGCGATTATTCTACAATTAAGATTACTAACTGTGTTGTAAGAATTCTTCCCTGTAGTCTCTTGAATACCAAATAATTTTTCTCCAATGTCGAGTGAGTAGCACTGCCATCTGTTAATCCAGAAATTGTTACGATACGCTTATTCTACAACATTTGTTTCGAGTTAAATGACTATTAACTTTCGGTTTTGAGAATTAGCCTCCAAAAGAGGTTTCTTATTCTGTTTTCTAAAGCTGATATTATGACACAGAAATATACTAAAACGATTATTCTACAATTAAAATTAATAAAGGTATTGTAAGAATTCTTCCCTGTAGTCTCTTGAATACCAAATAATTTTTCTCCAATGTCAAGTGAGTAGCACTGCCACCTGTTAATCCAGAAATTGTTAAGATAAGCTTATCCTACAATATTTCTTTCGAATTAAATGACTTTTAACGTCAAACTGGGAGAATTAGCTCCCACAAGAGATTTCTTATTCTGTTTCTAAAGTTTATATTATGTAACACAAATATACTAAAAATTTATTCTACAATTAAAATTAATTAGTGTGTTGTAAGAAATCTTCTCTGTCGCCTGATATATCAGTAATAATTTTCTCCAATGGCGAACCAAGTACCGCTGCCATCTTTTAACCCAGAAATTGTTAGGAAACGCTTATTCTACAATATTTGTTTCGAGTTAAATGACTCTTAACTTTGAGTTTGGAGAATTAGCTCCCACAAGAGATTTCTTATCCTATTTTCTAAACTTGATATTATGGAGCAGAAATATACTAAAACTATTATTCTACAATTATGATTAATTACTGTGTTATAAGATATCTTCCCAATCGTCTAAAAAAACTGTAATAATTTTCTTCAATGGCGAACCGAGTACCGCTAACATGTTTTAACACAGAAATTGTTAGAACACGCATATTCTACAATATTGGTTTCGAGTTAAATGACTCTTAGCTTTGAGTTTGGAGAATTAGCTCCCACAAGAGATTTCTTATTCTGCTTTCTAAAGTATATATTATGCAACAGAAATATACTAAAACTATTATTCTACAATTAATATTAATTAGTATGTTGTAAGAAATCTTCTCTGTCGTCTAATAAAATCTGTAATAATTTTCTCTAATGGCGAACCGAATACCGCTGCCATATTTTAACCCAGAAATTGTTTAGGATACGCTTATTCTACAATATATGTCTGGAAGTAATTGACTCTTAAATTTCGGCTTGGAGAATTAGCTACCACAAGAGATTTCTTATTCTGTTTTCTAAAGTTTATATTATGCAACAGAAATATACTAAAACTATTATTCTACAATTAAGATTAATTAGGTGGTGTTGTAAGAAATCTTCTCTGTCGTCTAATAAATATGTAATATTTTTCTCCAATTTCGCGTGAGTAGCACTACCATCTGTTAAGCCAGAAATTGTTAGGATACGCTTACTCTACAATATTTGTTTCGAGTTAATTGACTATTAACTTTCGGTTTTGAGAATTAGCCTCCACAAGAAGTGTCTTGTTCTGTTTTCTAATGCTGGTATTATGACACACAAATATACTAAAACGATTATTCTACAATCAAAAAATTAATAAAGGTATTGTAAGAATTCTTCCCTGTAGTCTCTTGAATACCAAAAAATGTTTTCTCCAATGTCGAGTGAGTAGCACTGCCATCTTTTAACCCAGAAATTGTTAGGATACGCTTAATCTACAATATTTGTTTCGAGGTTAAATGACTCTTAACTTTCGGTTTGGAGAATTAGCCTCCACAAGAGGTATCTTGTTCTGTTTTCTAAAGCTGATATTATGACACAGAAATATGGTAAAACGATTATTCTACAATTGAGGCGGTATATGGAAAAAGGGCATATACGCAAAAAATACCATTTCGAGAAAATCGCTATCAAAGTTTTCATTGTTGAAATTGTAAATGCATGGTGCTTATTTCACTTTGTACCTATTGATAAAAATAAACTTCGGAATTTAATGTATGGAATTATAGACATTTATAGTTGCTGTGTTTGAAAAAATATTTCAGAATGATGTAATCTAAAAAAAACACCTTATATGGCCCTTTTTCCATAGATACAAATGTAATAACAAAATTACTAATATTATTACAATGTTTATTACCAAATTTGCATACAATAAACATCGCATCAAATTCCAAACGCTTCCAGAAGGTGAAGTTTAACGATCAAATAATTTTTCCAGCCACTCTTTGTCTTCCTCCTTCAGAAATCTGTATAGAGTTCTTACATCTTTGATTCTTAGGCGGTTGAGCTCTGAATACTGCATGCTTTCAAGGTCAAGATGTATACGGTCTCGCGGTGCCTTCTGATGCCAAAAAATGAATGGCTTATACACAGGGAGGTAATTTTCGGAACAAAGCAGAGAGGCCACATTGGTTCACCTTTATCATGACATATTTCATAATCCTAAATGTGTGGCGGTTGGAGACAGGTTTGGATAGCAACAAATGGCTTAATCCGTTCTTCCATTCTTTCAATAGATTTATATCCATTAGAACTTGAAACGGACTGAGGTTTGCGTCTGCAGCAGGCCATCGCAGTAAGATATGGTTTCGCTGTTTTTATGACTTTCTTTTTGCTGATGTGTTTCCTAATAAGTCCAAAATTGCGATCGCATTGTGAAAATGAATGCCCACGTACTGGAAAAAACTTGTATTATTGCAAGATCATTGGTCTTGGCAAACCACGCTAAGAATTTGAGAATGGTGAGGTTCCGATTTGACCTCCAGCTGTATCGCAAAAACAATACAATCGTCCTTGACATTGGAATATTCTTGAAGTTTCTTCACTAAACAGTCATACAAATAAGAAGCCACTGAATTAGCATTCTTCTTACCATCAGTTTCCATGAAACAATAACAGTACGAATGTATGATCATTGAAAACATGCACATTGAAACAATAGAGCCACAGTAGTCGTTTTGTAAAACTGTGTGTTTACGTTTAGGCGTGGAAAAGGAAAATTTTGAGCATAATCAAATTCCATCACTAAATAAGACATATCCTGTTTCGCCTTCTGCACATAATGATTCCTTATTTCTTTTCGTCTTGCTGCCTTACGTTTATGAAGTGCATATGGAATGTACATTCAGCACCAGGATTGTCTTTCAACGTCAGTTCACATGCAGCACAGTAATCATAAGTGTCGGTTTTGGGTCTAACAAAGGCATATGAAAATTCAGTGGAAAAGTAGCGGAAATATGTTTTGTAGTTCATGCGCAGATTAGTGCCAGATTTCTCTTTGTAATACTCGCGGAAAGGCTCATAAAGTTTCTTTATCGATAGATTAGGATTCTCAAAGTATTTTAGATTAGTCTTATGCGAGCAATAATGACTGCAGTCACTGGGTATAGTATTTAAATGTTCTGCCATTAGCTCCAACACATTGTTTTGCAGTTTGTGAGGCCTATTTACGTTAGACCCCCGTACTTCCCTGAAGTCTGCATTTGCCAGTAGTTTACTTTGAATAACACGCAGCCGCTTCACGGACACTAGTAACAATTTTAGTATGAACTGCTGACATGCCGGCATTTTTCTTCCGTTAACACACAACAAATACGACTAAGTGTGCAAACGTTCCTTCTTGGGATTCACAGTCCTCTTTCCAGACGACGTTTTGCTTCGTTCCATACAGTTAGCTAAAAATAAGTCCTGGCATGATTTCTCCTGTTGATTGTAAAATCCTGCAAATATTTCGTTTTGTGTGTCCACAGAAAACTGTTCCCAACATAATTTAAGGCAACAGTTAGAACAGTACCTGATACGTTTCCCTCCAGCATTGACATACTCTTCGCCTCGAAGATGCTTACGCTTAATATCTTCTTTCTTCTTGTTTCTTCGCTGAATATATATTTTCTTATCCTTGTTTCTGCTTTCCGCAATACTAGAATCATTGCTGTTACTGGCGTTCATGTTTAGGTTTAAGATATATTCACCACGAAACACAATGGACTGCAGTACGATTCTATTACCGCCAAAATACAGCTCTGCACACGACACAAAAACAGGAATACCAACCTCAATTTTTGAAATAATCTTGATGAAAATTTCACCACATATTCTTGAAAGACTGGGAAATTTGATAAAATGATCTCCGGAAAAAGGGCATATAGCAATATATGCCCTTTTTCCATATACCGCCTCATTAAGATTAATAACTGTGTTGTAAGATATCTTCCCTGTCGTCTAATAAATCTGCAATAATTTTCTCCAATATCGCGTGAGTAGCACTACCATCTGTTAATCCAGAAATTGTTAAGATACGCTTATCCTACAATATTTCTTTCGAGTTAAATTGAGGCGGTATATGGAATAAGGGCATATATTGCTATATGCCCTTTTTCCGGAGATCATTTTATCGAATTCTCCAGTCTTTCAAGAATATGTGGTGAAATTTTCATCAAGATATTTTCAAAAATTGAGGTTGGTACTCCTGTTTTTGTGTCGTGTGCAGAGCTGTATTTTGGTGGTAATAGATTCGTACTGCAGTCCATTGTGTTTCGTGGTAAATATATCTTAAATCTAAACATGAACACCAGTAACAGCAATGATTCTAGTATTGCGGAAAGCAAAAAGAAGGGTAAGAAAATATATATTTAGCGAAGAAACAAGAAGAAAGAAGATATTAAACGTAAGCATCTTCGAGACGAAGAGTATGTCAATGCTGAAGGAAACGTATCAGCAGCAAAAATTTCAGGTACTGTTCTAACTGTTTGTCTTAAATCATGTTGGGAACAGTTTTCTGTGGATACACAAAACGAAATATTTGCAGAATTTTACAATCAACAGGAGAAATCATGCCAGGACTCATTTTTAGCTAACTGTATGGAACGAAGCAAAACGTCGTCTGGAAAGAGGACTGTGAATCCCAAGAAGGAACCGTTTGCACACTTGGTCGTATTCTTTGTGTGTTAACGGAAGAAAAATGCCGGTATGTCAGCAGTCCATACTAAAATTGTTACTAGTGTCCGTGAAGCAGCTGCGTGTTATTCAAAGTAAACTACTGGCAAATGCAGACTTCAGGGAAGTAAGGGGGTCTCACATGAATAGGCCTCACAAACTGCAAAACAATGTGTTGGAGCTAATGGCAGTACATTTAAATACTATACCCAGTGACTGCAGTCATTATTCCTCGAATAAGACTAATCTAAAATACTTTGAGAATCCTAATCTATCGATAAAGAAACTTTATGAGCTTTTTCGCGAGTATTACAAAGAGAAATCTGGCACTAATCTGCGTATGAACTACAAAACATATTTCCGCTACTTTTCCACTGAATTTTCATATGCCTTTGTTAGACCCAAAACCAACACCTGTGATTACTGTGCTGCATGTGAACTGACGTTGAAAGACAATCTCGGTGCTGAATGTGCATCATCATATGCACTTCATAAACGCAAGGCAGCAAGACGAAAAGAAATAAGGAAATCATTATGTGCAGAATGCAAAACAAGATGTCTTATTTAGTGATGGAATTTGATTATGCTTCAAAATTTTCCTTTTCCACGCCTAAACGTAAACACACAGTTTTTTACAAACGACTACTGTGGCTCTATTGTTTTCATGTGCATGTTTTCAATGATAATACATCGTAGTGTTATTGTTTCATGGAAACTGATGGTAAGAAGAATGCTAATTCAGTGGCTTCTTTTTTGTATGACTGTTTAGTGAAGAAACTTCAAGAATACTCCAATGTCAAGACGATTGTATTGTTTTGTGATGCAGCTGGAGGTCAAAATCGGAACCTCACCATTCTCAAATTCTTAGCTTGGTTTGCCAAGGACCAATGATCTTGAAATAATACAAGTATTTCCAGTACGTGGACACTCATTTTTCACAATGCGATCGCAATTTTGGACTTATTAGGAAGCATATCAGCAAAAAAGAAGTCATAGGAACAGCGAAACCATATCTTACTGCGATGGTCTGCTGCAGACGCAACCCCAGTCCGTTTCGAAGTTCTAATGGATAGAGATCTATTGAAAGAATGGGAGAACGGATTAAGCCATTTGTTCCTATCCAAACCTGTCTCCAACCGCCACACATTTACGATTATTTAAATATGTCATGATAAAGGTGAACCAATCTGGCTCTCTGCTTTGTTCCGAAAATTACCTCCCTGTGTATAAAGCCATTCATTTTTTTGAAATCAGAGGACACCGCGAGACAGTATACTACTTGACCTTGAAAGCATGCCGTATCCAGAGCTCAAGCGCCTGCCGTATCCAGAGCCCAAAGATGTAAGAGCTCTATACAGATTTCTGAAGGACGAAGACAAAGAGTGGCTGGAAAAATTATTTGATCGTTAGACTTCACCTTCTGGAAGCATTTGCAATTTGATGCCATGTTCATTGTATGCAAATTTGGTTATTACATTTGTATCTATGGAAAAAGGGCATATAAGGCATTTTATAGATTACATCATTCTGAAATATTTTTTCAACACAGCAAGTATAAATGTCTATAATTCCATACATTAAATTCCAAAGTTTATTTTTATCATAGGTTACCCAGTGAAATAAGCACCATGCATTTACGTATTCAACAATAAAAACTTTGATAGCGATTTTCTCGAAATGGTATTTTTGCGTATATGCCCTTTTTCCCATATACCGCCTCAATTACTTTTAACGTCAAATTGGGAGAATTAGCTCCCACAAGAGATTTCTTATTCTGCTTTCTAAAATTTATATTATGCAACAGAAAAAAAGTAAAACTATTATTCTACAATTAAGATTAATTAGTGTGTTGTAAGAAATCTTCTCTGTCGTCTAATAAATATATAATAATTTTCTCCAATGCAGAACGGAGTACCGCCGCCATCTTTTAACCCAGAAATTGTTAGGATACGCTTAATCTACAATATTTGTTTCGAGTTTGGTTTGGAGAATTAGCTACCACAAGAGATTTTCTTATTCTGTTTTCTAAAATCTATATTATGCAACAGAAATATACTAAATCTATTATTCTACAATTAAGATTAATAACTGTGTTGTAAGATATCTTCCCTGTCGTCTAATAAATCTGGAATAATTTTCTCCAATATCGCGTGAGTAGCAGTACCATCTGTTAAGCCCGAAATTGTTAGGATACCCTTATTCTACAATATTTGTTTCGAGTTAAATGACTATTAACTTTCGGTCTGGAGAATTAGCCTCCACAAGATTTTTTCTTATTCTGTTTTCTAAAGCTGATATTATGACACAGGAAAATATACTAAAACGATTATTCTACAATTAAGATTAATAAAGGTACTGTAAGAATTCTTCTCTGTAGTCTCTTGAATACCAAATAATTATTCTCCAATGTCGAGTGAGCAGCACTGCCATCTGTTAATGCAGAAATTGTTAGGATACGCTTATTCTACAATATTTGTTTCGAGTTAAATGACTATTAACTTTCGGTTTTGAAAATTAGATTCCACAAGAGGAATCCTTGTGGATGATAGGGATGCTGATCACATGGGTCCTGACCCGCTAGTGAACGTGCACGACCCTGGCCACAAAAGTTTTTGTAAATTTGAACCATTTCGTTTATGTGATGTGGTATTGATACCACGACATTTTACAGCACAAATTTTTGTATAGTAAGTAAAGGGATGATAGGGATGATGATCCACATGGGTCCTGACCCGCTAGTGAACGTGCACGACCCTGTCCACAAAAAGTTTTTGTAAATTTGAACCATTTCGTGTATGTGTATTATTATTTATACCACGACATTTTACAGCACAAATTTTTGTATAGTAAAGTAAAGGGATGATAGGGATGATGATTGCATGGGTCCTGACACGCTAGCGAACGTGCACGACCCTGGCCACAAAAGTTCTTGTAAATTTGAACCATTTCGTTTATGTGTTGTGGTATTGATACCACGACATTTTACAGCACAATATTTTGTATAGTAAGTAAAAAGATGATAGAGATGATGATCGCATGGGTCCTGACCCGCTAGTGAACGTGCACGACCATGGCCACAAAACTTTTGTAAATTTGAACCATTTCGTTTATGTGTTGTGGTATTGATACCACGACATTTTACAGCACAAATTTTTTGTACAGTAAGTAAAAAAGATGATAGAGATGATGATCGCATGGGTCCTGACCCGCTAGTGAACGTGCACGACCCTGGCCACAAAAGTTTTTTTAAATTTGAACCATTTCGTTTATGTGTTTGTGATATTAAAACCACGACATTTTACAGCACAAATTCTTGTATAGTAAGTAAAGGGATGATAGAGATGATGATCGCATGGGTTGCTGACACGCTAGTGAACGTGCACGACCCTGGCCACAAAAGTTTTTTGTAAATTTGAACCATTTCGTTTATGTGTTGTGGTATTGATACCACGACATTTTACAGCACAAATTTTTGTATAGTAAGTAAAGAGATGATAGGGATGATAATCGCATGGGTGCTGACACGCTAGTGAACGTGCACGACCCTGGCCACAAAAGTTTTTGTAAATTTGAACCATTTCCTTTATGTGTTGTGGTATTGATACCACGACATTTTACAGCACAAATTTTTGTATAGTAAGTAAAGGGATGATAGGGATGATGATCGCATGAGTCCTGACCCGCTAGTGAACGTGCACGACCCTGGCCACAAAAGTTTTTGTAAATTTGAACCATTTCTTTTATGCCATGTGGTATTGATACCACGACATTTTACAGCACAAATTTTTGTATAGTAAGTAAAGGGATGATAGGGATGATGATCGCATGGGTCCTGACCCGCTAGTGAACGTGCACGACCCTGGCCACAAAAGTTTTTGTAAATTTGAACCATTTTCGTTTATGTGTTGTGGTATTGATACCACGACATTTTACAGCACAAATTTTTGTATAGTAAGTAAAGGGAAGATAGGGATGATGATCGCATGGGTACTGACCCACTAGTGAACGTGCACGACCCTGGCCACAAAAGTTTTTGTAAATTTGAACCATTTCGGTTTATGTGTTGTGGTATTGATACCACGACATTTTACAGCACACATTTTTTGTATAGTAAGTAAAGGGGTGATAGGGATGATGATCGCATGGGTCCTGACCCGCTAGTGAACGTGCACGACCCTGGCCACAAAATTATTTTAAAATTTGAACCATTTCGTTTATGTCTTGTGGTATTGATACCACGACATTTTACAGCACAAATTTTTGTATAGTAAGTAAAGGGATGATAGAGATGATGATCGCATGGGTCCTGACCCGCTAGTGAACGTGCACGACCCTGGCCACAAAAGTTTTTGTAAATTTGAACCATTTTGTTTATGTGTTATGGTATTGATACCACGACATTTTACAGCACAAAATTTTTGTATAGTAAGTAAAGGGATGATAGGGATGATGATCGCATGGGTACTGACCCGCTAGTGAACGTGCACGACCCTGGCCACAAAAATTATTTTAAAATATGAACTATTTCGTTTATGTGTTGTGGTATTGATACCACGACATTTTACAGCACAAATTTTTGTATAGTAAGTAAAGGGATGTTAGAGGATGATGATCGCATGGGTCATGACCCGCTAGTGAACGTGCACGACCCTGGCCACAAAAGTTTTTTGTAAATTTGAACCATTTATTTTATGTGTTGTGGTATTGATACCACGACATTTTACAGCACAAATTTTTGTATAGCAAGTAAAGGGATGACAGGGATGATAATCGCATGGTCCTGACCCGCTAGTGAACGTGCACGACCCTGGCCACAAAAGTTTTTGTAAATTTGAACCATTTCGTTTATGTGTTGTGGTATTGATACCACGACATTTTACAGCACAAATTTTTGTATAGTAAGTAAAGGGATGATAGGGATCATAATCGCATTGGTCGTGACCCGCTAGTGAACGTGCACGACCATGGCCACAAAAGTTTTTGTAAATTTGAACCATTTCGTTTATGTGTTGTGGTATTGATACCACGACATTTTACAGCACAAATTTTTGTATAGTAAGTAAAGGGATGATAGGTATGATGATCGCATGGGTCCTGACCCGCTAGTGAACGTGCACGACCCTGGCCACAAAATTCTTTTAAAATTTGAACCCTTTTCGTTTATGTGTTGTGGTATTGATACCACGACATTTTACAGCACAAATTTTTGTATAGTAAGTAAAGGGATGATAGAGATGATGATCGCATGGGTCCCGACCCGCTAGGGAACGTGCACGACTCTGGCCACAAAAGTTTTTGTAAATTTGAACCATTTCGTTTATGTGTTGTGGTATTGATACCACGACATTTTACAGCACAAATTTTTGTATAGTAAGTAAAGGGATGATAGGGATCATAATCGCATGGGTCGTGACCCGCTAGTGAACGTGCACGACCCTGGCCACAAAAGTTTTTGTAAATTTGAACCATTTCGTTTATGTGTTGTGGTATTGATACCACGACATTTTACAGCACAAATTTTTGTATAGTAAGTAAAGGGATGATAGGTATGATGATCGCATGGGTCCTGACCCGCTAGTGAACGTGCACGACCCTGGCCACAAAATTCTTTTAAAATTTGAACCATTTCGTTTATGTGTTGTGGTATTGATACCACGACATTTTACAGCTCAAATTTTTGTATAGTAAGTAAAGAGATGATAGAGATGATGATCGCATGGGTCCTGACCCGCTAGTGAACGTGCACGACCCTGGCCACAAAAGTTTTTGTAAATTTGAAACCATTTCGTTTATGTGTTGTGGTATTGATACCACGACATTTTACAGCACAAATTTTTGTATAGTAAGTAAAGAGATGATAGGGATGATAATCGCATGCGTCCTGACCCGCTAGTGAACGTGCACGACCCTGGCCACAAAAGTTTTTGTAAATTTTGAACCATTTCGTTTATGTCTTGTGGTATTGATATCACGACATTTTACAGCACAAATTTTTGTATAGTAAGTAAAGGGATGATAGGGATGATGATCGCATGGGTCCTGACCCGCTAGTGAACGTGCACGACCCTGGCAAAAAAAGTTTTTCTAAATTTGAACCATTTCGTTTATGTCTTGTGGTATTGATACCACGACATTTTACAGCACAAATTTTTGTATAGTAAGTAAAGGGATGATAGGTATGATGATCGCATGGGTCCTGACCCGCTAGTGAACGTGCACGACCCGCCACAAAATTCTTTTAAAATTTGAACCATTTCGTTTATGTGTTGTGGTATTGATACCACGACATTTTACAGCACAAATTTTTCTATAGTAAGTAAAGGGATGATAGAGATGATGATCGCATGGGTCCCGACCCGCTAGGGAACGTGCACGACTCTGGCCACAAAAGTTTTTGTAAATTTGAACCATTTCGTTTATGTGTTGTGGTATTGATACCACGACATTTTACAGCACAAATTTTTGTATAGTAAGTAAAGGGATGATAGGGATCATAATCGCATGGGTCGTGACCCGCTAGTGAACGTGCACGACCCTGGCCACAAAAGTTTTTGTAAATTTGAACCATTTCGTTTATGTGTTGTGGTATTGATACCACGACATTTTACAGCACAAATTTTTGTATAGTAAGTAAAGGGATGATAGGGATGAAGATCGCATGGGCCTTGACCTGCTAATGAACGTGCACGACCCTGGCCACAAAAGTTTTTGTACATTTGAACCATTTCGTTTATGTGTTGTGGTATTGATACCACGACATTTTACAGCACAAATTTTTGTATAGTAAGTAAAGGGATGATAGAGATGATGATCGCATGGGTCCTGACCCGCTAGTGAACGTGCACGACCCTGGTCACAAAAGTTTTTGTAAATTTGAACCGTTTCGTTTATGTGTTGTGGTATTGATACCAGAACATTTTACAGCACAAATTTTTGTATAGTAAGTAAAGGGTTGATAGGGATGATAATCGCATGAGTCCTGACCCGCTAGTGAGCGTGCGCGACCCTGGCCACAAAAGTTTTTTTTAAATTTGAACCATTTCGTTTATGTGTTGTGGTATTGATACCACGACATTTTACAGCACAAATTTTTGTATAGTAAGTAAAGGGATGATAGGGATGATGATCGCATTGGTCCTGACCCGCTAGTGAACGTGCAAGACCCTGGCCACAAAAGTTTTTGTAAATTTGAACCATTTCGTTTATGTGTTGTGGTATTGATACCACGACATTTTACAGCACAAATTTTTGTATAGTAAGTAAAAGGATGATAGGGATGATGATCGCATAAGTACTGACCCACTAGTGAACGTGCACGACCCTGGCCACAAAAGTTTTTGTAAATTTGAACCATTTCGTTTATGTGTTGTGGTATTGATACCACGACATTTTACAGCACAAATTTTTGTATAGTAAGTAAAGGGGTGATAGGGATGATGATCGCATCGGTCCTAACCCGCTAGTGAACGTGCACGACCCTGGCACAAAATTATTTTAAAATTTCAACCATTTCGTTTATGTGTTGTGGTATTGATACCACGACATTTTACAGCACAAATTTTTGTATAGTAAGTAAAGGGATGATAGGGATGATGATCGCATGGGTCCTGACCCGCTAGTGAACGTGCACGACCCTGGGCATAAGAGTTTTTGTAAACTTGAACCATTTCGTTTATGTGTTGTGGATTTGATACCACGACATTTTACAGCACAAATTTTTGTATAGTAAGTAAAGGGATGATAGGTATGATGATCGCATGGGTCCTGACCCGCTAGTGAACGTGCACGACCCTGGCCACAAAATTCTTTTAAAATATGAACCATTTCGTTTATGTGTTGTGGTATTGATACCACGACATTTCACTGCACAAATTTTTGTATAGTAAGTAAAGGGATGATAGAGATGATGATCGCATGGGTCCTGACCCGCTAGTGAACGTGCACGACCCTGGCCACAAAAGTTTTTGTAAATTTGAACCATTTCGTTTATGTGTTGTGGTATTGATACCACGACATTTTACAGCACAAATTTTTGTATAGTAAGTAAAGGGATGATAGGGATGATGATCGCATGGGCCCTGACAAGCTAGTGAACGTGCACGACTCTGGCCACAAAAGTTTTTGTAAATTTGAACCATTTCGTTTATGTGTTGTGTTATTGATACCACGACATTTTACAGCACAAATTCTTGTATAGTAAGTAAAGGGATGATAGGGATGATAATCGCATGGGTCCTGACCCGCTAGGGAACGTGCACGACCCTGGCCACAAAATTATTTTAAAATATGAACCATTTCGTTTATCTGTTGTGGTATTGATACCACGACATTTTACAGCACAAATTTTTGTATAGTAAGTAAAGGGATGATAGGTATGATGATCGCATGGGTCCTGACCCGCTAGTGAACGTGCACGACCCTGGCCACAAAATTCTTTTAAAATTTGAACCATTTCGTTTATGTGTTGTGGTATTGATACCACGACATTTTACAGCACAAATTTTTGTATAGTAAGTAAAGGGATGATAGAGATGATGATCGCATGGGTCCTGACCCGCTAGTGAACGTGCACGACCCTGGCCACAAAAGTTTTTGTAAATTTGAACCATTTCGTTTATGTGTTGTGGTATTGATACCACGACATTTTACAGCACAAATTTTTGTATAGTAAGTAAAGAGATGATAGGGATGATAATCGCATGCGTCCTGACCCGCTAGTGAACGTGCACGACCCTGGCCACAAAAGTTTTTGTAAATTTGAACCATTTCGTTTATGTGTTGTGGTATTGATACCACGACATTTTACAGCACAAATTTTTGTATAGTAAGTAAAGGGATGATAGGGATGATGATCGCATGGGTCTTGACCTGCTAATGAACGTGCACGACCCTTGCCACAAAAGTTTTTGTACATTTGAACCATTTCGTTTATGTGTTGTGGTATTGATACCACGACATTTTACAGCACAAATTTTTGTATAGTAAGTAAAGGGATGAGAGGGATGATGATCGCATGGGTCCTGACCCGCTAGTGAACGTGCACGACCCTGGCCACAAAAGTTTTTTTAAATTTTAACCATTTCGTTTATGCCTTGTGGCATTGATACCACCACATTTTACAGCACAAATTTTTGTATAGTAAGTAAAGGGATAATAGAGATGATGATCGCATGGGTACTGACCCGCTAGTGAACGTGCACGACCCTGGCCACAAAAGTTTTTGTAAATTTGAACCATTTCGTTTATGTGTTGTGGTATTGATACCACGACATTTTACAGCACAAATTTTTGTATAGTAAGTAAAGTGATGATAGGGATGATGATCGCATGGGTCTCGACCCGCTAGTGAACGTGCACGACCCTGGCCACAAAAGTTTTTGTAAATTTGAACCATTTCGTTTATGTGTTGTGGTATTGATACCACGACATTTTACAGCACAAATTTTTGTATTGTAAGTAAAGGGATGATAGGGATCATAATCGCATGGGTCGTGACCCGCTAGTGAACGTGCACGACCCTGGCCACAAAAGTTTTTGTAAATTTGAACCATTTCGTTTATGTGTTGTGGTATTGATACCACGACATTTTAAAGCACAATTTTTTGTATAGTAAGTAAAGAGATGATAGGGATGATAATCGCATGCGTCCTGACCCGCTAGTGAACGTGCACGACCCTGGCCACAAAAGTTTTTGTAAATTTGAACCATTTCGTTTATGTCTTGTGGTATTGATACCACGACATTTTACAGCACAAATTTTTGTATAGTAAGTAAAGGGATGATAGGGATGAAGATCGCATGGGCCTTGACCTGCTAATGAACGTGCACGACCCTGGCCACAAAAGTTTTTGTACATTTGAACCATTTCGTTTATGTGTTGTGGTATTGATACCACGACATTTTACAGCACAAATTTTTGTATAGTAAGTAAAGGGATGATAGGGATGATGATCGCATGGGTCCTGACCCGCTAGTGAACGTGCACGACCCTGGTCACAAAAGTTTTTGTAAATTTGAACCGTTTCGTTTATGTGTTGTGGTATTGATACCACAACATTTTACAGCACAAATTTTTGTATAGTAAGTAAAGGGATGATAGGGATGATAATCGCATGAGTCCTGACCCGCTAGTGAACGTGCGCGACCCTGGCCACAAAAGTTTTTTAAATTTGAACCATTTCGTTTATGTGTTGTGGTATTGATACCACGACATTTTACAGCACAAATTTTTGTATAGTAAGTAAAGGGATGATAGGGATGATGATCGCATTGGTCCTGACCCGCTAGTGAACGTGCAAGACCCTGGCCACAAAAGTTTTTGTAAATTTGAACCATTTCGTTTATGTGTTGTGGTATTGATACCACGACATTTTACAGCACAAATTTTTGTATAGTAAGTAAAAGGATGATAGGGATGATGATCGCATGGGTACTGACCCACTAGTGAACGTGCACGACCCTGGCCACAAAAGTTTTTGTAAATTTGAACCATTTCGTTTATGTGTTGTGGTATTGATACCACGACATTTTACAGCACAAATTTTTGTATAGTAAGTAAAGGGATGATAGGGATGATGATCGCATGGGCCCTGACAAGCTAGTGAACGTGCACGACTCTGGCCACAAAAGTTTTTGTAAATTTGAACCATTTCGTTTATGTGTTGTGTTATTGATACCACGACATTTTACAGCACAAATTTTTGTATAGTAAGTAAAGGGATGATAGGGATGATAATCGCATGGGTCCTGACCCGCTAGTGAACGTGCACGACCCTGGCCACAAAATTATTTTAAAATATGAACCATTTCTTTTATGTGTTGTGGTATTGATACCACAACATTTTACAGCACAAATTTTTGTATAGTAAGTAAAGGGATGTTAGAGATGATGATCGCATGGTTCCTGACCCGCTAGTGAACGTGCACGACCCTGGCCACAAAAGTTTTTGTAAATTTGAACCATTTAGTTTATGTGCTGTGGTATTGATACCACGACATTTCACAGCACAAATTTTTGTATAGTAAGTAAAGGGATGATAGGGATGATAATCGCATGGGTCCTGACCCGCTAGTGAACGTGCACGACCCTGGCCACAAAAGTTTTTGTAAATTTGAACCATTTCGTTTATGTGTTGTGGTATTGATACCACGACATTTTACAGCACAAATTTTTGTATAGTAAGTAAAGGGGTGATAGGGATGATGATCGCATGGGCCCTGACCTGCTAATGAACGTGCACGACCCTGGCCACAAAAGATTTTGTAAATTTGAACCATTTCGTTTATGTGTTGTGGTATTGATACCACGACATTTTACAGCACAAATTTTTGTATAGTAAGTAAAGGGGTGATAGGGATGATGATCGCATGGGTCCTAACCCGCTAGTGAACGTGCACGACCCTGGCACAAAATTATTTTAAAATTTGAACCATTTCGTTTATGTGTTGTGGTATTGATACCACGACATTTTACAGCACAAATTTTTGTATACTAAGTAAAGGGATGATAGGGATGATGATCGCATGGGTCCTGACCCGCTAGTGAACGTGCACGACCCTGGGCACAAGAGTTTTTGTAAATTTGAACCATTTCGTTTATGTGTTGTGGTATTGATACCACGACATTTTACAGCACAAATTTTTGTATAGTAAGTAAAGGATGATAGGTATGATGATCGCATGGGTCCTGACCCGCTAGTGAACGTGCACGACCCTGGCCACAAAATTATTTTAAAATATGAACCATTTCGTTTATGTGTTGTGGTATTGATACCACGACATTTTACAGCACAAATTTTTGTATAGTAAGTAAAGGGATGATAGAGATGATGATCGCATGGGTCCTGACCCGCTAGTGAACGTGCACGACCCTGGCCACAAAAGTTTTTGTAAATTTGAACCATTTCGTTTATGTGTTGTGGTATTGATACCACGACATTTTACAGCACAAATTTTTGTATAGTAAGTAAAAAGATGATAGGGATGATGATCGCATGGGCCCTGACCCGCTAGTGAACGTGCACGACTGTAGCCACAAAAGTTTTTGTAAATTTGAACCATTTCGTTTATGTGTTGTGGTATTGATACCACGACATTTTACAGCACAAATTTTTGTATAGTAAGTAAAGGGATGATAGGGATGATAATCGCATGGGTCCTGACCCGCTAGTGAACGTGCACGACCCTGGCCACAAAATTATTTTAAAATATGAACCATTTCGTTTATGTGTTGTGGTATTGATACCACGACATTTTACAGCACAAATTTTTGTATAGTAAGTAAAGGGATGTTAGAGATGATGATCGCATGGTTCCTGACCCGCTAGTGAACGTGCACGACCCTGGCCACAACAGTTTTGGTAAATTTGTACCATTTGGTTTATGTCTTGTGGTATTGATACCACGACATTTTACAGCACAAATTTTTGTATAGTAAGTAAAGTGATGATAGGGATGATGATCGCATGGGCCCTGACCTGCTAATGAACGTGCACGACCCTGGCCACAAAAGTTTTTGTAAATTTGAACCATTTCGTTTATGTGTTGTGGTATTGACACCACGACATTTTACAGCACAAATTTTTGTATAGTAAGTAAAGAGATGATAGGGATGATGATCGCATTGGTCCTGACCCGCTAGTGAACGTGCACGACCCTGGCCACAAAAGTTTTTGTAAATTTGAACCATTTCGTTTATGTGTTGTGGTATTGATACCACGACATTTTACAGCACAAATTTTTGTATAGTAAGTAAAGGGATGATAGGGATGATGATCGCATGGGTCCTGACCCGCTAGTGAACGTGCACGACCCTGGCCACAAAAGTTTTTGTAAATTTGAACCATTTCGTTTATGTGTTGTGGTATTGATACCACGACATTTTACAGCACAAATTTTTGTATAGTAAATAAAGGGGTGATAGGGATGATGATCGCATGGGTCCTGACCCGCTAGTGAACGTGCACGACCCTGGCCACAAAATTATTTTAAAATTTGAACCATTTCGTTTATGTGTTGTGGTATTGATACCACGACATTTTACAGCACAAATTTTTGTATAGTAAGTAAAGGGATGATAGGGATGATGATCGCATTGGTCCTGACCCGCTAGTGAACGTGCAAGACCCTGGCAACAAAAGTTTTTGTAAATTTGAGCCATTTCGTTTATGTGTTGTGGTATTGATACCACGACATTTTACAGCACAAATTTTTGTATAGTAAGTAAAGGGATGATAGGGATGATGATCGCATGGGTACTGACCCACTAGTGAACGTGCACGACCCTGGGCACAAGAGTTTTTGTAAATTTGAACCATTTCGTTTATGTGTTTTGGATTTGATACCACGACATTTTACAGCACAAATTTTTGTATAGTAAGTAAAGGGATGATAGGTATGATGATCGCATGGGTCCTGACCCGCTAGTGAACGTGCACGACCCTGGCCACAAAATTCTTTTAAAATATGAACCATTTCGTTTATGTGTTGTGGTATTGATACCACGACATTTTACTGCACAAATTTTTGTATAGTAAGTAAAGGGATGATAGAGATGATGATCGCATGGGTCCTGACCCGCTAGTGAACGTGCACGACCCTGGCCACAAAAGTTTTTGTAAATTTGAACCATTTCGTTTATGTGTTGTGGTATTGATACCACGACATTTTACAGCACAAATTTTTGTATAGTAAGTAAAGGGATGATAGGGATGATGATCGCATGGGCCCTGACCCGCTAGTGAACGTGCACGACTCTGGCCACAAAAGTTTTTGTAAATTTGAACCATTTCGTTTATGTGTTGTGGTATTGATACCACGACATTTTACAGCACAAATTTTTGTATAGTAAGTAAAGGGATGATAGGGATGATGATCGCATGGGTCCTGACCCGCTAGTGAACGTGCACGACCCTGGGCACAAGAGTTTTTGTAAATTTGAACCATTTCGTTTATGTGTTGTGGTATTGATACCACGACATTTTACAGCACAAATTTTTGTATAGTAAGTAAAGGGATGTTAGAGATGATGATCGCATGGTTCGTGACCCGCTAGTGAACGTGCACGACCCTGGCCACAAAAGTTTTTGTAAATTTGAACCATTTAGTTTATGTGCTGTGGTATTGATACCACGACATTTTACAGCACAAATTTTTCTATAGTAAGTAAAGGGATGATAGGGATGATAATCGCATGGGTCCTGACCCGCTAGTGAACGTGCACGACCCTGGCCACAAAAGTTTTTGTAAATTTGAACCATTTCGTTTATGTGTTGTGGTATTGATACCACGACATTTTACAGCACAAATTTTTGTATAGTAAGTAAAGGGATGATAGGGATGATGATCGCATGGGCCGTGACCTGCTAATGAACGTGCACGACCCTGGCCACAAAAGTTTTTGTAAATTTGAACCATTTCGTTTATGTGTTGTGGTATTGATACCACGACATTTTACAGCACAAATTTTTGTATAGTAAGTAAAGGGGTGATAGGGATGATGATCGCATGGGTCCTAACCCGCTAGTGAACGTGCACGACCCTGGCACAAAATTATTTTAAAATTTGAACCATTTCGTTTATGTGTTGTGGTATTGATACCACGACATTTTACAGCACAAATTTTTGTATAGTAAGTAAAGGGATGATAGGGATGATGATCGCATGGGTACTGACCCACTAGTGAACGTGCACGACCCTGGCCACAAAAGTTTTTGTAAATTTGAACCATTTCGTTTATGTGTTGTGGTATTGATACCACGACATTTTACAGCACAAATTTTTGTATAGTAAGTAAAGGGGTGATAGGGATGATAATCGCATGGGTCCTAACCCGCTAGTGAACGTGCACGACCCTGGCACAAAATTATTTTAAAATTTGAACCATTTCGTTTATGTGTTGTGGTATTGATACCACGACATTTTACAGCACAAATTTTTGTATAGTAAGTAAAGGGATGATAGGGATGATGATCGCATGGGTCCTGACCCGCTAGTGAACGTGCACGACCCTGGGCACAAGAGTTTTTGTAAATTTGAACCATTTCGTTTATGTGTTTTGGATTTGATACCACGACATTTTACAGCACAAATTTTTGTATAGTAAGTAAAGGGATGATAGGTATGATGATCGCATGGGTCCTGACCCGCTAGTGAACGTGCACGACCCTGGCCACAAAATTCTTTTAAAATATGAACCATTTCGTTTATGTGTTGTGGTATTGATACCACGACATTTTACTGCACAAATTTTTGTATAGTAAGTAAAGGGATGATAGAGATGATGATCGCATGGGTCCTGACCCGCTAGTGAACGTGCACGACCCTGGCCACAAAAGTTTTTGTAAATTTGAACCATTTCGTTTGTGTTGTGGTATTGATACCACGACATTTTACAGCACAAATTTTTGTATAGTAAGTAAAAAGATGATAGGGATGATGATCGCATGGGCCCTGACCCGCTAGTGAACGTGCACGACTGTAGCCACAAAAGTTTTTGTAAATTTGAACCATTTCGTTTATGTGTTGTGGTATTGATACCACGACATTTTACAGCACAAATTTTTGTATAGTAAGTAAAGGGATGATAGGGATGATAATCGCATGGGTCCTGACCCGCTAGTGAACGTGCACGACCCTGGCCACAAAATTATTTTAAAATATGAACCATTTCGTTTATGTGTTGTGGTATTGATACCACGACATTTTACAGCACAAATTTTTGTATAGTAAGTAAAGGGATGTTAGAGATGATGATCGCATGGTTCCTGACCCGCTAGTGAACGTGCACGACCCTGGCCACAAAAGTTTTGGTAAATTTGTACCATTTCGTTTATGTCTTGTGGTATTGATACCACGACATTTTACAGCACAAATTTTTGTATAGTAAGTAAAGTGATGATAGGGATGATGATCGCATGGGCCCTGACCTGCTAATGAACGTGCACGACCCTGGCCACAAAAGTTTTTGTAAATTTGAACCATTTCGTTTATGTGTTGTGGTATTGACACCACGACATTTTACAGCACAAATTTTTGTATAGTAAGTAAAGAGATGATAGGGATGATGATCGCATTGGTCCTGACCCGCTAGTGAACGTGCACGACCCTGGCCACAAAAGTTTTTGTAAATTTGAACCATTTCGTTTATGTGTTGTGGTATTGATACCACGACATTTTACAGCACAAATTTTTGTATAGTAAGTAAAGGGATGATAGGGATGATGATCGCATGGGTCCTGACCCGCTAGTGAACGTGCACGACCCTGGCCACAAAAGTTTTTGTAAATTTGAACCATTTCGTTTATGTGTTGTGGTATTGATACCACGACATTTTACAGCACAAATTTTTGTATAGTAAATAAAGGGGTGATAGGGATGATGATCGCATGGGTCCTGACCCGCTAGTGAACGTGCACGACCCTGGCCACAAAATTATTTTAAAATTTGAACCATTTCGTTTATGTGTTGTGGTATTGATACCACGACATTTTACAGCACAAATTTTTGTATAGTAAGTAAAGGGATGATAGGGATGATGATCGCATTGGTCCTGACCCGCTAGTGAACGTGCAAGACCCTGGCAACAAAAGTTTTTGTAAATTTGAGCCATTTCGTTTATGTGTTGTGGTATTGATACCACGACATTTTACAGCACAAATTTTTGTATAGTAAGTAAAGGGATGATAGGGATGATGATCGCATGGGTACTGACCCACTAGTGAACGTGCACGACCCTGGGCACAAGAGTTTTTGTAAATTTGAACCATTTCGTTTATGTGTTTTGGATTTGATACCACGACATTTTACAGCACAAATTTTTGTATAGTAAGTAAAGGGATGATAGGTATGATGATCGCATGGGTCCTGACCCGCTAGTGAACGTGCACGACCCTGGCCACAAAATTCTTTTAAAATATGAACCATTTCGTTTATGTGTTGTGGTATTGATACCACGACATTTTACTGCACAAATTTTTGTATAGTAAGTAAAGGGATGATAGAGATGATGATCGCATGGGTCCTGACCCGCTAGTGAACGTGCACGACCCTGGCCACAAAAGTTTTTGTAAATTTGAACCATTTCGTTTATGTGTTGTGGTATTGATACCACGACATTTTACAGCACAAATTTTTGTATAGTAAGTAAAGGGATGATAGGGATGATGATCGCATGGGCCCTGACCCGCTAGTGAACGTGCACGACTCTGGCCACAAAAGTTTTTGTAAATTTGAACCATTTCGTTTATGTGTTGTGGTATTGATACCACGACATTTTACAGCACAAATTTTTGTATAGTAAGTAAAGGGATGATAGGGATGATGATCGCATGGGTCCTGACCCGCTAGTGAACGTGCACGACCCTGGGCACAAGAGTTTTTGTAAATTTGAACCATTTCGTTTATGTGTTGTGGTATTGATACCACGACATTTTACAGCACAAATTTTTGTATAGTAAGTAAAGGGATGTTAGAGATGATGATCGCATGGTTCGTGACCCGCTAGTGAACGTGCACGACCCTGGCCACAAAAGTTTTTGTAAATTTGAACCATTTAGTTTATGTGCTGTGGTATTGATACCACGACATTTTACAGCACAAATTTTTCTATAGTAAGTAAAGGGATGATAGGGATGATAATCGCATGGGTCCTGACCCGCTAGTGAACGTGCACGACCCTGGCCACAAAAGTTTTTGTAAATTTGAACCATTTCGTTTATGTGTTGTGGTATTGATACCACGACATTTTACAGCACAAATTTTTGTATAGTAAGTAAAGGGATGATAGGGATGATGATCGCATGGGCCGTGACCTGCTAATGAACGTGCACGACCCTGGCCACAAAAGTTTTTGTAAATTTGAACCATTTCGTTTATGTGTTGTGGTATTGATACCACGACATTTTACAGCACAAATTTTTGTATAGTAAGTAAAGGGGTGATAGGGATGATGATCGCATGGGTCCTAACCCGCTAGTGAACGTGCACGACCCTGGCACAAAATTATTTTAAAATTTGAACCATTTCGTTTATGTGTTGTGGTATTGATACCACGACATTTTACAGCACAAATTTTTGTATAGTAAGTAAAGGGATGATAGGGATGATGATCGCATGGGTACTGACCCACTAGTGAACGTGCACGACCCTGGCCACAAAAGTTTTTGTAAATTTGAACCATTTCGTTTATGTGTTGTGGTATTGATACCACGACATTTTACAGCACAAATTTTTGTATAGTAAGTAAAGGGGTGATAGGGATGATGATCGCATGGGTCCTAACCCGCTAGTGAACGTGCACGACCCTGGCACAAAATTATTTTAAAATTTGAACCATTTTGTTTATGTGTTGTGGTATTGATACCACGACATTTTACAGCACAAATTTTTGTATAGTAAGTAAAGGGATGATAGGGATGATGATCGCATGGGTCCTGACCCGCTAGTGAACGTGCACGACCCTGGCCACAAAAGTTTTTGTAAATTTGAACCATTTCGTTTATGTCTTGTGGTATTGATACCACGACATTTTACAGCACAAATTTTTGTATAGTAAGTAAAGGGATGATAGGTATGATGATCGCATGGGTCCTGACCCGCTAGTGAACGTGCACGACCCTGGCCACAAAATTCTTTTAAAATATGAACCATTTCGTTTATGTGTTGTGGTATTGATACCACGACATTTTACTGCACAAATTTTTGTATAGTAAGTAAAGGGATGATAGAGATGATGATCGCATGGGTCCTGACCCGCTAGTGAACGTGCACGACCCTGGCCACAAAAGTTTTTGTAAATTTGAACCATTTCGTTTATGTGTTGTGGTATTGATACCACGACATTTTACAGCACAAATTTTTGTATAGTAAGTAAAGGGATGATAGGGATGATGATCGCATGGGCCCTGACCCGCTAGTGAACGTGCACGACTCTGGCCACAAAATTTTTTGTAAATTTGAACCATTTCGTTTATGTGTTGTGGTATTGATACCACGACATTTTACAGCACAAATTTTTGTATAGTAAGTAAAGGGATGATAGGGATGATAATCGCATGGGTCCTGACCCGCTAGTGAACGTGCACGACCCTGGCCACAAAATTATTTTAAAATATGAACCATTTCGTTTATGTGTTGTGGTATTGATACCACGACATTTTACAGCACAAATTTTTGTATAGTAAGTAAAGGGATGTTAGAGATGATGATCGCATGGTTCCTGACCCGCTAGTGAACGTGCACGACCCTGGCCACAAAAGTTTTTGTAAATTTGAACCATTTAGTTTATGTGCTGTGGTATTGATACCACGACATTTTACAGCACAAATTTTTGTATAGTAAGTAAAGGGATGATAGGGATGATAATCGCATGGGTCCTGACCCGCTAGTGAACGTGCACGACCCTGGCCACAAAAGTTTTTGTAAATTTGAACCATTTCGTTTATGTGTTGTGGTATTGATACCACGACATTTTACAGCACAAATTTTTGTATAGTAAGTAAAGGGATGATAGGGATGATGATCGCATGGGCCGTGACCTGCTAATGAACGTGCACGACCCTGGCCACAAAAGTTTTTGTAAATTTGAACCATTTCGTTTATGTGTTGTGGTATTGATACCACGACATTTTACAGCACAAATTTTTGTATAGTAAGTAAAGGGGTGATAGGGATGATGATCGCATGGGTCCTGACCCGCTAGTGAACGTGCACGACCCTGGCACAAAATTATTTTAAAATTTGAACCATTTCGTTTATGTGTTGTGGTATTGATACCACGACATTTTACAGCACAAATTTTTGTATAGTAAGTAAAGGGATGATAGGGATGATGATCGCATGGGCCTTGACCTGCTAGTGAACGTGCACGACTGTGGCCACAAAAGTTTTTGTAAATTTGAACCATTTCGTTTATGTGTTGTGGTATTGATACCACGACATTTTACAGCACAAATTTTTGTATAGTAAGTAAAGGGATGATAGGGATGATAATCGCATGGGTCCTGACCCGCTAGTGAACGTGCACGACCCTGGCCACAAAATTATTTTAAAATATGAACCATTTCGTTTATGTGTTGTGGTATTGATACCACGACATTTTACAGCACAAATTTTTGTATAGTAAGTAAAGGGATGTTAGAGATGATGATCGCATGGTTCCTGACCCGCTAGTGAACGTGCACGACCCTGGCCACAAAAGTTTTTGTAAATTTGAACCATTTCGTTTATGTCTTGTGGTATTGATACCACGACATTTTACAGCACAAATTTTTGTATAGTAAGTAAAGGGATGATAGGGATGATGATCGCATGGGCCCTGACCTGCTAATGAACGTGCACGACCCTGGCCACAAAAGTTTTTGTAAATTTGAACCATTTCGTTTATGTGTTGTGGTATTGACACCACGACATTTTACAGCACAAATTTTTGTATAGTAAGTAAAGAGATGATAGGGATGATGATCGCATTGGTCCTGACCCGCTAGTGAACGTGCACGACCCTGGCCACAAAAGTTTTTGTAAATTTGAACCATTTCGTTTATGTGTTGTGGTATTGATACCACGACATTTTACAGCACAAATTTTTGTACAGTAAGTAAAGGGATGATAGGGATGATGATCGCATGGGTCCTGACCCGCTAGTGAACGTGCACGACCCTGGCCACAAAATTATTTTAAAATTTGAACCATTACGTTTATGTGTTGTGGTATTGATACCACGACATTTTACAGCACAAATTTTTGTATAGTAAGTAAAGGGATGATAGGGATGATGATCGCATGGGTCCTGACCCGCTAGTGAACGTGCACGACCCTGGCCACAAAAGTTTTTGTAAATTTGAACCATTTCGTTTATGTGTTGTGGTATTGATACCACGACATTTTACAGCACAAATTTTTGTATAGTAAGTAAAGGGATGATAGGGATGATGATCGCATGGGCCTTGACCTGCTAGTGAACGTGCACGACTGTGGCCACAAAAGTTTTTGTAAATTTGAACCATTTCGTTTATGTGTTGTGGTATTGATACCACGACATTTTACAGCACAAATTTTTGTATAGTAAGTAAAGGGATGATAGGGATGATAATCGCATGGGTCCTGACCCGCTAGTGAACGTGCACGACCCTGGCCACAAAATTATTTTAAAATATGAACCATTTCGTTTATGTGTTGTGGTATTGATACCACGACATTTTACAGCACAAATTTTTGTATAGTAAGTAAAGGGATGTTAGAGATGATGATCGCATGGTTCCTGACCCGCTAGTGAACGTGCACGACCCTGGCCACAAAAGTTTTTGTAAATTTGAACCATTTCGTTTATGTCTTGTGGTATTGATACCACGACATTTTACAGCACAAATTTTTGTATAGTAAGTAAAGGGATGATAGGGATGATGATCGCATGGGCCCTGACCTGCTAATGAACGTGCACGACCCTGGCCACAAAAGTTTTTGTAAATTTGAACCATTTCGTTTATGTGTTGTGGTATTGACACCACGACATTTTACAGCACAAATTTTTGTATAGTAAGTAAAGAGATGATAGGGATGATGATCGCATTGGTCCTGACCCGCTAGTGAACGTGCACGACCCTGGCCACAAAAGTTTTTGTAAATTTGAACCATTTCGTTTATGTGTTGTGGTATTGATACCACGACATTTTACAGCACAAATTTTTGTATAGTAAGTAAAGGGATGATAGGGATGATGATCGCATGGGTCCTGACCCGCTAGTGAACGTGCACGACCCTGGCCACAAAATTATTTTAAAATTTGAACCATTACGTTTATGTGTTGTGGTATTGATACCACGACATTTTACAGCACAAATTTTTGTATAGTAAGTAAAGGGATGATAGGGATGATGATCGCATGGGTCCTGACCCGCTAGTGAACGTGCACGACCCTGGCCACAAAAGTTTTTGTAAATTTGAACCATTTCGTTTATGTGTTGTGGTATTGATACCACGACATTTTACAGCACAAATTTTTGTATAGTAAGTAAAGGGATGATAGGGATGATGATCGCATGGGTCCTGACCCGCTAGTGAACGTGCACGACCCTGGCCACAAAAGTTTTTTGTAAATTTGAACCATTTTTTTTATGTCTTTTGGTATTGATACCATGACATTTAGCACACAAAATTTTGTATATTATGTAGAGGGATGATAGGGATTATGATTGCATGGGTCCTTTTGAGCGTGTAGTAAGCTTGCTATTGGATTTTATTTTTCTACGTTTTAACTTTGTAGTGCTTGCAACCCTGTGTATTGTGTTGATGACCTTGAACGTCCTTAGTTTTGTGGCTGGATTTTGTGGCTAAGATGGGCGAGGTAAATTCTGGTTGCTTTGCAGTTTCTACCAGCAGAATTAATGATTAGCATACTACAAATTTTGTTTTAGTTAAGTAGTAACCACTTTTTAATTGACTATAATCTTACTACCAAAAAATCAATTTTAGTATCCTTCGAACCAATTATTCATAATTTCTACATTAAGGTTAAGCCATCTGAACAACAGGTTGATCTTATATTCCTTGCCGCAGCAAGGTCTCTTTAGACTTACCATCTAATGTAGAAGGCAAAGTATGTACTATGTCATAACCGAGTGGCGGATATCTTACGTATATAACTCAATAAAAAAAATTAAGAAATCATTCTAAATTTCGAACGGTGGGGGTTCTGAACCAGTTTCTTCAAAGTTTTACTGCCTCAGGAGTCAATATATATGTCTCGTTTGTCTTCCTCGTTTCTGTATCAATTGAACCTAATGTAATTTAACTTTATCATAAACAAGTCCCTGGGTTATCGCCAATTCTGTTAATTGTATGCTAGATTGGCGTACTCGTACTCAAAATTGTGGGATATAATTACAACTCAGATTGTAATACATATGGGAGTTATAAAACAAAAAATCAACTGACATAACGTATCATTAAGGGAAGATTTACACTCAGAGTAATAACGAGTACACAATTACACTAAGAGTACTTTAAAAAAAAATCTTAGTAAGTAATGACTTTCCTGTCCTTTTCCTTCTCTCTCCTTTTTCTTAAAAAAACGAATTAAGTAATAATGGTCGGCAGCCGACCAGCGTGGTGCACGCGTCGAAGTTATTACGATATATTTGTGTGTGGGCGTGTACACCCTGCGTTTAGTCCCAAAAACTGACGGAGTTGGCAAGGATCACGTGGCGACCCTAATTTAGTCATTATGTAAGTATGCAGAACACCCGTTACGTGATTCCTAGCAGGAATCTGTAAAAGAAACATATTTACTTTATCAAATATGGGTTTCAGATTCCCATGTATGCCATTATCGAGGTTGGGCCCAGACTGTTCCTCTAGGCGAATCTTCTTTAAGCAACTCTCATATTGTTGAGAATGCACACACAGTAGATGTCACAAGAGTAAGATTGAAGGAGAGTGAGACTCATACGAGAAAGTTTGATTTTGGCAAACATTTCTCTCACGGCGGCGTTTCACACTCTAATTCAGTACTTGCTTAAGCAACTCCCAGTATCATGTCCCTTGGATAAGATAGTGTGTAGTCCGCTATCTAGACTGCCTCGAGGAAACCTTCTGTCATCAGCGCCAAGTTCACAGGATACTTATAAAGAAAAACCTCGCCCATCTTAGCCACAAAATCCAGCCACAAAACTAAGGACGTTCAAGGTCATCCACACATTACACAGGGTTGCAAGCACTACAAAGTTACAAGGAAGAAAAAAAAATCCAATAGCAAGCTTACTACACGCTCAAAAGGACCCATGCAATCATAATCCCTATCATCCCTCTACATAATATGCAAAATTTTGTGGGCTAAATGTTATGGTATCAATACCAAAAGACATAAACGAAATGGTTCAAATTTACAAAAACTTTTGTGGTCAGGGTCGTGCACGTTCACTAGCGGGTCAGGACCCATGCGATCATCATCCCTATCATCCCTTTACTTACTATACAAAAATTTGTGCTGTAAAATGTCGTGGTATCAATACCACAACACATAAACGAAATGGTTCAAATTTACAAAAACTTTTGTGGCCAGGGTCGTGCACGTTCATTAGCAGGTCAGGGCCCATGCGGTCATCATCACTATCACCCCTTTACTTACTATACAAAAATTTGTGCTGTAAAATGTCGTGGTATCAATACCACAACACATAAACGAAATGGTTCAAATTTACAAAAACTTTTGTGGCCAGGGTCGTGCACGTTCACTAGCGGGTCAGGACCCATG
Source organism: Thermobia domestica (assembly GCF_964235325.1). NCBI lineage: Eukaryota > Metazoa > Arthropoda > Insecta > Zygentoma > Lepismatidae > Thermobia > Thermobia domestica. Next base: position 39,054,990 of record NC_137464.1, read on the forward strand.
CGATCATCATCCCTATCATCCCTTTACTTACTATACAAAAATTTGTGCTGTAAAATGTCGTGGTATCAATACCACAACACATAAACGAAATGGTTCAAATTTACAAAAACTTTTGTGGCCAGGGTCGTGCACGTTCACTAGCGGGTCAGGACCCATGCGATCATCATCCCTATCATCCCTTTACTTACTATACAAAAATTTGTGCTGTAAAATGTCGTGGTATCAATACCACAACACATAAACGAAATGGTTCAAATTTACAAAAACTTTTGTGGCCAGGGTCGTGCACGTTCACTAGCGGGTCAGGACCCATGCGATCATCATCCCTATCATCCCTTTACTTACTATACAAAAATTTGTGCTGTAAAATGTCGTGGTATCAATACCACAACACATAAACGAAATGGTTCAAATTTACAAAAACTTTTGTGGCCAGGGTCGTGCACGTTCATTAGCAGGTCAGGGCCCATGCGGTCATCATCACTATCACCCCTTTACTTACTATACAAAAATTTGTGCTGTAAAATGTCGTGGTATCAATACCACAACACATAAACGAAATGGTTCAAATTTACAAAAACTTTTGTGGCCAGGGTCGTGCACGTTCACTAGCGGGTCAGGACCCATGCGATCATCATCCCTATCATCCCTTTACTTACTATACAAAAATTTGTGCTGTAAAATGTCGTGGTATCAATACCACAAGACATAAACGAAATGGTTCAAATTTACAAAAACTTTTGTGGCCAGGGTCGTGCACGTTCAATAGCGGGTCAGGACCCATGCGATTATCATCCCTATCATCCCTTTACTTACTATACAAAAATTTGTGCTGTAAAATGTCGTGGTATCAATACCACAACACATAAACGATATGGTTAAATTTACAAAAACTTTTGTGGCCAGGGTCGTGCACGTTCACTAGCGGGTCAGGACCCATGCGATCATCATCCCTATCATCCCTTTACTTACTATACAAAAATTTGTGCTGTAAAATGTCGTGGTATCAATACCACAACACATAAACGAAATCGTTCAAATTTACAAAAACTTTTGTGGCCAGGGTCGTGCACGTTCACTAGCGGGTCATGACCCATGCGATCATCATCTCTATCATCCCTTTACTTACTATACAAAAATTTGTGCTGTAAAATGTCGTGGTATCAATACCACAACACATAAACGAAATGGTTCAAATTTTAAAATAATTTTGTTGCCAGGGTCGTGCACGTTCACTAGCGGGTCAGGACCCATGCGATCATCATCCCTATCATCCCTTTACTTACTATACAAAAATTTGTGCTGTAAAATGTCGTGGTATCAATACCACAACACAAACGAAATGGTTCAAATTTACAAAAACTTTTGTGGCCAGGGTCGTGCACGTTCACTCGCGGGTCAGGACCCATGCGATCATCATCCCTATCATCTCTTTACTTACTATACAAAAATTTGTGCTGTAAAATGTCGTGGTATCAATACCACAACACATAAACGAAATGGTTCAAATTTACAAAAACTTTTGTGCCCAGGGTCGTGCACGTTCACTAGCGGGTCAGGACCCATGCGATTATCATCTCTATCATCCCTTTACTTACTATACAAAAAATTGTGCTGTAAAATGTCGTGGTATCAATACCACAACACATAAACGAAATGGTCCAAATTTCAAAATAATTTTGTGGCCAGGGTCGTGTACGTTCACTAGCGGGTCAGGACCCATGCGATCATCATCCCTATCATCCCTTTACTTACTATACAAAAATTTGTGCTGTAAAATGTCGTGGTATCAATACCACAACACATAAACGAAATGGTTCAAATTTACAAAAACTTTTGTGGCCATGGTCGTGCACGTTCACTAGCGGGTCAGGAGCCATGCGATCATCATCTCTATCATCCCTTTACTTTCTATACAAAAATTTGTGCTGTAAAATGTCGTGGTATCAATACCACAACACATAAACGAAATGGTTCAAATTTTAAAATAATTTTGTGGCCAGGGTCGTGCACGTTCACTAGCGGGTCAGGACCCATGCGATCATCATCCCTATCACCCCTTTACTTACTATACAAAAATTTGTGCTGTAAAATGTCGTGGTATCAATACCACAACACATAAACGAAATGGTTCAAATTTACAATAACTTTTGTGGCCAGGGTCGTGCACTTTCACTAGCGGGTCAGGACCCATGCGATCATCATCCCTATCATCCGTTTACTTACTATACAAAAATTTGTACTGTAAAATGTCGTGGTATCAATACCACAACACATAAACGAAATGGTTGTAATTTACAAAAACTTTTGTGGCCAGGGTCGTGCACGTTCACTAGCGGGTCAGGACCCATGCGATCATCATCCCTATCATCCCTTTACTTACTATACAAAAATTTGTGCTTTAAAATGCCGTGGTATCAATACCACAACACATAAACAAAAAGGTTCAAATTTACAAAAACTTTTGTGGTCAGGGTCGTGCACGTTCACTAGCGGGTCAGGACCCATGCGATCATCATCCCTATCATCCCTTTACTTACTATACAAAAATTTGTGCTGTAAAATATCGTGATATCAATACCACAACACATAAACGAAATGGTTCAAATTTACAAAAACTTTTGTGGCCAGGGTCGTGCACGTGCATTAGCGGGTCAGGACCCATGCGATCATCATCCCTATCATCACTTTACTTACTATACAGAAATTTGTTCTGTAAAATGTCGTGGTATCAATACCACAACACATAAACGAAATGGTTCAAATTTACAAAAACTTTTGTGGTCAGGGTCGTGCACGTTCACTAGTGGGTCAGGACCCATGCGATCATCATCCCTATCATCCCTTTACTTACTATACAAAAATTTGTGCTGTAAAATGTCGTGGTATCAATACCACAAGACACAAACGAAATGGTTCAAATTTACAAAAACTTTTGTGGCCAGGGTCGTGCACGTTCACTAGCGGGTCAGGACCCATGCGATCATCATCTCTATCATCCCTTTACTTAGTATACAAAAATTTGTGCTGTAAAATGTCGTGGTATCAATACCACAACACATAAACGAAATGGTTCAAATTTAAAAAAACTTTTGTTGCCAGGGTCGTGCACGTTCACTAGCGGGTCAGGACCCATGCGATCATCATCCCTATCATCCCTTTACTTACTATACAAAAATTTGTGCTGTAAACTGTCGTGGTATCAATACCACAACACATAACCGAAATGGTTCAAATTTACAAAAACTTTTGTGGCCAGGGTCGTGCACGTTCACTAGCGGGTCAGGACCAATGCGATCATCATCCCTATCATCTCTTTACTTACTATACAAAATTTTGTGCTGTAAAATGTCGTGGTATCAATACCACAACACATAAACGAAATGGTTCAAATTTACAAAAACTTTTGTGGCCAGGGTCGTGCACGTTCACAAGTGGGTCAGGACCCATGCGATTATCATCCCTATCATCCCTTTACTTACTATACAAAAATTTGTGCTGTAAAATGTCGTGGTATCAATACCACAACACATAAACGAAATGGTTCAAATTTACAAAAACTTTTGTGGCCAGGGTCGTGCACGTTCACTAGCGGGTCAGCACCCATCCGATCATCATCCCTATCATCCCTTTACTTACTATACAAAAATTTGTGCTGTAAAATGTCGTGGTATCAATACCACAAGACACAAACGAAATGGTTCAAATTTACAAAAACTTTTGTGGCCAGGGTCGTGCACGTTCACTAGCGGGTCAGGACCCATGCGATCATCATCTCTATCATCCCTTTACTTACTATACAAAAATTTGTGCTGTAAAATGTCGTGGTATCAATACCACAACACATAAACGAAATGGTTCAAATTTAAAAAAACTTTTGTTGCCAGGGTCGTGCACGTTCACTAGCGGGTCAGGACCCATGCGATCATCATCCCTATCATCCCTTTACTTACTATACAAAAATTTGTGCTGTAAACTGTCGTGGTATCAATACCACAACACATAACCGAAATGGTTCAAATTTACAAAAACTTTTGTGGCCAGGGTCGTGCACGTTCACTAGCGGGTCAGGACCAATGCGATCATCATCCCTATCATCTCTTTACTTACTATACAAAATTTTGTGCTGTAAAATGTCGTGGTATCAATACCACAACACATAAACGAAATGGTTCAAATTTACAAAAACTTTTGTGGCCAGGGTCGTGCACGTTCACTAGTGGGTCAGGACCCATGCGATCATCATCCCTATCATCCCTTTACTTACTATACAAAAATTTGTGCTGTAAAATGTCGTGGTACCAATACCACAACACATAAACGTAATGGTTCAAATTTACAAAAACTTTTGTGGCCAGAGTCGTGCACGTTCACTAGCGGGTCAGGACCCATGCGATTATCATCTCTATCATCCCTTTACTTACTATACAAAAATTTGTGCTGTAAAATGTCGTGGTATCAATACCAAAACACATAAACGAAATGGTTCAAATTTACAAAAACTTTTGTGGCCATGGTCGTGCACGTTCACTAGCGGGTCAGGACCCATGCGATCATCATCCCTATCATCCCTTTACTTACTATACAAAAATTTGTGCTGTAAAATGTCGTGGTATCAATACCACAACACATAAACGAAATGGTTCAAATTTACAAAAACTTTTGTGGCCAGGGTCGTGCACGTTCACTAGCGGGTCAGGAGCCATGCGATCATCATCTCTATCATCCCTTTACTTTCTATACAAAAATTTGTGCTGTAAAATGTCGTGGTATTAATACCACAACACATAAACGAAATGGTTCAAATTTTAAAATAATTTTGTAGCCAGGGTCGTGCACGTTCACTAGCGGGTCAGGACCCATGCGATCATCATCCCTATCACCCCTTTACTTACTATACAAAAATTTGTGCTGTAAAATGTCGTGGTATCAATACCACAACACATAAACGAAATGGTTCAAATTTTCAAAAACTTTTGTGGCCAGGGTCGTGCACGTTCACTAGTGGGTCAGGACCTATGCGATCATCATCCCTATCATCCGTTTACTTACTATACAAAAATTTGTGCTGTAAAATGTCGTGGTATCAATACCACAACACATAAACAAAAAGGTTAAAATTTACAAAAACTTTTGTGGTCAGGGTCGTGCACGTTCACTAGCGGGTCAGGACCCATGCGATCATCATCCCTATCATCCCTTTACTTACTATACAAAAATTTGTGCTGTAAAATATCGTGGTATCAATACCACAACACATAAACGAAATGGTTCAAATTTACAAAAACTTTTGTAGCCAGGGTCGTGCACGTTCATTAGCGGGTCAGGACCCATGCGATCATCATCCCTATCATCCCTTTACTTACTATACAGAAATGTGTGCTGTAAAATGTCGTGGTATCAATACCACAACACATAAACGAAATGGTTCAAATTTACAAAAACTTTTGTGGTCAGGGTCGTGCACGTTCACTAGCGGGTCAGGACCCATGCGATCATCATCCCTATCATCCCTTTACTTACTCTACAAAAATTTGTGCTGTAAAATGTCGTGGTATCAATACCAAAACACATAAACGAAATGGTTCAAATTTACAAAAACTTTTGTGGCCAGGGTCGTGCACGTTCACTAGCGGGTCAGGACTCATGCGATCATCATCTCTATCATCCCTTTACTTACTATACAAAAATTTGTGTTGTAAAATGTCGTGGTATCAATACCAGGACACAAACGAAATGGTCCAAATTTTAAAATAATTTTGTGGCCAGGGTCGTGCATGTTCACTAGCGGGTCAGGACCTATGCGATCATCATCCCTATCACCCCTTTACTTACTATACAAAAATTTGTGCTGTAAAATGTCATGGTATCAATACCACAACACATAAACGAAATGGTTCAAATTTACAAAAACTTTTGTGGCCAGGGTCGTGCACGTTCACTAGCGGGTCAGGAGCCATGCGATCATCATCTCTATCATCCCTTTACTTTCTATACAAAAATTTGTGCTGTAAAATGTCGTGGTATCAATACCACAACACATAAACGAAATGGTTCAAATTTTAAAATAATTTTGTGGCCAGGGTCGTGCACGTTCACTAGCGGGTCAGGACCCATGCGATCATCATCCCTATCATCCCTTTACTTACTATACAAAAATTTGTGCTGTAAAATGTCGTGGTATCAATACCACAACACATAAACGAAATGGTTCAAATTTACAAAAACTTTTGTGGCCAGGGTCGTGCACTTTCACTAGCGGGTCAGGACCCATGCGATCATCATCCCTATCATCCGTTTACTTACTATACAAAAATTTGTACTGTAAAATGTCGTGGTATCAATACCACAACACATAAACGAAATGGTTCAAATTTACAAAAACTTTTGTGGCCAGGGTCGTGCACGTTCACTAGCGGGTCAGGACCCATGCGATCATCATCCCTATCATCCCTTTACTTACTATACAAAAATTTGTGCTTTAAAATGTCGTGGTATCAATACCACAACACATAAACAAAAAGGTTCAAATTTACAAAAACTTTTGTGGTCAGGGTCGTGCACGTTCACTAGCGAGTCAGGACCCATGCGATCATCATCCCTATCATCCCTTTACTTACTATACAAAAATTTGTGCTGTAAAATATCGTGATATCAATACCACAACACATAAACGAAATGGTTCAAATTTACAAAAACTTTTGTGGCCAGGGTCGTGCACGTTCATTAGCGGGTCAGGACCCATGCGATCATCATCCCTATCATCACTTTACTTACTATACAGAAATTTGTGCTGTAAAATGTCGTGGTATCAATACCACAACCCATAAACGAAATGGTTCAAATTTACAAAAACTCTTGTGGTCAGGGTCGTGCACGTTCACTAGCGGGTCAGGACCCATGCGATCATCATCCCTATCATCCCTTTACTTACTCTACAAAAATTTGTGCCGTAAAATGTCGTGGTATCAATACCAAAACACATAAACGAAATGGTTCAAATTTACAAAAACTTTTGTGGCCAGGGTCGTGCACGTTCACTAGCGGGTCAGGACTCATGCGATCATCATCTCTATCATCCCTTTACTTACTATACAAAAGCTTGTGTTGTAAAATGTCGTGGTATCAATACCAGGACACAAACGAAATGGTCCAAATTTTAAAATAATTTTGTGGCCAGGGTCGTGCATGTTCACTAGCGGGTCAGGACCTATGCGATCATCATCCCTATCACCCCTTTACTTACTATACAAAAATTTGTGCTGTAAAATGTCATGGTATCAATACCACAACACATAAACGAAATGGTTCAAATTTACAAAAACTTTTGTGGCCAGGGTCGTGCACGTTCACTAGCGGGTCAGGAGGCATGCGATCATCATCTCTATCATCCCTTTACTTTCTATACAAAAATTTGTGCTGTAAAATGTCGTGGTATCAATAACACAACACATAAACAAAATGGTTCAAATTTTAAAATAATTTTGTGGCCAGGGTCGTGCACGTTCACTAGCGGGTCAGGACCCATGCGATCATCATCCCTATCACCCCTTTACTTACTATACAAAAATTTGTGCTGTAAAATGTCGTGGTATCAATACCACAACACATAAACGAAATGGTTCAAATTTACAAAAACTTTTGTGGGCAGGGTCGTGCACGTTCACTAGTGGGTCAGGACCCATGCGATCATCATCCCTATCATCCGTTTACTTACTATACAAAAATTTGTGCTGTAAAATGTCGTGGTATCAATACCACAACACAAACAAAAAGGTTCAAATTTACAAAAACTTTTGTGGTCAGGGTCGTGCACGTTCACTAGCGGGTCAGGACCCATGCGATCATCATCCCTATCATCCCTTTACTTACTATACAAAAATTTGTGCTGTAAAATGTCGTGGTATCAATACCACAACACATAAACGAAATGGTTCAAATTTACAAAAACTTTTGTGGTCAGGGTCGTGCACGTTCACTAGCGGGTCAGGACCCATGCGATAATCATCCCTATCATCCCTTTACTTACTATACAAAAATTTGTGCTGTAAAATGTCGTGGTATCAATACCAGGACACATAAACGAAATGGTCCAAATTTTAAAATAATTTTGTGGCCAGGGTCGTGCATGTTCACTAGCGGGTCAGGACCTATGCGATCATCATCCCTATCACCCCTTTACTTACTATACAAAAATTTGTGCTGTAAAATGTCATGGTATCAATACCACAACACATAAACGAAATGGTTCAAATTTACAAAAACTTTTGTGGCCAGGGTCGTGCACGTTCACTAGCGGGTCAGGAGCCATGCGATCATCATCTCTATCATCCCTTTACTTTCTATACAAAAATTTGTGCTGTAAAATGTCCTGGTATCAATAACACAACACATAAACAAAATGGTTCAAATTTTAAAATAATTTTGTGGCCAGGGTCGTGCACGTTCACTAGCGGGTCAGGACCCATGCGATCATCATCCCTATCACCCCTTTACTTACTATGCAAAAATTTGTGCTGTAAAATGTCGTGGTATCAATACCACAACACATAAACGAAATGGTTCAAATTTACAAAAACTTTTGTGGGCAGGGTCGTGCACGTTCACTAGTGGGTCAGGACCCATGCGATCATCATCCCTATCATCCGTTTACTTACTATACAAAAATTTGTGCTGTAAAATGTCGTGGTATCAATACCACAACACAAACAAAAAGGTTCAAATTTACAAAAACTTTTGTGGTCAGGGTCGTGCACGTTCACTAGCGGGTCAGGACCCATGCGATCATCATCCCTATCATCCATTTACTTACTATACAAAAATTTGTGCTGTAATATATCGTGGTATCAATACCACAACACATAAACGAAATGGTTCAAATTTACAAAAACTTTTGTGGCCAGGGTCGTGCACGTTCATTAGCGAATCAGGACCAATGCGATCATCATCCCTATCATCCCTTTACTTACTACACGGAAATTTGTGCTGTAAAATGTCTTGGTATCAATATCACAAGGCATAAACGAAATGGTTCAAATTTACAAAAACTTTTGTGGCCAGGGTCGTGCACGTTCACTAGCGGGTCAGGACCCATGCGATCATCATCCCTATCACCGCTTTACTTACTATACAAAAATTTGTGCTGTAAAATGTCGTGGTATCAATACCACAACACATAAAAGAAATGGTTCAAATTTACAAAAACTTTTGTGGTCAGGGTCGTGCACGTTCACTAGCGGGTCAGAACCAATGCGATCATCATCCCTATCATCGCTTTACTTACTATACAAAAGTTTGTGCTGTAAAATGTCGTGGTATCAATACCACAACACATAAACGAAATGGTTCAAATTTACAAAAACTTTTGTGGCCAGGGTCGTGCACGTTCACTAGCGGGTCAGGACCCATGCGATCATCATCCCTGTCATCTTTTTACCTACTATACAAAAATTTGTGCTGTAAAATGTCGTGGTATCAATACCACAACACATAAACGAAATGGTTCAAATTTACAAAAACTTTTGTGGCCAGGGTCGTGCACGTTCATTAGCGGGTCAGGACCCATGCGATCATCATTCCTATCATCCCTTTACTTACTATACAGAAATTTGTGCTGTAAAATGTCGTGGTATCAATACCACAAGGCATAAACGAAATGGTTCAAATTTACAAAAACTTTTGTGGTCAGGGTCGTGCACGTTCACTAGTGGGTCAGGACCCATGCGATCATCATAACTATCATCCCTTTACTTACTATACAAAAATCTGTGCTGTAAAATGTCGTGGTATCAATACCACAACACATAAACGAAATGGTTCAAATTTACAAAAACTTTTGTGGCCAGGGTCGTGCACGTTCACTAGCGGGTCAGGACCCATGCGATCATCATCTCTATCATCACTTTACTTTCTATACAAAAATTTGTGCTGTAAAATGTCGTGGTATCAATACCACAACACATAAACGAAATGGTTCAAATTTTAAAATAATTTTGTGGCCAGGGTTGTGCACGTTCACTAGCGGGTCAGGACCCATGTGATCATCATCCCTATCACCCCTTTACTTACTATACAAAAATTTGTGCTGTAAAATGTCGTGGTATCAATACCACAACACATAAACGAAATGGTTCAAATTTACAAAAACTTTTGTGGCCAGGGTCGTGCACGTTCACTAGTGGGTCAGGACCCATGCGATCATCATCCCTATCATCCGTTTACTTACTATACAAAAATTTGTGCTGTAAAATGTCGTGGTATCAATACCACAACACATAAACGAAATGGTTCAAATTTACAAAAACTTTTGTGGCCAGGGTCGTGCACGTTCACTAGCGGGTCAGGACCCATGCGATCATCATCCCTATCATCCCTTTACTTACAATACAAAAATTTGTGCTGTAAAATGTCGTGGTATCAATACCACAACACATAAACAAAAAGGTTCAAATTTACAAAAACTTTTGTGGTCAGGGTCGTGCACGTTCACTAGCGGGTCAGGACCCATGCGATCATCATCCCTATCATCCCTTTACTTACTATACAAAAATTTGTGCTGTAAAATATCGTGGTATCAATACTACAACACATAAACGAAATGGTTCAAATTTACAAAAACTTTTGTGGCCAGGGTCGTGCACGTTCATTAGCGGGTCAGGACCCATGCGATCATCAATCCCTATCATCCCTTTACTTACTATACAGAAATTTGTGCTGTAAAATGTCGTGGTATCAATACCACAACACATAAACGAAATGGTTCAAATTTACAAAAACTTTTGTGGCCAGGGTCGTGCACGTTCACTAGCGGGTCAGGACCCATGCGATCATCATCCCTATCATACCTTTACTTACTATACAAAAATTTGTGCTGTAAAATGTCGTGGTATCAATACCACAACACATAAACGAAATGGTTCAAATTTACAAAAACTTTTGTGGTCAGGGTCGTGCACGTTCACTGGCGGGTCAGGACCCATGCGATCATCATCCCTATCATCCCTTTACTTACTATACAAAAATTTGTGCTGTAAAATGTCGTGGTATCAATACCAGGACACATAAACGAAATGGTCCAAATTTTAAAATAATTTTGTGGCCAGGGTCGTGTACGTTCACTAGCGGGTCAGGACCCATGCGATCATCATCCCTATCACCCCTTTACTTACTATACACAAATTTGTGCTTTAAAATGTCGTGGTATCAATACCACAACACATAAACGAAATGGTTCAAATTTACAAAAACTTTTGTGCCCAGGGTCGTGCACGTTCACTAGTGGGTCACGACCCATGCGATCATCATCCCTATCATCCGTTTACTTACTATAAAAAATTTGTGCTGTAAAATGTCGTGGTATCAATACCACAACACATAAACGAAATGGTTCAAATTTACAAAAACTTTTGTGGCCAGTGTCGTGCACGTTCACTAGCGGGTCAGGACCCATGCGATCATCATCCCTATCATCCCTTTACTTACTATACAAAAATTTGTGCTGTAAAATGTCGTGGTATCAATACCACAACACATAAACAAAAAGGTTCAAATTTACAAATACTTTTGTGGTCAGGGTCGTGCACGTTCACTAGCGGGTCAGGACCCATGCGATCATCATCCCTATCATCCGTTTACTTACTACACAAAAATTTGTGCTGTAAAATATCGTGGTATCAATACCACAACACATAAACGAAATGGTTCAAATTTACAAAAACTTTTGTGGCCAGGGTCGTGCACGTTCATTAGCGGGTCAGGACCCATGCGATAATCATCCCTATCATCCCTTTACTTACTATACAGAAATTTGTGCTGTAAAATGTCGTGGTATCAATACCACAACACATAAACGAAATGGTTCAAATTTACAAAAACTTTTGTGGTCAGGGTCGTGCACGTTCACTAGCGGGTCAGGACCCATGCGATCATCATCCCTATCATCCCTTTACTTACTATACAAAAATTTGTGCTGTAAAATGTCGTGGTATCAATACCAGGACACATAAACGAAATGGTCCAAATTTTAAAATAATTTTGTGGCCAGGGTCGTGTACGTTCACTAGCGGGTCAGGACCCATGCGATCATCATAACTATCATCCCTTTACTTACTATACAAAAATTTGTGCTGTAAAATGTCGTGGTATCAATACCACAACACAAACGAAATGGTTCAAATTTACAAAAACTTTTGTGGCCAGGGTCGTGCACGTTCACTAGCGGGTCAGGAGCCATGCGATCATCATCTCTATCATCCCTTTACTTTCTATACAAAAATTTGTGCTGTAAAATGTCGTGGTATCAATACCACAACACATAAACGAAATGGTTCAAATTTTAAAATAATTTTGTGGCCAGGGTCGTGCACGTTCACTAGCGGGTCAGGACCCATGCGATCATCATCCCTATCACCCCTTTACTTACTATACAAAAATTTGTGCTGTAAAATGTCGTGGTATCAATACCACAACACATAAACGAAATGGTTCAAATTTACAAAAACTTTTGTGCCCAGGGTCGTGCACGTTCACTAGTGGGTCACGACCCATGCGATCATCATCCCTATCATCCGTTTACTTACTATAAAAAATTTGTGCTGTAAAATGTCGTGGTATCAATACCACAACACATAAACGAAATGGTTCAAATTTACAAAAACTTTTGTGGCCAGTGTCGTGCACGTTCACTAGCGGGTCAGGACCCATGCGATCATCATCCCTATCATCCCTTTACTTACTATACAAAAATTTGTGCTGTAAAATGTCGTGGTATCAATACCACAACACATAAACCAAAAGGTTCAAATTTACAAATACTTTTGTGGTCAGGGTCGTGCACGTTCATTAGCGGGTCAGGACCCATGCGAGAATCATCCCTGTCATCCCTTTACTTACTATACAAAAATTTGTGCTGTAAAATGTCGTGGTATCAATACCACAAGACACAAACGAAATGGTTCAAATTTACAAAAACTTTTGTGGCCAGGGTCGTGCACGTTCACTAGCGGGTCAGGACCCATGCGATCATCATCTCTATCATCCGTTTACTTTCTATACAAAAATTTGTGCTGTAAAATGTCGTGGTATCAATACCAGGACACAAACGAAATGGTCCAAATTTTAAAATAATTTTGTGGCCAGGGTCGTGTACGTTCACTAGCGGGTCAGCACCCATGCAATCATCATCCCTATCACCCCTTTACTTACTATACAAAAATTTGTGCTGTAAAATGTCGTGGTATCAATACCACAACACATAAACGAAATGGTTCAAATTTACAAAAACTTTTGTGGCCAGGGTCGTGCACGTTCACTAGCGGGTCAGGAGCCATGCGATCATCATCTCTATCATCCCTTTACTTTCTATACAAAAATTTGTGCTGTAAAATGTCGTGGTTTCAATACCACAACACATAAACGAAATGGTTCAAATTTTAAAATAATTTTGTGGCCAGGGTCGTGCACGTTCACTAGCGGGTCAGGACCCATGCGATCATGATCCCTATCACCCCTTTACCTACTATACAAAAATTTGTGCTGTAAAATGTCGTGGTATCAATACCACAACACATAAACGAAATGGTTCAAATTTACAAAAACTTTTGTGGCCAGGGTCGTGCACGTTCACTAGTGGGTCAGGACACATGCGATCATCATCCATATCATCCGTTTACTTACTATACAAAAATTTGTGCTGTAAAATGTCGTGGTATCAATACCACAACACATAAACGAAATGGTTCAAATTTAAAAAACTTTTGTGGCCAGGGTCGTGCACGTTCACTAGCGGGTCAGGACCCATGCGATGGTCATCCCTATCATCCCTTTACTTACTATACAAAAATTTGTGCTGTAAAATGTCGTGGTATCAATACCACAACATATAAACAAAAAGGTTCAAATTTACAAAAACTTTTGTGGTCAGGGTCGTGCACGTTCACTAGCGGGTCAGGACCCATGCGATCATCATCCCTATCATCCCTTTACTTACTATACAAAAATTTGTGCTGTAAAATGTCGTGGTATCAATACCAGGACACATAAACGAAATGGTCCAAATTTTAAAATAATTTTGTGGCCAGGGTCGTGTACGTTCACTAGCGGGTCAGGATCCATGCGATCATCATCCCTATCACCCCTTTACTTACTATACAAAAATTTGTGCTGTAAAATGTCGTAGTATCAATACCACAACACATAAACGAAATGGTTCAAATTTACAAAAACTTTTGTGGTCACGGTCGTGCACGTTCACTAGCGGGTCAGGACCCATTCGATCATCATCCCTATCATCCCTTTACCTACTATACAAAAATTTGTGCTGTAAAATGTCGTGGTATCAATACCACAAGACACAAACGAAATGGTTCAAATTTACAAAAACTTTTGTGGCCAGGGTCGTGCACGTTCACTAGCGGGTCAGCACCCATGCGATGAACATCTCTATCATCCCTTTACTTACTATACAAAAATTTGTGCTGTAAAATGTCGTGGTATCAATACAACAACACATAAACGAAATGGTTCAAATTTACAGAAACTTTTGTGGCCAGGGTCGTGCACGTTCACTAGCGGGTCAGGACCGATGCGATCATCATCCCTATCATCCCTTTACTCACTATACAAAAATTTGTGCTGTAAAATGTCGTGGTATCAATACCACAACACATAAACGAAGTGGTTCAAATTTACAAAAACTTTTGTGGCCAGGGTCGTGCACGTTCACTACTGGGTCAGGACCCATGCGATCATCATCCCTATCATCCCTTTACTTACTATACAAAAATTTGTGCTGTAAACTGTCGTGGTATTAATACCACAACACATAAACGAAATGGTTCAAATTTACAAAAACTTTTGTGGCCAGGGTCGTGCACGTTCACTAGCGGGTCAGGACCCATGCGATCATCATCCCTATCATCCCTTTACTTACTATACAAAAATTTGTGTTGTAAAATGTCGTGGTATCAATACCACAACACATAAACAAAATGGTTCAAATTTACAAAAACTTTTGTGGCCAGGGTCGTGCACGTTCACTCGCGGGTCAGGACCAATGCGATCATCATCCCTGTCATCCCTTCACCTACGATACAAAAATTTGTGCTGTAAAATGTCGTGGTATTAATACCACATCACATAAACGAAATGGTTCAAATTTAAAAAACTTTTGTGGCCAGGGTCGTGCATGTTCATTAGCGGGTCAGGACCCATGCGATCATCATACCTATCATCCCTTTACTTACTATACAGAAATTTGTGCTATAAAATGTCGTGGTATCAATACCACAAGGCATAAACGAAATGGTTCAAATTTAAAAAAACTTTTGTGGTCAGGGTCGTGCACGTTCACTACTGGGTCAGGACCCATGCGATCATCATCCCTATCATCCCTTTACTTACTATACAAAAATTTGTGCTGTAAAATGTCTTGGTATCAATACCACAAGACATAAACGAAATGGTTCAAATTTAAAAAACTTTTGTGGCCGGGGTCGTGCACGTTCACTAGCGGGTCAGGACCCATGCGATCATCATCTCTATCATCTTTTTACTTACTATGCAAAAATTTGTGCTGTAAAATGTCGTGGTATCAATACCACAACCCATAAACGAAATGGTTCAAATTTTAAAATAATTTCGTGGCCAGGGTCGTGCACGTTCACTAGCGGGTCAGGACCTATGCGATCATCATCCCTATCACCCCTTTACTTACTATACAAAAATTTGTGCTGTAAAATGTCGTGGTATCAATACCACAACACATAAACGAAATGGTTCAAATTTACAAAAACTTTTGTGGCCAGGGTCGTGCACGTTCACTAGCGGGTCAGGACCCATGCGATCATCATCCCTATCATCACTTTACTTACTATACAAAGATTTGTGCTGTAAAATGTCGTGGTATCAATACCACTAAACATAAACGAAATGGTTCAAATTTAAAAAAACTTTTGTGGCCAGGGTCGTGCACGTTCATTAGCGGGTCAGGAGCAATGCGATCATCATCCCTATCATGCCTTTACTTACTATACAAAAATTTGTGCTGTAAAATGTCGTGGCATCGATACCATAACACATAAACGAAATGGTTCAAATTTACAAAAACTTTTGTGGCCAGGGTCGTGCACGTTCACTAGCGGGTCAGGACCCATGCGATCATCATCCCTATCATCCCTTTACTTACTATACAAAAATTTGTGCTGTAAAATGTCGTGGTATCAATACCACAACACATAAACGAAATGGTTCAAATTTACAAAAACTTTTGTGGCCAGGGTCGTGCACGTTCACTAGCGGGTCAGAACCAATGCGATCATCATCCCTATCATCGCTTTACTTACTATACAAAAGTTTGTGCTGTAAAATGTCGTGGTATCAATACCACAACACATAAACGAAATGGTTCAAATTTACAAAAACTTTTGTGGCCAGGGTCGTGCACGTTTACTAGCGGGTCAGGACCCATGCGATTATCATCCCTATCATCCCTTTACTTACTATACAAAAATTTGTGCTGTAAAATGGCGTGGTATCAATACCACAACACATAAACGAAATGGTTCAAATTTACAAAAACTTTTGTGGCCAGGGTCGTGCACGTTCACTAGCGGGTCAGGACCTATGCGATCATCATCCCGATCATCCCTTCACTTACTATACAAAAATTTGTGCTGTAAACTGTCGTGGTATCAATACCACAACACATAAACGAAATGGTTCAAATTTACAAAAACTTTTGTGGCCAGGGTCGTGCACGTTCACTAGAGGGTCAGGACCCATGCGATCATCATCCCTATCATCCCTTTACTTACTATACAAAAATTTGTGCTGTAAAATGTCGTGGTATCAATACCACAACACATAAAAAAATGGTTCAAATTTAGAAAAACTTTTGTGGCCAGGGTCGTGCACGTTCACTAGCGGGTCAGAACCAATGCGATCATCATCCCTATCATCGCTTTACTTACTATACAAAAGTTTGTGGTGTAAAATGTCGTGGTATCAATACCACAACACATAAACGAAATGGTTCAAATTTACAAAAACTTTTGTGGCCAGGGTCGTGCACGTTTACTAGCGGGTCAGGACCCATACGATTATCATCCCTATCATCCCTTTACTATACAAAAATTTGTGCTGTAAAATGGCGTGGTATCAATACCACAACACATAAACGAAATGGTTCAAATTTACAAAAACTTTTGTGGCCATGGTCGTGCACGTTCACTAGCGGGTCAGGACCCATGCGATCATCATCCCTATCATCCCTTTACTTACTATACAAAAATTTGTGCTGTAAAATGTCGTGGTATCAATACCAAAACACATAAACGAAATGGTCCAAATTTTATAATAATTTTGTGGCCAGGGTCGTGTACGTTCACTAGCGGGTCAGGACCCATGCGATCATCATCCCTATCACCCCTTTACTTACTATACAAAAATTTGTGCTGTAAAATGTCGTGGTATCAATACCACAACACATAAACGAAATGGTTCAAATTTACAAAAACTTTTGTGGCCAGGGTCGTGCACGTTCACTAGCGGGTCAGGAGCCTTGCGATCATCATCTCTATCATCCCTTTACTTTCTATACAAAAATTTGTGCTGTAAAATGTCGTGGTATCAATACCACAACACATAAACGAAATGGTTCAAATTTTAAAATAATTTTGTGGCCAGGGTCGTGCACGTTCACTAGCGGGTCAGGACCCATGCGATCATCATCCCTATCACCCCTTTACTTACTATACAAAAATTTGTGCTGTAAAATGTCGTGGTATCAATACCACAAAACATAAACGAAATGGTTCAAATTTACAAAAACTTTTGTGGCCAGGGTCGTGCACGTTCACTAGCGGGTCAGGACCCATGCGATCATCATCTCTATCATCCTTTTATCTACTACACAAAATTTGTGCTGTAAACTGTCGTGGTATCAATACCACAACACATAAACGAAATGGTTCAAATTTACAAAAACTTTTGTGGCCAGGGTCGTGCACGTTCACTAGCGGGTCAGGACCCATGCGATCATCATCCCTATCACCCCTTTACTTACTATACAAAAATTTGTGCTGTAAAATGGCGTGGTATCAATACCACAAGGCATAAAAGAAATGGTTCAAATTTACAAAAACTTTTGTGGCCAGGGTCGTGCACGTTCGCTAGCAGGTCAGAACCAATGCGCTCATCATCCCTATCATCGCTTTACTTACTATACAAAAGTTTGTGGTGTAAAATGTCTTGGTATCAATATCACAACACATAAACGAAATGGTTCAAATTTACAAAAACTTTTGTGGCCAGGGTCGTGCACTTTTACTAGCGGGTCAGGACCCATGCGATTATCATCCCTATCATCCCTTTACTTAGTATACAAAATTTTGTGCTGTAAAATTGCGTGGTATCAATACCACAACACATAAAAGAAATGGTTCAAATTTACAAAAACTTTTGTGGCCAGGGTCGTGCACGTCCACTAGCGGGTCACGACCTATGCGATCATCATCCCGATCATCCCTTCACTTACTATACAAAAATTTGTGCTGTAAAATGTCGTAGTATCAATACAACAACACATAAACGAAATGGTTCAAATTTTAAAATAATTTTGTGGCCAGGGTCGTGCACGTTCACTAGCGGGTCAGAACCTATGCGTTCATCCCTATCACCCCTTTACTTACTATACAAAAATTTGTGCTGTAAAATGTCGTGGTATCAATACCACAACACAAACGAAATGGTTCTTATTTACAAAAACTTTTGTGGCCAGGGTCGTGCACGTTCACTAGCGGGTCAGGACCCATGCGATCATCATCCCTATCATCCCTTTACTTACTATACAAAAATTTGTGCTGTAACATGTCGTGGTATCAATACCACAACACATAAAAAAATGGTTCAAATTTACAATAACTTGTGGGCAGGGTCGTGCACGTTCACTAGCGGGTCAGAACCAATGCGATCATCATCCCTATCATCGCTTTACTTACTATACAAAAGTTTGTGCTGTAAAATGTCGTGGTATCAATACCACAACACATAAACGAAATGGTTCAAATTTACAAAAACTTTTGTGGCCAGGGTCGTGCACGTTTACTAGCGGGTCAGGACCAATGCGATTATCATCCATATCATCCCTGTACTTACTATACAAAAATTTGTGCTGTAAAATGGCGTGGTATCAATACCACAACACATAAACGAAATGGTTCAGATTTACATAAACTTTTGTGGCAGGGTCGTGCACGTTCACTAGCGGGTCAGGACCTATGCGATCATCATCCCGATCATCCCTTCACTTACTATACAAAAATTTGTGCTGTAAAATGTCGTGGTATCAATACCACAACACATAAACGAAATGGTTCAAATTTACAAAAACTTTTGTGGCCAGGGTCGTGCACGTTCACTAGCGGGTCAGGACCCATGCGATCATCATCTCTATCATCCCTTTACCTACTACACAAAAATTTGTGCTGTAAAATGTCGTGGTATCAATACCACAACACATAAACGAAATGGTTCAGATTTACATAAACTTTTGTGGCAGGGTCGTGCACGTTCACTAGCGGGTCAGGACCTATGCGATCATCATCCCGATCATCCCTTCACTTACTATACAAAAATTTGTGCTGTAAAATGTCGTGGTATCAATACCACAACACATAAACGAAATGGTTCAAATTTACAAAAACTTTTGTGGCCAGGGTCGTGCACGTTCACTAGCGGGTCAGGACCCATGCGATCATCATGTCTATCATCCCTTTACCTACTATACAAAAATTTGTGCTGTAAACTGTCGTGGTATCAATACCACAACACATAAACGAAATGGTTCAAATTTTAAAATAATTTTGTGGCCAGGGTCGTGCACGTTCACTAGCGGGTCAGAACCTATGCGATCATCCCTATCACCCCTTTACTTACTATACAAAAATTTGTGCTGTAAAATTTCATGGTATCAATACCACAACACATAAACGAAATGGTTGAAATTTACAAAAACTTTTGTGGCCAGGGTCGTGCACGTTCACTAGCGGATCAGGACCCATGCGATCATCATCCCTATCATCCCTTTACTTACTATACAAAGATTTGTGCTGTAAAATGTCGTGGTATCAATACCACAAAACATAAACGAAATGGTTCAAATTTAAAAAAACTTTTGTGGCCACGGTCGTGCACGTTCATTAGCGGGTCAGGAGCAATGCGATCATCATCCCTATCATGCCTTTACTTACTATACAAAAATTTGTGCTGTAAAATATCGTGGCATCAATACCATAACACATAAATGAAATGGTTCAAATTTACAAAAACTTTTGTGGCCAGGGTCGTGCACGTTCACTAGCGGGTCAGGACCCATGCGATCATCATCCCTATCATCCCTTTACTTACTATACAAAAATTCGTGCTGTAAAATGTCGTGGTATCAATACCACAACACATAAAAGAAATGGTTCAAATTTACAAAAACTTTTGTGGCCAGGGTCGTGCACGTTCACTAGCGGGTCAGGACCCATGCGATCATCATCCCTATCATCCCTTTACTTACTATACAAAAATTTGTGCTGTAAAAGGTCGTGGTATCAATACCACAACACATAAACGAAATGGTTCAAATTTACAAAAACTTTTGTGGCCAGGGTCGTGCACGTTCACTAGCGGGTCAGGACCCATACGATCATCATCTCTATCATCCCTTTACTTACTATACAAAAATTTGTGCTGTAAAATGTCGTGGTATCAATACCAGAACACATAATCGAAATGGTCCAAATTTTAAAATAATTTTGTGGACAGGGTCGTGCACGTTCACTAGCGGGTCAGCACCCATGCGATCATCATCTCTATCATCCCTTTACTACTATACAAAAATTTGTGCTGTAAAATGTCGTGGTATCAATACCACAACACAAACGAAATGGTTCAAATTTTAAAATAATTTTGTGGCCAGGGTCGTGCACGTTCACTAGCGGGTCAGGACCCATGCGATCATCATCCCTATCACCCCTTTACTTACTATAGAAAAATTTGTGCTGTAAAATGTCGTGGTATCAATACCACAACACATAAACGAAATGGTCCAAATTTACAAAAACTTTTGTGGCCAGGGTCGTGCACGTTCACTAGTGGGTCAGGACCCATGCGATCATCATCCCTATAATCCCTTTACTTACTATACAAAAATCTGTGCTGTAAAATGTCGTGGTATCAATACCACAACACATAAACGAAATGGTTCAAATTTACAAAAACTTTTGTTGCCAGGGTCGTGCACGTTCACTAGCGGGTCAGGACCCATGCGATCATCATCCCTATCATCCCTTTACTCACTATACAAAAATTTGTGCTGTAAACTGTCGTGGTATCAATACCACAACACATAAACGAAATGGTTCAAATTTACAAAAACTTTTGTTGCCAGGGTCGTGCACGTTCACTAGCGGGTCTTGACCCATGCGATCATCATCTCTATCATCCCTTTACTTACTATACAAAAATTTGTGCTGTAAACTGTCGTGGTATCAATACCACAACACATAAACGAAATGGTTCAAATTTACAAAAACTTTTGTGTCCAGGGTCGTGCACGTTCACTAGCGGGTCAGGACCCATGCGATCATCATCCCTATCATCCCTTTACTTACTATACAAAAATTTGTGCTGTAAACTGTCGTGGTATCAATACCACAAGACATAAGCGAAATGGTTCAAATTTACAAAAACTTTTGTGGCCAGGGTCGTGCACGTTCACTAGCGGGTCAGGACCCATGCGATCATCATCCCTATCATCCCTTTACTTACTATGTAATAGTGCACCTATGTAATAGTGCACCTATGTTTTATACTCAGTAACGGATCTCTTTTGAAAGTCACTACCTTCTCGTTACGGCGTGGCAAAATCTCGTGACACATCAACACATCGCTGCTTCAGTTCCTCTATCAACTGGCGTGATACCATCCTGGCACACAAATTCCAAAATCTGAGCACAGCGTGGATAATGTTACAGATTGAACAATGACTTATGCCAATGATTGTAGCTACTTCATCGAGTCACTCTGTATTGCCCCTTATCGCACTTTCAATTTACATAGAGCAAAACGGTAAACGATAACCACTAGCGTGCGCAGGACATTGGGAATGTGGGTGCCAGATCTAAAGTACCACCATATGGAATGTCGTCCTCCGCCCCCCTTTCCCCTAAGAAAAGATAGCGTCAATGAGTTTTCCTCCTTCTTCCCCTTCAATTACCATACTGCTGTTTGCCATGTGCCAAATTACGATGAATTTCAATTAAATTATCATAGTATAATTATTTCCTTGTTGAATTTTCGATACTTTTCAGTGGAAAAAAGGATGAAATTTCAAAGTTCCAAATCAAGGTAAGTAGACCAACGTAAAGGGAAAAAAGTGTAAAATTTTCCATATAATTATGCGTACAATCCAAACTTAAAATTTCCGTGTAATTAAGCTTACAGTACAAATTTTATACCTATTTTAGTCACAAGTTTTTGGATTGATTGCCCTGTGCTGTAAGCGCTCCATATAATAAACATAAGCTTCAGCAATTATTATAGTAGAAAGCAATGGATATATGAAGCCAAGCACTGTATTTTTTGTTTCTGATTTTTTTTCTTAAATAACATCGATCGTTTTCGATCATTTTTAAAACCAACTCACTACCAATTTTCCATATATAGAAAGTGCCCCCTCCCCCACACACACATAAAGAAGAATTTTAAAAAAATGCTAGGACATATTCTGTTTATTTTCAATAAATAGTTAATACACTGAATTTCAGCTATGTAAGTTTAACGGTTTGCGAGATACTCATTTTTTTTCGCAAAAATTCGGATCCTCTCTATCTCCTTAGGATATTATGCATTGTAATAAAAGCAATATAACATCCCAGTTTGGATTAAGACCTAACTATATACCAAAAGTATGTTCATTTGACTTTGCAATTTGACCGTGATGAGGCACACCTAGTTACATTCAATTTTTTTATATAATAATTTATATATTACAGTAGTTAGCTCCTCTAAAAACTCACAGATCTCGAAAGCCAAGTAGTAATAGAAGTCCTATTGCTATTATTACAATTAAAAATATTAATATCCAAAAGTCCTGAAGTTTTTTTTTTCACTTGGTTAGATATACTCACCTCAGGTAAGTAGACATAAACAAATGGAAAAGGAAGGGAAATGAAGGTCTTGAAAGTAAAACGAAGACAAATTTACCAGTCTTCAGAAAATACTGTCTACAATGCAGTGAGCAGAGAGGGTCGGTAGATCATACTGTGTCGGTGGGTCGCAGTGGGTCACGGTGGGTGGTGGGTCACAGTGGGTCACATGCTGTTGACCCACGACCCACTGGACCCACTCAGAAAACTTGACCCACTGACCCACTCCATCTCTGAGCGTCATTGCATCCGACGGTGCGTCGGCGACGCACGGCACACATGCAGAGGGTAAATAGTTCACACGTAATCTCTTCTCAGTTTGTAATAATTATACATAAAAAAGTTTGTCTAATGGGGGTACAAAGGCACCCATGGCACCCACGTTGCGCACGCCTATGACGATAACAAGAAATTTTTTTGTTGATATAGATTCAGCATCCCAAGCATGGGTTCCATCTCCGCTCCTTATTCTTATGTTGAAACCGCAAGCCGTAAACGTATCACTTACAATTCGGAATTCACGGACAATATTCGTCAGAATATTTTATCAATAAGAGCTAGACATAGATCACTTACTTCCAGTGTGTCGGGTTTTTGGCTGGATCCCAGCTCGCGCCAAGTGAGCTTTGTGGTGGACAAACCATAAATGGAGTTTCCTCCGGGTCCCTCCCTTTCTTTCATTCAACCATTTCATTCGTTGTCATCATCACCTTCTATCTTTCCTTCGAAACACAATGATAAGACGTTACAGAAAAAAATATTCATGTCTCTTGATTATGCAATATAGGTTAAACGAGACGGTGATGATAAGAATGAATTAAATGGTAGAATGAGAAAAAGTAGGAGCACAAAGAAGCTGAGAAAATCCACACACACCCATGGTGTGTGTCCACTCAAATGACTCAAATGGCTAAGCTGGGATCGAACCAGTGACTCCGCATACAAGATGTCAATGCTCTACCACGGAGTCTGCAGCTCCGGAGTAGAAAAATGATTTGCATTTCTACATGAGTGGTTGCGTTTCTCAAGTGAAGCTATAGGGTCTGAATATTTTATTTTCATTATAGAAGAAAAATCAAGCGGTACGATTTTATGAATTTTTAAATACTAAGTAGAGAAGGTCGTGGGATATTACTCTGCCTTCGTTTCGATATTATGCTCAGTCGACGCCTTTTTACATATGAAACAATTAGGCAACCGGAGAAATCCTCGATCGCAAGTGTGTTCGAATTATGAGAGTTAAAAGTTCAAAATTGAACAGATTTTGCAGAAAGTTTGAAGTACCATTTCTTGAGATAGAAGATTCAGTTTTGATATCAGGGAGTTCTCCTGGATACCCAACACAGTAATAAGATCAAAACGTATGCATTTTGCAAGATAAGGGCAATTATTTGGAATGGTGTGGAGGGTAATGGCGTCTTATACAATGCAAATTGCATCGCATTTGGCATACTGGGCCAACCAGTGGTAAAAATAGATCTGAAAAGGTGGGGGACGGTAAGTAGCGGCATGACGCCACGACGTTCCCCTGCCTATCTATACCCATTATAGTTTTTTCGGAACTGGGGCGACGCCTTAATTTTTTTTCGAGGTGGGGGTACGGCGTCCCCGCATTCTCCTTCACTTTTACCCCTGGGGGCAATAGGCTAATAATATGTTTTTGATACCCCTATTGACGATTTGCTTAACAAGCAACCAAAAACTAGTGTGCGTGGAGAAAATCTTATTCTACAATTAAGATTAATTACTGTGTGTAAGCAATCTTCTCTGTCGTCTAATAAATCTGTAATAATTTTCTCCAATGGCGAACCGAGTACCGCTGCCATTCTTTAACCCAGAAATTGTTAGGAAACGCTTATTCTACAATATTTGTTTCGAGTTAAATGACTCTTACCTTTGAGTTTGGATAATTAGCTCCCACAAGAGATTTCTTATTCTGTTTTCTAAAGTTTATATTATGCAACACAAATATACTAAAGCGATTATTCTACAATTAAGATTAATAACTGTGTTGTAAGAATTCTTCCCTGTAGTCTCTTGAATACCAAATAATTATTCTCCAATGTCGAGTGAGTAGCACTGCCATCTGTTAAGGCAGAAATTGTTAGGATACGCTTATTCTACAATATTTGTTTCGAGTTAAATGACTATTAACTTTCGGTTAGGAGAATTAACTCCCAGAAGAGATTTGTAATAAAGTTTTCTAAAGTTTATATTATGCAACAGAAATATACTAAAACTATTATTCTACAATTAAGATTAATTAGTGTGTTGTAAGAAATCTTCTCTGTTGTCTAATAAATATGTAATAATTTTCTCCAATGCCGAACCGAGTACCGCTGCCATCTTTTAACCCAGAATTTATTAGGATACGCTTATTCTACAATTTTTGTTTCGAGTTAAATTACTCTTACCCTTGAGTTTGGAGAATTAGCTCCCACAAGAGATTTCTTAATCTGTTTTCTAAAGTTTATATTATGCAACAAAAACATACTAAAAATTTATTCTACAATTAAGATTAATTAGTGTGTGTATGCAATCTTTTCAGTCGTCTAATAAATCTGTAATAATTTTCTCCAATGGAGAACCGAGTACCGCTGCCATCTTTTAACCCAGAAATTATTAGGATACGCTTATTCTACAATTTTTGTTTCGAGTTAAATGACTCTTACCCTTGAGTTTGGAGAATTAGCTCCCACAAGAGATTTCTTAATCTGTTTTCTAAAGTTTATATTATGCAACAGAAATATACTAAAAATTTATTCTACAATTAACATTAATTAGTGTGTGTATGCAATCTTTTCAGTCGTCTAATAAATCTGTAATAATTTTCTCCAATGGAGAACCGAGTACCGCTGCCATCTTTTAGCACAGGAATTTCTAGGATACGCTTATTCTATTTGTTTGGAGTTAAATGACTCTTACCTTTGAGTTTGGAGAATTAGCTCCCACAAGAGATTTCTTAATCTGTTTTCTAAAGTTTATATTATGCAACAGAAATATACTAAAAATATTATTCTACAGTTAAGATTAATAACTGCGTTGTAAGAATTCTTCCCTGTAGTCTCTTGAATACCAAATAATTCTTCTCCAATGTCGAGTGAGTAGCAGTGCCATCTGTTAAGGCAGAAATTATTAGGATACGCTTATTCTACAATATTTGTTTGGAGTTAAATGACTCTTAACTTTGAGTTTGGAGAATTAGCTCCCACAAGAGATTTCTTATTCTGTTTTCTAAAGTTTATATTATGCAACAGAAATATACCAAAGCGATTATTCTACAATTAAGATTACTAACTGTGTTGTAAGAATTCTTCCCTGTAGTCTCTTGAATACCAAATAATTTTTCTCCAATGTCGAGTGAGTAGCACTGTCATCTGTTAATCCAGAAATTGTTACGATACGCTTATTCTACAACATTTGTTTCGAGTTAAATGACTATTAACTTTCGGTTTTGAGAATTAGCCTCCAAAAGAGGTTTCTTATTCTGTTCTCTAAAGCTGATATTATGACACAGAAATATACTAAAACGATTATTCTACAATTAAAATTAATAAAGGTATTGTAAGAATTCTTCCCTGTAGTCTCTTGAATACCAAATAATTTTTCTCCAATGTCGAGTGAGTAGCACTGCCACCTGTTAATCCAGAAATTGTTAAGATAAGCTTATCCTACAATATTTCTTTCGAATTAAATGACTTTTAACGTCAAACTGGGAGAATTAGCTCCCACAAGAGATTTCTAATTCTGTTTCTAAAGTTTATATTATGTAACACAAATATACTAAAAATTTATTCTACAATTAAGATTAATTAGTGTGTTGTAAGAAATCTTCTCTGTCGTCTGATATATCTGTAATAATTTTCTCCAATGGCGAACCGAATACCGCTGCCATCTTTTAACCCAGAAATTGTTAGGATACGCTTAATCTACAATATTTGTTTCGAGTTAAATGACTCTTAACTTTCGGTTTGGAGAATTAGTCTCCAAAAGAGGTTTCTTATTCTGTTTTCTAAAGCTGATATTATGACACAGAAATATACTAAAACGATTATTCTACAATTAAAATTAATAAAGGTATTGTAAGAATTCTTCCCTGTAGTCTCTTGAATACCAAATAATTTTTCTCCAATGTCGAGTGAGTAGCACTGCCACCTGTTAATCCAGAAATTGTTAAGATAAGCTTATCCTACAATATTTCTTTCGAATTAAATGACTTTTAACGTCAAACTGGGAGAATTAGCTCCCACAAGAGATTTCTAATTCTGTTTCTAAAGTTTATATTATGTAACACAAATATACTAAAAATTTATTCTACAATTAAGATTAATTAGTGTGTTGTAAGAAATCTTCTCTGTTGTCTGATATATCTGTAATAATTTTCTCCAATGGCGAACCGAATACCGCTGCCATCTTTTAACCCAGAAATTGTTAGGATACGCTTATTCTACAATATATGTCTGGAAGTAATTGACTCTTAAATTTCGGCTTGGAGAATTAGCTCCCACAAGAGATTTCTTATTCTGTTTTCTAAAGTTTATATTATGCAACACAAATATACTAAAGCGATTATTCTACAATTAAGATTAATAACTGTGTTGTAAGAATTCTTCCCTGTAGTCTCTTGAATACCAAATAATTATTCTCCAATGTCGAGTGAGTAGCACTGCCACCTGTTAATCCAGAAATTGTTAGGATACGCTTATTCTACAATATTTGTTTCGAGTTAAATGACTATTAACTTTCGGTTAGGAGAATTAACTCCCAGAAGAGATTTGTAATAAAGTTTTCTAAAGTTTATATTATGCAACAGAAATATACTAAAACTATTATTCTACAATTAAGATTAATTAGTGTGTTGTAAGAAATCTTCTCTGTTGTCTAATAAATATGTAATAATTTTCTCCAATGCCGAACCGAGTACCGCTGCCATCTTTTAACCCAGAATTTATTAGGATACGCTTATTCTACAATTTTTGTTTCGAGTTAAATGACTCTTACCCTTGAGTTTGGAGAATTAGCTCCCACAAGAGATTTCTTAATCTGTTTTCTAAAGTTTATATTATGCAACAAAAACATACTAAAAATTTATTCTACAATTAAGATTAATTAGTGTGTGTATGCAATCTTTTCAGTCGTCTAATAAATCTGTAATAATTTTCTCCAATGGAGAACCGAGTACCGCTGCCATCTTTTAACCCAGAAATTATTAGGATACGCTTATTCTACAATTTTTGTTTCGAGTTAAATGACTCTTACCCTTGAGTTTGGAGAATTAGCTCCCACAAGAGATTTCTTAATCTGTTTTCTAAAGTTTATATTATGCAACAGAAATATACTAAAAATTTATTCTACAATTAACATTAATTAGTGTGTGTATGCAATCTTTTCAGTCGTCTAATAAATCTGTAATAATTTTCTCCAATGGAGAACCGAGTACCGCTGCCATCTTTTAGCACAGGAATTTCTAGGATACGCTTATTCTATTTGTTTGGAGTTAAATGACTCTTACCTTTGAGTTTGGAGAATTAGCTCCCACAAGAGATTTCTTAATCTGTTTTCTAAAGTTTATATTATGCAACAGAAATATACTAAAAATATTGTTCTACAGTTAAGATTAATAACTGTGTTGTAAGAATTCTTCCCTGTAGTCTCTTGAATACCAAATAATTCTTCTCCAATGTCGAGTGAGTAGCAGTGCCATCTGTTAAGGCAGAAATTATTAGGATACGCTTATTCTACAATATTTGTTTGGAGTTAAATGACTCTTAACTTTGAGTTTGGAGAATTAGCTCCCACAAGAGATTTCTTATTCTGTTTTCTAAAGTTTATATTATGCAACAGAAATATACTAAAGCGATTATTCTACAATTAAGATTACTAACTGTGTTGTAAGAATTCTTCCCTGTAGTCTCTTGAATACCAAATAATTTTTCTCCAATGTCGAGTGAGTAGCACTGTCATCTGTTAATCCAGAAATTGTTACGATACGCTTATTCTACAACATTTGTTTCGAGTTAAATGACTATTAACTTTCGGTTTTGAGAATTAGCCTCCAAAAGAGGTTTCTTATTCTGTTCTCTAAAGCTGATATTATGACACAGAAATATACTAAAACGATTATTCTACAATTAAAATTAATAAAGGTATTGTAAGAATTCTTCCCTGTAGTCTCTTGAATACCAAATAATTTTTCTCCAATGTCGAGTGAGTAGCACTGCCACCTGTTAATCCAGAAATTGTTAAGATAAGCTTATCCTACAATATTTCTTTCGAATTAAATGACTTTTAACGTCAAACTGGGAGAATTAGCTCCCACAAGAGATTTCTAATTCTGTTTCTAAAGTTTATATTATGTAACACAAATATACTAAAAATTTATTCTACAATTAAGATTAATTAGTGTGTTGTAAGAAATCTTCTCTGTTGTCTAATAAATCTGTAATAATTTTCTCCAATGCCGAACCGAGTACCGCTGCCATCTTTTAACCCAGAATTTATTAGGATACGCTTATTCTACAATTTTTGTTTCGAGTTAAATGACTCTTACCCTTGAGTTTGGAGAATTAGCTCCCACAAGAGATTTCTTAATCTGTTTTCTAAAGTTTATATTATGCAACAAAAACATACTAAAAATTTATTCTACAATTAAGATTAATTAGTGTGTGTATGCAATCTTTTCAGTCGTCTAATAAATCTGTAATAATTTTCTCCAATGGAGAACCGAGTACCGCTGCCATCTTTTAACCCAGAAATTATTAGGATACGCTTATTCTACAATTTTTGTTTCGAGTTAAATGACTCTTACCCTTGAGTTTGGAGAATTAGCTCCCACAAGAGATTTCTTAATCTGTTTTCTAAAGTTTATATTATGCAACAGAAATATACTAAAAATTTATTCTACAATTAACATTAATTAGTGTGTGTATGCAATCTTTTCAGTCGTCTAATAAATCTGTAATAATTTTCTCCAATGGAGAACCGAGTACCGCTGCCATCTTTTAGCACAGGAATTTCTAGGATACGCTTATTCTATTTGTTTGGAGTTAAATGACTCTTACCTTTGAGTTTGGAGAATTAGCTCCCACAAGAGATTTCTTAATCTGTTTTCTAAAGTTTATATTATGCAACAGAAATATACTAAAAATATTGTTCTACAGTTAAGATTAATAACTGTGTTGTAAGAATTCTTCCCTGTAGTCTCTTGAATACCAAATAATTCTTCTCCAATGTCGAGTGAGTAGCAGTGCCATCTGTTAAGGCAGAAATTATTAGGATACGCTTATTCTACAATATTTGTTTGGAGTTAAATGACTCTTAACTTTGAGTTTGGAGAATTAGCTCCCACAAGAGATTTCTTATTCTGTTTTCTAAAGTTTATATTATGCAACAGAAATATACTAAAGCGATTATTCTACAATTAAGATTACTAACTGTGTTGTAAGAATTCTTCCCTGTAGTCTCTTGAATACCAAATAATTTTTCTCCAATGTCGAGTGAGTAGCACTGTCATCTGTTAATCCAGAAATTGTTACGATACGCTTATTCTACAACATTTGTTTCGAGTTAAATGACTATTAACTTTCGGTTTTGAGAATTAGCCTCCAAAAGAGGTTTCTTATTCTGTTCTCTAAAGCTGATATTATGACACAGAAATATACTAAAACGATTATTCTACAATTAAAATTAATAAAGGTATTGTAAGAATTCTTCCCTGTAGTCTCTTGAATACCAAATAATTTTTCTCCAATGTCGAGTGAGTAGCACTGCCACCTGTTAATCCAGAAATTGTTAAGATAAGCTTATCCTACAATATTTCTTTCGAATTAAATGACTTTTAACGTCAAACTGGGAGAATTAGCTCCCACAAGAGATTTCTAATTCTGTTTCTAAAGTTTATATTATGTAACACAAATATACTAAAAATTTATTCTACAATTAAGATTAATTAGTGTGTTGTAAGAAATCTTCTCTGTCGTCTGATATATCTGTAATAATTTTCTCCAATGGCGAACCGAATACCGCTGCCATCTTTTAACCCAGAAATTGTTAGGATACGCTTAATCTACAATATTTGTTTCGAGTTAAATGACTCTTAACTTTCGGTTTGGAGAATTAGTCTCCAAAAGAGGTTTCTTATTCTGTTTTCTAAAGCTGATATTATGACACAGAAATATACTAAAACGATTATTCTACAATTAAAATTAATAAAGGTATTGTAAGAATTCTTCCCTGTAGTCTCTTGAATACCAAATAATTTTTCTCCAATGTCGAGTGAGTAGCACTGCCACCTGTTAATCCAGAAATTGTTAAGATAAGCTTATCCTACAATATTTCTTTCGAATTAAATGACTTTTAACGTCAAACTGGGAGAATTAGCTCCCACAAGAGATTTCTAATTCTGTTTCTAAAGTTTATATTATGTAACACAAATATACTAAAAATTTATTCTACAATTAAGATTAATTAGTGTGTTGTAAGAAATCTTCTCTGTTGTCTGATATATCTGTAATAATTTTCTCCAATGGCGAACCGAATACCGCTGCCATCTTTTAACCCAGAAATTGTTAGGATACGCTTATTCTACAATATATGTCTGGAAGTAATTGACTCTTAAATTTCGGCTTGGAGAATTAGCTCCCACAAGAGATTTCTTATTCTGTTTTCTAAAGTTTATATTATGCAACACAAATATACTAAAGCGATTATTCTACAATTAAGATTAATAACTGTGTTGTAAGAATTCTTCCCTGTAGTCTCTTGAATACCAAATAATTATTCTCCAATGTCGAGTGAGTAGCACTGCCATCTGTTAAGGCAGAAATTGTTAGGATACGCTTATTCTACAATATTTGTTTCGAGTTAAATGACTATTAACTTTCGGTTAGGAGAATTAACTCCCAGAAGAGATTTGTAATAAAGTTTTCTAAAGTTTATATTATGCAACAGAAATATACTAAAACTATTATTCTACAATTAAGATTAATTAGTGTGTTGTAAGAAATCTTCTCTGTTGTCTAATAAATCTGTAATAATTTTCTCCAATGCCGAACCGAGTACCGCTGCCATCTTTTAACCCAGAATTTATTAGGATACGCTTATTCTACAATTTTTGTTTCGAGTTAAATGACTCTTACCCTTGAGTTTGGAGAATTAGCTCCCACAAGAGATTTCTTAATCTGTTTTCTAAAGTTTATATTATGCAACAAAAACATACTAAAAATTTATTCTACAATTAAGATTAATTAGTGTGTGTATGCAATCTTTTCAGTCGTCTAATAAATCTGTAATAATTTTCTCCAATGGAGAACCGAGTACCGCTGCCATCTTTTAACCCAGAAATTATTAGGATACGCTTATTCTACAATTTTTGTTTCGAGTTAAATGACTCTTACCCTTGAGTTTGGAGAATTAGCTCCCACAAGAGATTTCTTAATCTGTTTTCTAAAGTTTATATTATGCAACAGAAATATACTAAAAATTTATTCTACAATTAACATTAATTAGTGTGTGTATGCAATCTTTTCAGTCGTCTAATAAATCTGTAATAATTTTCTCCAATGGAGAACCGAGTACCGCTGCCATCTTTTAGCACAGGAATTTCTAGGATACGCTTATTCTATTTGTTTGGAGTTAAATGACTCTTACCTTTGAGTTTGGAGAATTAGCTCCCACAAGAGATTTCTTAATCTGTTTTCTAAAGTTTATATTATGCAACAGAAATATACTAAAAATATTGTTCTACAGTTAAGATTAATAACTGTGTTGTAAGAATTCTTCCCTGTAGTCTCTTGAATACCAAATAATTCTTCTCCAATGTCGAGTGAGTAGCAGTGCCATCTGTTAAGGCAGAAATTATTAGGATACGCTTATTCTACAATATTTGTTTGGAGTTAAATGACTCTTAACTTTGAGTTTGGAGAATTAGCTCCCACAAGAGATTTCTTATTCTGTTTTCTAAAGTTTATATTATGCAACAGAAATATACTAAAGCGATTATTCTACAATTAAGATTACTAACTGTGTTGTAAGAATTCTTCCCTGTAGTCTCTTGAATACCAAATAATTTTTCTCCAATGTCGAGTGAGTAGCACTGTCATCTGTTAATCCAGAAATTGTTACGATACGCTTATTCTACAACATTTGTTTCGAGTTAAATGACTATTAACTTTCGGTTTTGAGAATTAGCCTCCAAAAGAGGTTTCTTATTCTGTTCTCTAAAGCTGATATTATGACACAGAAATATACTAAAACGATTATTCTACAATTAAAATTAATAAAGGTATTGTAAGAATTCTTCCCTGTAGTCTCTTGAATACCAAATAATTTTTCTCCAATGTCGAGTGAGTAGCACTGCCACCTGTTAATCCAGAAATTGTTAAGATAAGCTTATCCTACAATATTTCTTTCGAATTAAATGACTTTTAACGTCAAACTGGGAGAATTAGCTCCCACAAGAGATTTCTAATTCTGTTTCTAAAGTTTATATTATGTAACACAAATATACTAAAAATTTATTCTACAATTAAGATTAATTAGTGTGTTGTAAGAAATCTTCTCTGTTGTCTAATAAATCTGTAATAATTTTCTCCAATGCCGAACCGAGTACCGCTGCCATCTTTTAACCCAGAATTTATTAGGATACGCTTATTCTACAATTTTTGTTTCGAGTTAAATGACTCTTACCCTTGAGTTTGGAGAATTAGCTCCCACAAGAGATTTCTTAATCTGTTTTCTAAAGTTTATATTATGCAACAAAAACATACTAAAAATTTATTCTACAATTAAGATTAATTAGTGTGTGTATGCAATCTTTTCAGTCGTCTAATAAATCTGTAATAATTTTCTCCAATGGAGAACCGAGTACCGCTGCCATCTTTTAACCCAGAAATTATTAGGATACGCTTATTCTACAATTTTTGTTTCGAGTTAAATGACTCTTACCCTTGAGTTTGGAGAATTAGCTCCCACAAGAGATTTCTTAATCTGTTTTCTAAAGTTTATATTATGCAACAGAAATATACTAAAAATTTATTCTACAATTAACATTAATTAGTGTGTGTATGCAATCTTTTCAGTCGTCTAATAAATCTGTAATAATTTTCTCCAATGGAGAACCGAGTACCGCTGCCATCTTTTAGCACAGGAATTTCTAGGATACGCTTATTCTATTTGTTTGGAGTTAAATGACTCTTACCTTTGAGTTTGGAGAATTAGCTCCCACAAGAGATTTCTTAATCTGTTTTCTAAAGTTTATATTATGCAACAGAAATATACTAAAAATATTGTTCTACAGTTAAGATTAATAACTGTGTTGTAAGAATTCTTCCCTGTAGTCTCTTGAATACCAAATAATTCTTCTCCAATGTCGAGTGAGTAGCAGTGCCATCTGTTAAGGCAGAAATTATTAGGATACGCTTATTCTACAATATTTGTTTGGAGTTAAATGACTCTTAACTTTGAGTTTGGAGAATTAGCTCCCACAAGAGATTTCTTATTCTGTTTTCTAAAGTTTATATTATGCAACAGAAATATACTAAAGCGATTATTCTACAATTAAGATTACTAACTGTGTTGTAAGAATTCTTCCCTGTAGTCTCTTGAATACCAAATAATTTTTCTCCAATGTCGAGTGAGTAGCACTGTCATCTGTTAATCCAGAAATTGTTACGATACGCTTATTCTACAACATTTGTTTCGAGTTAAATGACTATTAACTTTCGGTTTTGAGAATTAGCCTCCAAAAGAGGTTTCTTATTCTGTTCTCTAAAGCTGATATTATGACACAGAAATATACTAAAACGATTATTCTACAATTAAAATTAATAAAGGTATTGTAAGAATTCTTCCCTGTAGTCTCTTGAATACCAAATAATTTTTCTCCAATGTCGAGTGAGTAGCACTGCCACCTGTTAATCCAGAAATTGTTAAGATAAGCTTATCCTACAATATTTCTTTCGAATTAAATGACTTTTAACGTCAAACTGGGAGAATTAGCTCCCACAAGAGATTTCTAATTCTGTTTCTAAAGTTTATATTATGTAACACAAATATACTAAAAATTTATTCTACAATTAAGATTAATTAGTGTGTTGTAAGAAATCTTCTCTGTCGTCTGATATATCTGTAATAATTTTCTCCAATGGCGAACCGAATACCGCTGCCATCTTTTAACCCAGAAATTGTTAGGATACGCTTATTCTACAATATATGTCTGGAAGTAATTGACTCTTAAATTTCGGCTTGGAGAATTAGCTCCCACAAGAGATTTCTTATTCTGTTTTCTAAAGTTTATATTATGCAACAGAAATATACTAAAACTATTATTCTACAATTAAGATTAATTAGTGTGTTGTAAGAAATCTTCTCTGTCGTCTAATAAATATGTAATAATTTTCTCCAATACCGAACGGAGTACCGCCGCCATCTTTTAACCCAGAAATTGTTAGGATACGCTTAATCTACAATATTTGTTTCGAGTTAAATGACTCTTAACTTTCGGTTTGGAGAATTAGCTTCCACAAGAGGTATCTTGTTCTGTTTTCTAAAGCTGATATTATGACACAGAAATATGGTAAAACGATTATTCTACAATCAAAAATTAATAAAGGTATTGTAAGAATTCTTCCCTGTAGTCTCTTGAATACCAAAAAACTTTTCTTCAATGTCGAGTGAGTAGCACTGCCATCTGTTAATCCAAAAATTGTTAAGATACGCTTATCCTACAATATTTCTTTCGAGTTAAATTACTTTTAACGTCAAACTGGGAGAATTAGCTCCCACAAGAGATTTCTTATTCTGTTTCTAAAGTTTATATTATGTAACACAAATATACTAAAAATTTATTCTACAATTAAGATTAATTAGTGTGTTGTAAGAAATCTTCTCTGTCGTCTGATATATCAGTAATAATTTTCTCCAATGGCGAACCGAGTACCGCTGCCATCTTTTAACCCAGAAATTGTTAGGAAACGCTTATTCTACAATATTTGTTTCGAGTTAAATGACTCTTAACTTTGAGTTTGGAGAATTAGCTCCCACAAGAGATTTCTTAATCTGTTTTCTAAAGTTTATATTATGCAACAGAAATATACTAAAACTATTATTCTACAATTATGATTAATTACTGTGTTATAAGATATCTTCCCAATCGTCTAAAAAAACTGTAATAATTTTCTTCAATGGCGAACCGAGTACCGCTAACATGTTTTAACACAGAAATTGTTAGAACACGCATATTCTACAATATTGGCTTCGAGTTAAATGACTCTTAGGTTTGAGTTTGGAGAATTAGCTCCCACAAGAGATTTCTTATTCTGCTTTCTAAAGTATATATTATGCAACAGAAATATACTAAAACTATTATTCTACAATTAAGATTAATTAGTGTGTTGTAAGAAATCTTCTCTGTCGTCTAATAAATCTGTAATAATTTTCTCTAATGGCGAACCGAATACCGCTGCCATCTTTTAACCCAGAAATTGTTAGGATACGCTTATTCTACAATATATGTCTGGAAGTAATTGACTCTTAAATTTCGGCTTGGAAAATTAGCTACCACAAGAGATTTCTTATTCTGTTTTCTAAAGTTTATATTATGCAACAGAAATATACTAAAACTATTATTCTACAATTAAGATTAATTAGTGTGTTGTAAGAAATCTTCTCTGTCGTCTAATAAATATGTAATATTTTTCTCCAATGCCGAACGGAGTACCGCCGCCATCTTTTAACCCAGAAATTGTTAGGATACGCTTAATCTACAATATTTGTTTCGAGTTAAATGACTCTTAACTTTCGGTTTGGAGAATTAGCCTCCACAAGAGGTATCTTGTTCTGTTTTCTAAAGCTGATATTATGACACAGAAATATGGTAAAACGATTATTCTACAATTAAGATTAATAACTGTGTTGTAGGATATCTTCCCTGTCGTCTAATAAATCTGCAATAATTTTCTCCAATATCGCGTGAGTACCACTACCATCTGTTAAGCCAGAAATTGTTAGGATACGCTTACTCTACAATATTTGTTTCGAGTTAATTGACTATTAACTTTCGGTTTTGAGAATTAGCCTCCACAAAAAGTGTCTTATTCTGTTTTCTAATGCTGGTATTATGACACACAAATATACTAAAACGATTATTCTACAATCAAAAATTAATAAAGGTATTGTAAGAATTCTTCCCTGTAGTCTCTTGAATACCAAAAAATTTTTCTCCAATGTCGAGTGAGTAGCACTGCCATCTGTTAATCCAGAAATTGTTAAGATACGCTTATCCTACAATATTTCTTTCGAGTTAAATTACTTTTAACGTCAAATTGGGAGAATTAGCTCCCACAAGAGATTTCTTATTCTGCTTTCTAAAATTTATATTATGCAACAGAAAAAAAGTAAAACTATTATTCTACAATTAAGATTAATTAGTGTGTTGTAAGAAATCTTCTCTGTCGTCTAATAAATATATAATAATTTTCTCCAATTCCGAACGGAGTACCGCCGCCATCTTTTAACCCAGAAATTTTTAGGATACGCTTAATCTACAATATTTGTTTCGAGTTTGCTTTGGAGAATTAGCTACCACAAGAGATTTCTTATTCTGTTTTCTAAAATCTATATTATGCAACAGAAATATACTAAATCTATTATTCTACAATTAAGATTAATAACTGTGTTGTAAGATATCTTCCCTGTCGTCAAATAAATCTGGAATAATTTTCTCCAATATCGCGTGAGTAGCACTACCATCTGTTAAGCCAGAAATTGTTAGGATACCCTTATTCTACAATATTTGTTTCGAGTAAAATGACTATTAACTTTCGGTTTGGAGAATTAGCCTCCACAAGATTTTTCTTATTCTGTTTTCTAAAGCTGGTATTATGACACAGAAATATACTAAAACGATTATTCTACAATTAAGATTAATAAAGGTACTGTAAGAATTCTTCCCTGTAGTCTCTTGAATACCTAATAATTATTCTCCAATGTCGAGTGGGTAGCACTGCCAACTGTTAAGGCAGAAATTGTTAGGATACGCTTATTCTACAATATTTGTTTCGAGTTAAATGACTATTAACTTTCGGTTTTGAAAATTAGATTCCACAAGAGAATCCTTGTGGATGATAGGGATGATGATCACATGGGTCCTGACCCGCTAGTGAACGTGCACGACCCTGGCCACGAAAGTTTTTGTAAATTTGAACCATTTCGTTTATGTGTTGTGGTATTGGTACCACGACATTTTACAGCACAAATTTTTGTATAGTAAGTAAAGGGATGATAGGGATGATGATCGCATGGGTCCTGACCCGCTAGTGAACGTGCACGACCCTGGCCACAAAATTTTTTGTAAATTTGAACCATTTCGTTTATGTGTTGTGGTATTGATACCACGACATTTTACAGCACAAATTTTTGTATAGTAAGTAAAGGGGTGATAGGGATGATGATCGCATGGGTCCTGACCCGATAGTGAACGTGCACGACCCTGGCCACAAAATTTTTTGAAAATTTGAACCATTTCGTTTATGTGTTGTGGTATTGATACCACGACATTTTACAGCACAAATTTTTGTATAGTAAGTAAAGGGGTGATAGGGATGATGATCGCATGGGTCCTGACCCGCTAGTGAACGTGCACGACCCTGGCCACAAAAGTTTTTGTAAATTTGAACCATTTCGTTTATGCCTTGTGATATTGATACCACGACATTTTACAGCACAAATTTTTGTGTAGTAAGTAAAGGGATGATAGGGATGATGATCGCATGGGTCCTGACCCGCTAGTGAAGTGCACGACCCTGGCCACAAAAGTTTTTGTAAATTTGAACCATTTCGTTTATGTGTTGTGGTATTGATACCACGACATTTTACAGCACAAATTTTTGTATAGTAAGTAAAGGGATGATAGGGATGATGATCGCATGGATCCTGACCCACTAGTGAACGTGCACGACCCTGGCCACAAAAGTTTTTGTAAATTTGAACCATTTCGTTTATGTGTTGTGGTACTGATACCACGACATTTTACAGCACAAATTTTTGTATAGTAAGTAAAGGGATGATAGGGATGATGATCGCATGGGTCCTGACCCGCTAGTGAACGTGCACGACCCTGGCCACAAAATTATTTTAAAATATGAACCATTTCGTTTATGTGTTGTGGTACTGATACCACGACATTTTACAGCACAATTTTTTGTATAGTAAGTAAAGGGATGATAGGGATGATGATCGCATGGGTCCTGACCCGCTAGTGAACGTGCACGACCCTGGCCACAAAAGTTTTTGTAAATATGAACCATTTCGTTTATGTGTTGTGGTATTGATACCACGACATTTTACAGCACAAATTTTTGTATAGTAAGTAAAGGGATGATAGGGATGATAATCGCTTTGGTCCTGAGCCGCTAGTGAACGCGCACGACGCTGGCCACAAAAGATTTTGTAAATTTGAACCATTTCGTTTATGTGTTGTGGTATTGATACCACGACATTTTACAGCACAAATCTTTGTATAGTTAGTAAAGTGGTGATAGGGATGATGATCGCATGGGTCCTGACCCGCTAGTGAACGTGCACGACCCTGGCCACAAAAGTTTTTGTAAATTTGAACCATTTCGTTTATGTGTTGTGGTATTGATACCACGACATTTTACAGCACAAATTTTTGTATAGTAAGTAAAGGGATGATAGGGATGATGATCGCATGGGTCCTGACCCGCTAGTGAACGTGCACGACCCTGGCCACAAAAGTTTTTGTAAATTTGAACCATTTTGTTTATGTGTTGTGGTATTGATACCACGACATTTTACAGCACAAATTTTTGTATAGTAAGTAAAGGGGTGATAGGGATGATGATCGCATGGGTCCTGACCCGCTAGTGAACGTGCACGACCCTGGCCACAAAAGTTTTTGTAAATTTGAACCATTTCGTTTATGCCTTGTGATATTGATACCACGACATTTTACAGCACAAATTTTTGTGTAGTAAGTAAAGGGATGATAGGGATGATGATCGCATGGGTCCTGACCCGCTAGTGAAGTGCACGACCCTGGCCACAAAAGTTTTTGTAAATTTGAACCATTTCGTTTATGTGTTGTGGTATTGATACCACGACATTTTACAGCACAAATTTTTGTATAGAAAGTAAAGGGATTATAGGGATGATGATCGCATGGGTCCTGACCCACTAGTGAACGTGCACGACCCTGGCCACAAAAGTTTTTGTAAATTTGAACCATTTCGTTTATGTGTTGTGGTACTGATACCACGACATTTTACAGCACAAATTTTTGTATGGTAAGTAAAGGGATGATAGGGATGATGATCACATGGGTCCTGACCCGCTAGTGAACGTGCACGACCCTGGCCAAAAAGTTTTTGTAAATTTGAACCATTTCGTTTATGTGTTGTGGTATTGATACCACGACATTTTACAGCACAAATTTTTGTATAGTAAGTGAAGGGGTGATAGGGATGTTGATCGCATGGGTCCTGACCCGCTAGTAAACGTGCACGACCCTGGCCACAAAATTAGTTTAAAATTTGAACCATTTCGTTTATGTGTTGTGGTATTGATACCACGACATTTTACAGCACAAATTTTTGTATAGTAAGTAAAGGGATGACAGGGATGATGATCGCATGGGTGCTGACCTGCTGGTGAACGTGAACGACCCTGGCCACAAAAGATTTTGTAAATTTGAACCATTTCGTTTATGTGTTGTGGTATTGATACCACGACATTTTACAGCACAAATTTTTGTATAGTAAGTAAAGGCATGATAGGGATGATGATCGCATGGGTCCTGACCCGATAGTGAACGTGCACGACCCTGGCCACAAAATTTTTTTAAAATTTGAACCATTTCGTTTATGTGTTGTGGTATTTGTACCACGACATTTTACAGCACAAATTTTTGTATAGTAAGTAAAGGGATGATAGGGATGATGATCGCATGGGTCCTGACCCGCTAGTGAACGTGCACGATCCTGGCCACAAAAGTTTTTGTAAATTTGAAGCATTTCTTTTATGCCTTGTGGTATTGATACCACGACATTTTACAGCACAAATTTTTGTATAGTAAGTAAAGGGGTGATAGGGATGATGATCGCATGGGTCCTGACCCGCTAGTGAAGTGCACGACCCTGGCCACAAAAGTTTTTTAAATTTGAACCATTTCGTTTATGTGTGTTGGTATTGATACCACGACATTTTACAGCACAAATTTTTGTATAGTAAGTAAAGGGATGATAGGGATGACGATCAAATGGGCCCTGACTTGCTAATGAACGTGCACGACCCTGGCCACAAAAGTTTTTGTAAATTTGAACCATTTCGTTTATGTGTTGTGGTATTGATACCACGACATTTTACAGCACAAATTTTTGTATAGTAAGTGAAGGGGTGATAGGGATGATGATCGCATGTGTCCTGACCCGATAGTGAACGCGCACGACCCCTGCCCACAAAAGTTTTTGTAAATTTGAACCATTTCGTTTATGTGTTGTGGTATTGATACCACGACATTTTACAGCACAAATTTTTGTATAGTAAGTAAAGGGGTGATAGGGATGATGATCGCATGGGTCCTGACCCGCTAGTGAACGTGCACGACCCTGGCCACAAAAGTTTTTGTAAATTTGAACCATTTCGTTTATGTGTTGTGGTATTGATACCACGACATTTTACAGCACAAATTTTTGTATAGTAAGTAAAGGGATGATAGGGATGATGATCGCATGGGTCCTGACCCGCTAGTGAACGTGAACGACCCTGGCCACAAAAGATTTTGTAAATTTGAACCATTTCGTTTATGTGTTGTGGTATTGATACCACGATTTTACAGCACAAATTTTTGTATAGTAAGTAAAGGGGTGATAGGGATGATGATCGCATGGGTCCTGACCCGATAGTGAACGTGCACGACCCTGGCCACAAAATTATTTTAAAATTTGAACCATTTCGTTTATGTGTTGTGGTATTGACACCACGACATTTTACAGCACAAATTTTTGTATAGTAAGTAAAGGGATGATAGAGATGATGATCGCATGGGTGCTGACCCGCTAGTGAACGTGCACGACGCTGGCCACAAAAGATTTTGTAAATTTGAACCATTTCGTTTATGTGTTGTGGTATTGATACCACGACATTTTACAGCACAAATTTTTGTATAGTAAGTAAAGGGGCGATAGGGATGATGATCGCATGGGTCCTGACCCGCTAGTGAACGTGCACGACCCTGGCCACAAAAGTTTTTGTAAATTTGAACCATTTCGTTTATGTGTTGTGGTATTGATACCACGACATTTTACAGCACAAATTTTTGTATAGTAAGTAAAGGGATGATAGGGATGATGATCGCATGGGTCCTGACCCGCTAGTGAACGTGCACGACCCTGGCCACAAAAGTTTTTGTAAATTTGAACCATTTTGTTTATGTGTTGTGGTATTGATACCACGACATTTTACAGCACAAATTTTTGTATAGTAAGTAAAGGGGTGATAGGGATGATGATCGCATGGGTCCTGACCCGCTAGTGAACGTGCACGACCCTGGCCACAAAAGTTTTTGTAAATTTGAACCATTTCCTTTATGCCTTGTGATATTGATACCACGACATTTTACAGCACAAATTTTTGTGTAGTAAGTAAAGGGATGATAGGGATG
Source organism: Thermobia domestica (assembly GCF_964235325.1). Classification (NCBI taxonomy): domain Eukaryota; kingdom Metazoa; phylum Arthropoda; class Insecta; order Zygentoma; family Lepismatidae; genus Thermobia; species Thermobia domestica. The sequence continues at coordinate 39,097,860 of NC_137464.1, forward strand.
ATGATCGCATGGGTCCTGACCCGCTAGTGAAGTGCACGACCCTGGCCACAAAAGTTTTTGTAAATTTGAACCATTTCGTTTATGTGTTGTGGTATTGATACCACGACATTTTACAGCACAAATTTTTGTATAGTAAGTAAAGGGATGATAGGGATGATGATCGCATGGGTCCTGACCCACTAGTGAACGTGCACGACCCTGGCCACAAAAGTTTTTGTAAATTTGAACCATTTCGTTTATGTGTTGTGGTACTGATACCACGACATTTTACAGCACAAATTTTTGTATAGTAAGTAAAGGGGTGATAGGGATGATGATCGCATGGGTCCTGACCCGCTAGTGAACGTGCACGACCCTGGCCACAAAATTATTTTAAAATATGAACCATTTCGTTTATGTGTTGTGGTATTGATACCACGACATTTTACAGCACAATTTTTTTTATAGTAAGTAAAGGGATGATAGAGATGATGATCGCATGGGTCCTGACCCGCTAGTGAACGTGCACGACCCTGGCCACAAAAGTTTTTGTAAATTTGAACCATTTCGTTTATGTGTTGTGGTATTGATACCACGACATTTTACAGCACAAATTTTTGTATAGTAAGTAAAGGGGTGATAGGGATGATGATCGCATGGGTCCTGACCCGCTAGTGAACGTGCACGACCCTGATCACAAAATTATTTTAAAATATGAACCATTTCGTTTATGTGTTGTGGTATTGATACCACGACATTTTACAGCACAAATTTTTGTATAGTAAGTAAAGGGATGTTAGAGATGATGATCGCATGGGTCCTGACCCGCTAGTGAACGTGCACGACCCTGGCCACAAAAGTTTTTGTAAATTTGAACCACTTCGTTTATGTGTTGTGGTATTGATACCACGACATTTTACAGTACAAATTTTTGTATAGTAAGTAAAGGGTTGGTAGGGATGATGATCGCATGGGTCCTGACCGGCTAGTGAACGTGCACGACCCTGATCACAAAATTATTTTAAAATATGAACCATTTCGTTTATGTGTTGTGGTATTGATACCGCGACATTTTACAGCACAAATTTTTGTATAGTAAGTAAAGGGATGTTAGAGATGATGATCGCATGGGTCCTGACCCGCTAGTGAACGTGCACGACCCTGGCCACAAAAGTTTTTGTAAATTTGAACCATTTCGTTTATGTGTTGTGGTATTGATAGCACGACATTTTACAGCACAAATTTTTGTATAGTAAGTAAAGGGATGATAGGGATGATGATCCCATGGGTCCTGACCCGCTAGTGAACGTGCACGGCTCTGGCCACAAAAGTTTTTGTAAATTTGAACCATTTCGTTTATGTGTTGTGGTATTGATACCACGACATTTTACAGCACAAATTTTTGTATAGTAAGTAAAGGGATGATAGGGATGATGATCGCATGGGTCCTGACCCGCTAGTGAACGTGCACGACCCTGGCAAAAAAAGTTTTTCTAAATTTGAACCATTTCGTTTATGTCTTGTGGTATTGATACCACGACATTTTACAGTACAAATTTTTGTATAGTAAGTAAAGGGGTGATAGGGATGATGATCGCATGGGTCCTGACCCGCTAGTGAACGTGCACGACCCTGATCACAAAATTATTTTAAAATATGAACCATTTCGTTTATGTGTTGTGGTATTGATACCACGACATTTTACAGCACAAATTATTGTATAGTAAGTAAATGGATGTTAGAGATGATGATCGCATGGGTCCTGACCCGCTAGTGAACGTGCACGACCCTGGCCACAAAAGTTTTTGTAAATTTGAACCATTTCGTTTATGTGTTGTGGTATTGATACCACGACATTTTACAGCACAAATTTTTGTATAGTAAGTAAAGGGATGATAGGGATGATGATCGCATGGGTCCTGACCCGCTAGTGAAGTGCACGACCCTGGCCACAAAAGTTTTTGTAAATTTGAACCATTTCGTTTATGCCTTGTGATATTGATACCACGACATTTTACAGCACAAATTTTGTGTAGTAAGTAAAGGGATGATGGTGATGATGACCGCATGGGCCCTGACCTGCTAATGAACGCGCACGACCCTGGCCACAAAAGTTTTTGTAAATTTGAACCATTTCGTTTATGTGTTGTGGTATTGATACCACGACATTTTACAGCACAAATTTTTGTATAGTAAGTAAAGGGATGATAGGGATGATGATCGCATGGGCCCTGACCTGCTAATGAACGTGCACGACCATGGCCACAAAAGTTTTTGTAAATTTGAACCATTTCGTTTATGTGTTGTGGTATTGATACCACGACATTTTACAGCACAAATTTTTGTATAGTAAGTAAAGGGATTATAGGGATGATGATCGCATGGGTCCTGACCCGCTAGTGAACGCGCACGACTGGCAACAAAAGTTTTTGGTAAATTTGAACCATTTTGTTTATGTGTTGTGGTATTGATACCACGACATTTTACAGCACAAATTTTTGTATAGTAAGTAAAGGGATGATAGGGATGATGATCACATGGGTCCTGACCCGCTAGTGAACGTGCACGACCCTGGCCAAAAAGTTTTTGTAAATTTGAACCATTTCGTTTGTGTTGTGGTATTGATACCACGACATTTTACAGTACAAATTTTTGTATAGTAAGTAAAGGGGTGATAGGGATGATGATCGCATGGGTCCTGACCCGCTAGTGAACGTGCACGACCCTGATCACAAAATTATTTTAAAATATGAACCATTTCGTTTATGTGTTGTGGTATTGATACCACGACATTTTACAGCACAAATTATTGTACAGTAAGTAAAGGGATGTTAGACATGATGATCGCATGGGTCCTGACCCGCTAGTGAACGTGCACGACCCTGGCCACAAAAGTTTTTGTAAATTTGAACCATTTCGTTTATGCGTTGTGGTATTGATACCACGACATTTTACAGCACAAATTTTTGTATAGTAAGTAAAGGGATGATAGGGATGATGATCGCATGGGTCCTGACCCGCTAGTGAACGTGCACGGCTCTGGCCACAAAAGTTTTTGTAAATTTGAACCATATCGTTTATGTGTTGTGGTATTGATACCACGACATTTTACAGCACAAATTTTTGTATAGTAAGTAAAGGAATGATAGGGATGATGATCGCATGGGTCCTGACCCGCTAGTGAACGCGCACGACCCTGGCAACAAAAGTTTTTCTAAATTTGAACCATTTCGTTTATGTCTTGTGGTATTGATACCACGACATTTTACAGCACAAATTTTTGTATAGTAAGTAAAGGGATGATAGAGATGATGATCGCATGGGTCCTGACCCGCTAGTGAACGTGCACGACCCTGGCCACAAAAGTTTTTGTAAATTTGAACCATTTCGTTTATGTGTTGTGGTATTGATACCACGACATTTTACAGTCCAAATTTTTGTATAGTAAGTAAAGGGGTGATAGGGATGATGAACGCATGGGTCCTGACCCGCTAGTGAACGTGCACGACCCTGGCCACAAAATTAGTTTAAAATTTGAACCATTTCGTTTATGTGTTGTGGTATTGATACCACGACATTTTACAGCACAAATTTTTGTATAGTAAGTAAAGGGATGACAAGGATGATGATCGCATGGGTGCTGACCTGCTGGTGAACGTGAACGACCCTGGCCACAAAAGATTTTGTAAATTTGAACCATTTCGTTTATGTGTTGTGGTATTGATAAGACGACATTTTACAGCACAAATTTTTGTATAGTAAGTAAAGGCATGACAGGGATGATGATCGCATGGGTCCTGACCCGATAGTGAACGTGCACGACCCTGGCCACAAAATTATTTTAAAATTTGAACCATTTCGTTTATGTGTTGTGGTATTTGTACCACGACATTTTACAGCACAAATTTTTGTATAGTAAGTAAAGGGATGATAGGGATGATGATCGCATGGGTCCTGACCCGCTAGTGAACGTGCACGATCCTGGCCACAAAAGTTTTTGTAAATTTGAAGCATTTCTTTTATGCCTTGTGGTATTGATACCACGACATTTTACAGCACAAATTTTTGTATAGTAAGTAAAGGGGTGATAGGGATGATGATCGCATGGGTCCTGACCCGCTAGTGAAGTGCACGACCCTGGCCACAAAAGCTTTTTTAAATTTGAACCATTTCGTTTATGTGTGTTGGTATTGATACCACGACATTTTACAGCACAAATTTTTGTATAGTAAGTAAAGGGATGATAGGGATGACGATCAAATGGGCCCTGACTTGCTAATGAACGTGCACGACCCTGGCCACAAAAGTTTTCGTAAATTTGAACCATTTCGTTTATGTGTTGTGGTATTGATACCACGACATTTTACAGCACAAATTTTTGTATAGTAAGTAAAGGGGTGATAGGGATGATGATCGCATGGGTCCTGACCCGCTAGTGAACGTGCACGACCCTGGCCACAAAATTATTTTAAAATTTGAACCATTTCGTTTATGTGTTGTGGTATTGACACCACGACATTTTACAGCACAAATTTTTGTATAGTAAATAAAGGGATGATAGAGATGATGATCGCATGGGTGCTGACCCGCTAGTGAACGTGCACGACCCTGGCCACAAAAGTTTTTGTAAATTTGAACCATTTCGTTTATGTGTTGTGGTATTGATACCACGACATTTTACAGCACAAATTTTTGTATAGTAAGTAAAGGGATGATAGGGATGATGATCGCATTGGTCCTGACCCGCTAGTGAACGCGCACGACCCTGGCCACAAAAGTTTTTGTAAATTTGAACCATTTCGTTTATGTGTTGTGGTATTGATACCACGACATTTTACAGCACAAATTTTTGTATAGTAAGTAAAGGGATGATAGGGATGATGATCGCATGGGTCCTGACCCGCTAGTGAACGTGCACGACCCTGGCCACAAAAGTTTTTGTAAATTTGAACCATTTCGTTTATGTGTTGTGGTATTGATACCACGACATTTTACAGCACAAATTTTTGTATAGTAAGTAAAGGGATGATAGGGATGATGATCGCATGGGTCCTGACCCGCTAGTGAACGTGCACGACCCTGGCCACAAAAGTTTTTGTAAATTTGAACCATTTCGTTTATGTGTTTTGGTATTGATACCACGAAATTTTACAGCACAAATTTTTGTATAGTAAGTAAAGGTATGATGATCGCATTGGTCCTGACCCGCTAGTGAACGCGCACGACCCTGGCCACAAAAGTTTTTGTAAATTTGAACCATTTCGTTTATGTGTTGTGATATTGATACCACGACATTTTACAGCACAAATTTTTGTATAGTAAGTAAAGGGGTGATAGGGATGATGATCGCATGGGTCCTGACCCGCTAGTGAACGTGCACGACCCTGGCCACAAAAGTTTTTGTAAATTTGAACCATTTCGTTTATGTGTTGTGGTATTGATACCACGACATTTTACAGCACAAATTTTTGTATAGTAAGTAAAGGGATGATAGGGATGATGATCGCATGGCTCCTGACCCGCTAGTGAACGTGAACGACCCTGGCCACAAAAGATTTTGTAAATTTGAACCATTTCGTTTATGTGTTGTGGTATTGATACCACGACATTTTACAGCACAAATTTTTGTATAGTAAGTAAAGGGGTGATAGGGATGATGATCGCATGGGTCCTGACCCGCTAGTGAACGTGCACGACCCTGGCCACAAAATTATTTTAAAATTTGAACCATTTTGTTTATGTGTTGTGGTATTGACACCACGACATTTTACAGCACAAATTTTTGTATAGTAAGTAAAGGGATGATAGAGATGATGATCGCATGGGTGCTGACCCGCTAGTGAACGTGCACGACGCTGGGCACAAAAGATTTTGTAAATTTGAACCATTTCGTTTATGTGTTGTGGTATTGATACCACGACATTTTACAGCACAAATTTTTGTATAGTAAGTAAAGGGGTGATAGGGATGATGATCGCATGGGTCCTGACCCGCTAGTGAACGTGCACGACCCTGGCCACAAAAGTTTTTGTAAATTTGAACCATTTCGTTTATGTGTTGTGGTATTGATACCACGACATTTTACAGCACAAATTTTTGTATAATAAGTAAAGGGATGATAGGGATGATGATCGTATGGGTCCTGACCCGCTAGTGAACGTGCACGACCCTGGCCACAAAAGTTTTTGTAAATTTGAACCATTTCGTTTATGTGTTGTGGTATTGATACCACGACATTTTACAGCACAAATTTTTGTATAGTAAGTAAAGGGGTGATAGGGATGATGATCGCATGGGTCCTGACACGCTAGTGAACGTGCACGACCCTGATCACAAAATTATTTTAAAATATGAACCATTTCGTTTATGTGTTGTGGTATTGATACCACGACATTTTACAGCACAAATTTTTGTATAGTAAGTAAAGGGATGTTAGAGATATTGATCGCATGGGTCCTGACCCGCTAGTGAACGTGCACGACCCTGGCCACAAAAGTTTTTGTAAATTTGAACCACTTCGTTTATGTGTTGTGGTATTGATACCACGACATTTTACAGTACAAATTTTTGTATAGTAAGTAAAGGGTTGGTAGGGATGATGATCGCATGGGTCCTGACCGGCTAGTGAACGTGCACGACCCTGATCACAAAATTATTTTAAAATATGAACCATTTCGTTTATGTGTTGTGGTATTGATACCACGACATTTTACAGCACAAATTTTTGTATAGTAAGTAAAGGGTTGGTAGGGATGATGATCGCATGGGTCCTGACCCGCTAGTGAACGTGCACGGCTCTGGCCACAAAAGTTTTTGTAAATTTGAACCATTTCGTTTATGTGTTGTGGTATTGATACCACGACATTTTACAGCACAAATTTTTGTATAGTAAGTAAAGGGTTGGTAGGGATGATGATCGCATGGGTCCTGACCGGCTAGTGAACGTGCACGACCCTGATCACAAAATTATTTTAAAATATGAACCATTTCGTTTATGTGTTGTGGTATTGATACCACGACATTTTACAGCACAAATTTTTGTATAGTAAGTAAAGGGATGTTAGAGATGATGATCGCATGGGTCCTGACCCGCTAGTGAACGTGCACGACCCTGGCCACAAAAGTTTTTGTAAATTTGAACCATTTCGTTTATGTGTTGTGGTATTGATAGCACGACATTTTACAGCACAAATTTTTGTATAGTAAGTAAAGGGATGATAGGGATGATGATCCCATGGGTCCTGACCCGCTAGTGAACGTGCACGGCTCTGGCCACAAAAGTTTTTGTAAATTTGAACCATTTCGTTTATGTGTTGTGGTATTGATACCACGACATTTTACAGCACAAATTTTTGTATAGTAAGTAAAGGGATGATAGGGATGATGATCGCATGGGTCCTGACCCGCTAGTGAACGTGCACGACCCTGGCAAAAAAAGTTTTTCTAAATTTGAACCATTTCGTTTATGTCTTGTGGTATTGATACCACGACATTTTACAGCACAAATTTTTGTATAGTAAGTAAAGGGATGATAGAGATGATGATCGCATGGGTCCTGACCCGCTAGTGAACGAGCACGACCCTGGCCACAAAAGTTTTTGTAAATTTGAACCATTTCGTTTATGTGTTGTGGTATTGATACCACGACATTTTACAGTACAAATTTTTGTATAGTAAGTAAAGGGGTGATAGGGATGATGATCGCATGGGTCCTGACCCGCTAGTGAACGTGCACGACCCTGATCACAAAATTATTTTAAAATATGAACCATTTCGTTTATGTGTTGTGGTATTGATACCACGACATTTTACAGCACAAATTATTGTATAGTAAGTAAAGGGATGTTAGAGATGATGATCGCATGGGTCCTGACCCGCTAGTGAACGTGCACGACACTGGCCACAAAAGTTTTTGTAAATTTGAACCATTTCGTTTATGTGTTGTGGTATTGATACCACGACATTTTACAGTACAAATTTTTGTATAGTAAGTAAAGGGGTGATAGGGATGATGATCGCGTGGGTCCTGACCCGCTAGTGAACGTGCACGACCCTGATCATAAAATTATTTTTAAATATGAACCATTTCGCTTATGTGTTGTGGTATTGAAACCACGACATTTTACAGCACAAATTTTTGTATAGTAAGTAAAGGGATGATAGAGATGATGATCGCATGGGTGCTGACCCGCTAGTGAACGTGCACGACGCTGGCCACAAAAGATTTTGTAAATTTGAACCATTTCGTTTATGTGTTGTGGTATTGATACCACGACATTTTACAGCACAAATTTTTGTATAGTAAGTAAAGGGGTGATAGGGATGATGATCGCATGGGTCCTGACCCGCTAGTGAACGTGCACGACCCTGGCCACAAAATTATTTTAAAATTTGAACCATTTCGTTTATGTGTTGTGGTATTGATACCACGACATTTTACAGCACAAATTTTTGTATAATAAGTAAAGGGATGATAGGGATGATGATCGCATGGGTCCTGACCCGCTAGTGAACGTGCACGACCCTGGCCACAAAAGTTTTTGTAAATTTGAACCATTTCGTTTATGTGTTGTGGTATTGATACCACGACATTTTACAGCACAAATTTTTGTATAGTAAGTAAAGGGGTGATAGGGATGATGATCGCATGGGTCCTGACCCGCTAGTGAAGTGCACGACCCTGGCCACAAAAGTTTTTGTAAATTTGAACCATTTCGTTTATGCCTTGTGATATTGATACCACGACATTTTACAGCACAAATTTTGTGTAGTAAGTAAAGGGATGATAGTGATGATGACCGCATGGGCCCTGGCCTACTAATGAACGCGCACGACCCTGGCCACAAAAGTTTTTGTAAATTTGAACCATTTCGTTTATGTGTTGTGGTATTGATACCACGACATTTTACAGCACAAATTTTTGTATAGTAAGTAAAGGGATGATAGGGATGATGATCGCATGGGCCCTGACCTGCTAATGAACGTGCACGACCATGGCCTCAAAAGTTTTTGTAAATTTGAACCATTTCGTTTATGTGTTGTGGTATTGATACCACGACATTTTACAGCACAAATTTTTGTATAGTAAGTAAAGGGATGATAGGGATGATGATCGCATGGGTCCTGACCCGCTAGTGAACGCGCACGACCCTGGCAACAAAAGTTTTTGTAAATTTGAACCATTTTGTTTATGTGTTGTGGTATTGATACCACGACATTTTACAGCACAAATTTTTGTATAGTAAGTAAAGGGATGATAGGGATGATGATCACATGGGTCCTGACCCGCTAGTGAACGTGGACGACCCTGGCCAAAAAGTTTTTGTAAATTTGAACCATTTCGTTTATGTGTTGTGGTATTGATACCACGACATTTTACAGTACAAATTTTTGTATAGTAAGTAAAGGGGTGATAGGGATGATGATCGCATGGGTCCTGACCCGCTAGTGAACGTGCACGACCCTGATCAAAAAATTATTTTAAAATATGAACCATTTCGTTTATGTGTTGTGGTATTGATACCACGACATTTTACAGCACAAATTATTGTATAGTAAGTAAAGGGATGTTAGAGATGATGATCGCATGGGTCCTGACCCGCTAGTGAACGTGCACGACCCTGGCCACAAAAGTTTTTGTAAATTTGAACCATTTCGTTTATGTGTTGTGGTATTGATACCACGACATTTTACAGCACAAATTTTTGTATAGTAAGTAAAGGGATGATAGGGATGATGATCGCATGGGTCCTGACCCGCTAGTGAACGTGCACGGCTCTGGCCACAAAAGTTTTTGTAAATTTGAACCATTTCGTTTATGTGTTGTGGTATTGATACCACGACATTTTACAGCACATATTTTTGTATAGTAAGTAAAGGAATGATAGGGATGATGATCGCATGGGTCCTGACCCGCTAGTGAACGTGCACGACCCTGGCAAAAAAAGTTTTTCTAAATTTGAACCATTTCGTTTATGTCTTGTGGTATTGATACCACGACATTTTACAGCACAAATTTTTGTATAGTAAGTAAAGGGATGATAGAGATGATGATCGCATGGGTCCTGACCCGCTAGTGAACGTGCACGACCCTGGCCACAAAAGTTTTTGTAAATTTGAACCATTTCGTTTATGTGTTGTGGTATTGATACCACGACATTTTACAGTACAAATTTTTGTATAGTAAGTAAAGGGTTGATAGGGATGATGAACGCATGGGTCCTGACCCGCTAGTGAACGTGCACGACCCTGATCATAAAATTATTTTTAAATATGAACCATTTCGTTTATGTGTTGTGATATTGATACCACGACATTTTACAGTACAAATTTTTGTATAGTAAGTAAAGGGATGATAGAGATGATGATCGCATGGGTGCTCACCCGCTAGTGAACGTGCACGACCCTGGCCACAAAAGATTTTGTAAATTTGAACCATTTTTTTTATGTGTTGTGGTATTGATACCACGACATTTTACAGCACAAATTTTTGTATAGTAAGTAAAGGGATGATAGGGATGATGATCGCATGGGTCCTGACCCGCTAGTGAACGTGCACGACCCTGGCCACAAAAGTTTTTGTAAATTTGAACCATTTCGTTTATGTTTTGTGGTATTGATACCACGACATTTTACAGCACAAATTTTTGTATAGTAAGTAAAGGGATGATAGGGATGATAATCGCATTGGTCCTGAGCCGCTAGTGAACGCGCACGACCCTGGCCACAAAAGTTTTTGTAAATTTGAACCATTTCGTTTATGTGTTGTGGTATTGATACCACGACATTTTACAGCACAAATTTTTGTATAGTAAGTAAAGGGATGATAGTGATGATGACCGCATGGGCCCTGACCTGCTAATGAACGTGCACGACCCTGGCCACAAAAGTTTTTGTAAATTTGAACCATTTCGTTTATGTGTTGTGGTATTGATACCACGACATTTTACAGCACAAATTTTTGTATAGTAAGTAAAGGGATGATAGGGATGATGATCGCATGGGTCCTGACCCGCTAGTGAACGCGCACGACCCTGGCAACAAAAGTTTTTGTAAATTTGAACCATTTTGTTTATGTGTTGTGGTATTGATACCACGACATTTTACAGCACAAATTTTTGTATAGTAAGTAAAGGGATGATAGGGATGATGATCACATGGGTCCTGACCCGCTAGTGAACGTGCACGACCCAGGCCAAAAAGTTTTTGTAAATTTGAACCATTTCGTTTATGTGTTGTGGTATTGATACCACGACATTTTACAGCACAAATTTTTGTATAGTAAGTAAAGGGGTGATAGGGATGATGATCGCATGGGTCCTGACCAGCTAGTGAACGTGCACGACCCTGGCCACAAAATTAGTTTAAAATTTGAACCATTTCGTTTATGTGTTGTGGTATTGATACCACGACATTTTACAGCACAAATTTTTGTATAGTATGTAAAGGGATGACAGGGAAGATGATCGCATGGGTGCTGACCGGCTAGTGAACGTGAACGACCCTGGCCACAAAAGATTTTGTAAATTTGAACCATTTCGTTTATGTGTTGTGGTATTGATACCACGACATTTTACAGCACAAATTTTTGTATAGTAAGTAAAGGGGTGATAGGGATGATGATCGCATGGGTCCTGACCCGATAGTGAACGTGCACGACCCTGGCCACAAAATTATTTTAAAATTTGAACCATTTCGTTTATGTGTTGTGGTATTTGTACCACGACATTTTACAGCACAAATTTTTGTATAGTAAGTAAAGGGATGATAGGGATGATGATCGCATGGGTCCTGACCCGCTAGTGAACGTGCACGATCCTGGCCACAAAAGTTTTTGTAAATTTGAACCATTTCTTTTATGCCTTGTGGTATTGATACCACGACATTTTACAGCACAAATTTTTGTATAGTAAGTAAAGGGGTGATAGGGATGATGATCGCATGGGTCCTGACCCGCTAGTGAAGTGCACGACCCTGGCCACAAAAGTTTTTGTAAATTTGAACCATTTCGTTTATGTGTTGTGGTATTGATACCACGACATTTTACAGCACAAATTTTTGTATAGTAAGTAAAGGGATGATAGGGATGATGATCGCATGGGTCCTGACCCGCTAGTGAACGTGCACGACCCTGGCCACAAAAGTTTTTGTAAATTTGAACCATTTCGTTTATGTGTTGTGGTATTGATACCACGACATTTTACAGCACAAATTTTTGTATAGTAAGTAAAGGGATGATAGGGATGATGATCGCATTGGTCCTGACCCGCTAGTGAACGCGCACGACCCTGGCCACAAAAGTTTTTGTAAATTTGAACCATTTCGTTTATGTGTTGTGGTATTGATACCACGACATTTTACAGCACAAATTTTTGTATAGTAAGTAAAGGGGTGATAGGGATGATGATCGCATGGGTCCTGACCCGCTAGTGAACGCGCACGACCCTGGCCACAAAAGTTTTTGTAAATTTGAACCATTTCGTTTATGTGTTGTGGTATTGATACCACGACATTTTACAGCACAAATTTTTGTATAGTAAGTAAAGGGGTGATAGGGATGATGATCGCATGGGTCCTGACCCGCTAGTGAACGTGCACGACCCTGGCCACAAAAGTTTTTGTAACTTTGAACCATTTCGTTTATGTGTTGTGGTATTGATACCACGACATTTTACAGCACAAATTTTTGTATAGTAAGTAAAGGGGTGATAGGGATGATGATCGCATGGGTCCTGACCCGCTAGTGAACGTGCACGACCCTGGCTTCAAAAGATTTTGTAAATTTGAACCATTTCGTTTATGTGTTGTGGTATTGATACCACGACATTTTACAGCACAAATTTTTGTATAGTAAGTAAAGGGATGATAGGGATGATGATCGCATTGGTCCTGACCCGCTAGTGAACGTGCACGATCCTGGCCACAAAAGTTTTTGTAAATTTGAACCATTTCGTTTATGTGTTGTGGTATTGATACCACGACATTTTACAGCACAAATTTTTGTATAGTAAGTAAAGGGGTGATAGGGATGATGATCGCATGGGTCCTGACCCGCTAGTGAACGTGCACGACCCTGGCCACAAAAGTTTTTGTAAATTTGAACCATTTCTTTTATGCCTTGTGGTATTGATACCACGACATTTTACAGCACAAATTTTTGTATAGTAAGTAAAGGGGTGATAGGGATGATGATCGCATGGGTCCTGACCCGCTAGTGAAGTGCACGACCCTGGCCACAAAAGTTTTTGTAAATTTGAACCATTTCGTTTATGTGTGTTGGTATTGATACCACGACATTTTACAGCACAAATTTTTGTATAGTAAGGAAAGGGATGATAGGGATGATGATCGCATGGGCCCTGACTTGCTAATGAACGTGCACGACCCTGGCCACAAAAGTTTTTTTAAATTTGAACCATTTCGTTTATGTGTTGTGGTATTGATACCACGACATCTTACAGCACAAATTTTTGTATAGTAAGTAAAGGGATGATAGGGATGATGATCGCATGTGTCCTGACCCGATAGTGAACGTGCACGACCCTGGCCACAAAAGTTTTTGTAAATTTGAACCATTTCGTTTATGTGTTTTGGTATTGATACCACGACATTTTACAGCACAAATTTTTGTATAGTAAGTAAAGGGATGATGATCGCATTTGTCCTGACCCGCTAGTGAACGCGCACGACCCTGGCCACAAAAGTTTTTGTAAATTTGAACCATTTCGTTTATGTGTTGTGGTATTGATACCACGACATTTTACAGCACAAATTTTTGTATAGTAAGTAAAGGGATGATATGGATGATGATCGCATGGGTCCTGACCCGATAGTGAACGTGCACGACCCTGGCCACAAAAGTTTTTGTAAATTTGAACCATTTCGTTTATGTGTTGTGGTATTGATACCACGACATTTTACAGCACAAATTTTTGTATAGTAAGTAAAGGGATGATATGGATGATGATCGCATGGGTCCTGACCCGATAGTGAACGTGCACGACCCTGGCCACAAAAGTTTTTGTAAATTTGAACCATTTCGTTTATGTGTTGTGGTATTGATACCACGACATTTTACAGCACAAATTTTTGTATAGTAAGTAAAGGGATGATAGGGATGATGATCGCATTGGTCCTGACCCGCTAGTGAACGCGCACGACCCTGGCCACAAAAGTTTTTGTAAATTTGAACCATTTCGTTTATGTGTTGTGGTATTGATACCACGACATTTTACAGCACAAATTTTTGTATAGTAAGTAAAGGGGTGATAGGGATGATGATCGCATGGGTCCTGACCCGCTAGTGAACGTGCACGACCCTGGCCACAAAAGTTTTTGTAACTTTGAACCATTTCGTTTATGTGTTGTGGTATTGATACCACGACATTTTACAGCACAAATTTTTGTATAGTAAGTAAAGGGGTGATAGGGATGATGATCGCATGGGTCCTGACCCGCTAGTGAACGTGAACGACCCTGGCTTCAAAAGATTTTGTAAATTTGAACCATTTTGTTTATGTGTTGTGGTATATATACCACGACATTTTACAGCACAAATTTTTGTATAGTAAGTAAAGGGATGATAGGGATGATGATCGCATTGGTCCTGACCCGCTAGTGAACGTGCACGACCCTGGCCACAAATTTTTTAAATTTGAACCATTTCGTTTATGTGTTGTGGTATTGATACCACGACATTTTACAGCACAAATTTTTGTATAGTAAGTAAAGGGGTGATAGGGATGATGATCGCATGGGTCCTGACCCGCTAGTGAACGTGCACGACCCTGGCCACAAAATTATTTTAAAATTTGAACCATTTCGTTTATGTGTTGTGGTATTGACACCACGACATTTTACAGCTCAAATTTTTGTATAGTAAGTAAAGGGATGATAGAGATGATGATCGCATGGGTGCTGACCCGCTAGTGAACGTGCACGACGCTGGCTACAAAAGATTTTGTAAATTTGAACCATTTCGTTTATATGTTGTGGTATTGATACCACGACATTTTACAGCACAAATTTTTGTATAGTAAGTAAAGGGATGATAGGGATGATGATCGCATGGGTCCTGACCCGCTAGTGAACGTGCACGATCCTGGCCACAAAAGTTTTTGTAAATTTGAACCATTTCTTTTATGCCTTGTGGTATTGATACCACGACATTTTACAGCACAAATTTTTGTATAGTAAGTAAAGGGGTGATAGGGATGATGATCGCATGGGTCCTGACCCGCTAGTGAAGTGCACGACCCTGGCCACAAAAGTTTTTGTAAATTTGAACCATTTCGTTTATGTGTGTTGGTATTGATACCACGACATTTTACAGCACAAATTTTTGTATAGTAAGTAAAGGGATGATAGGGATGATGATCGCATGGGCCCTGACTTGCTAATGAACGTGCACGACCCTGGCCACAAAAGTTTTTGTAAATTTGAACCATTTCGTTTATGTGTTGTGGTATTGATACCACGACATTTTACAGCACAAATTTTTGTATAGTAAGTAAAGGGATGATAGGGATGATGATCGCATGTGTCCTGACCCGATAGTGAACGTGCACGACCCTGGCCACAAAAGTTTTTGTAAATTTGAAACATTTCGTTTATGTGTTTTGGTATTGATACCACGACATTTTACAGCACAAATTTTTGTATAGTAAGTAAAGGGATGATGATCGCATTGGTCCTGACCCGCTAGTGAACGCGCACGACCCTGGCCACAAAAGTTTTTGTAAATTTGAACCATTTCGTTTATGTGTTGTGGTATTGATACCACGACATTTTACAGCACAAATTTTTGTATAGTAAGTAAAGGGGTGATAGGGATGATGATCGCATGGGTCCTGACCCGCTAGTGAACGTGCACGACCCTGGCCACAAAAGTTTTTGTAACTTTGAACCATTTCGTTTATGTGTTGTGGTATTGATACCACGACATTTTACAGCACAAATTTTTGTATAGTAAGTAAAGGGATGATATGGATGATGATCGCATGGGTCCTGACCCGATAGTGAACGTGCACGACCCTGGCCACAAAAGTTTTTGTAAATTTGAACCATTTCGTTTATGTGTTGTGGTATTGATACCACGACATTTTACAGCACAAATTTTTGTATAGTAAGTAAAGGGATGATAGGGATGATGATCGCATTGGTCCTGACCCGCTAGTGAACGCGCACGACCCTGGCCACAAAAGTTTTTGTAAATTTGAACCATTTCGTTTATGTGTTGTGGTATTGATACCACGACATTTTACAGCACAAATTTTTGTATAGTAAGTAAAGGGGTGATAGGGATGATGATCGCATGGGTCCTGACCCGCTAGTGAACGTGCACGACCCTGGCCACAAAAGTTTTTGTAACTTTGAACCATTTCGTTTATGTGTTGTGGTATTGATACCACGACATTTTACAGCACAAATTTTTGTATAGTAAGTAAAGGGGTGATAGGGATGATGATCGCATGGGTCCTGACCCGCTAGTGAACGTGAACGACCCTGGCTTCAAAAGATTTTGTAAATTTGAACCATTTTGTTTATGTGTTGTGGTATATATACCACGACATTTTACAGCACAAATTTTTGTATAGTAAGTAAAGGGATGATAGGGATGATGATCGCATTGGTCCTGACCCGCTAGTGAACGTGCACGACCCTGGCCACAAATTTTTTAAATTTGAACCATTTCGTTTATGTGTTGTGGTATTGATACCACGACATTTTACAGCACAAATTTTTGTATAGTAAGTAAAGGGGTGATAGGGATGATGATCGCATGGGTCCTGACCCGCTAGTGAACGTGCACGACCCTGGCCACAAAATTATTTTAAAATTTGAACCATTTCGTTTATGTGTTGTGGTATTGACACCACGACATTTTACAGCTCAAATTTTTGTATAGTAAGTAAAGGGATGATAGAGATGATGATCGCATGGGTGCTGACCCGCTAGTGAACGTGCACGACGCTGGCTACAAAAGATTTTGTAAATTTGAACCATTTCGTTTATATGTTGTGGTATTGATACCACGACATTTTACAGCACAAATTTTTGTATAGTAAGTAAAGGGATGATAGGGATGATGATCGCATGGGTCCTGACCCGCTAGTGAACGTGCACGATCCTGGCCACAAAAGTTTTTGTAAATTTGAACCATTTCTTTTATGCCTTGTGGTATTGATACCACGACATTTTACAGCACAAATTTTTGTATAGTAAGTAAAGGGGTGATAGGGATGATGATCGCATGGGTCCTGACCCGCTAGTGAAGTGCACGACCCTGGCCACAAAAGTTTTTGTAAATTTGAACCATTTCGTTTATGTGTGTTGGTATTGATACCACGACATTTTACAGCACAAATTTTTGTATAGTAAGTAAAGGGATGATAGGGATGATGATCGCATGGGCCCTGACTTGCTAATGAACGTGCACGACCCTGGCCACAAAAGTTTTTGTAAATTTGAACCATTTCGTTTATGTGTTGTGGTATTGATACCACGACATTTTACAGCACAAATTTTTGTATAGTAAGTAAAGGGATGATAGGGATGATGATCGCATGTGTCCTGACCCGATAGTGAACGTGCACGACCCTGGCCACAAAAGTTTTTGTAAATTTGAAACATTTCGTTTATGTGTTTTGGTATTGATACCACGACATTTTACAGCACAAATTTTTGTATAGTAAGTAAAGGGATGATGATCGCATTGGTCCTGACCCGCTAGTGAACGCGCACGACCCTGGCCACAAAAGTTTTTGTAAATTTGAACCATTTCGTTTATGTGTTGTGGTATTGATACCACGACATTTTACAGCACAAATTTTTGTATAGTAAGTAAAGGGGTGATAGGGATGATGATCGCATGGGTCCTGACCCGCTAGTGAACGTGCACGACCCTGGCCACAAAAGTTTTTGTAACTTTGAACCATTTCGTTTATGTGTTGTGGTATTGATACCACGACATTTTACAGCACAAATTTTTGTATAGTAAGTAAAGGGGTGATAGGGATGATGATCGCATGGGTCCTGACCCGCTAGTGAACGTGAACGACCCTGGCTTCAAAAGATTTTGTAAATTTGAACCATTTCGTTTATGTGTTGTGGTATTGATACCACGACATTTTACAGCACAAATTTTTGTATAGTAAGTAAAGGGATGATAGGGATGATGATCGCATTGGTCCTGACCCGCTTATGAACGTGCACGACCCTGGCCACAAAAGTTTTTGTAAATTTGAACCATTTCGTTTATGTGTTGTGGTATTGATACCACGACATTTTACAGCACAAATTTTTGTATAGTAAGTAAAGGGGTGATAGGGATGATGATCGCATGGGTCCTGACCCGCTAGTGAACGTGCACGACCCTGGCCACAAAATTATTTTAAAATTTGAACCATTTCGTTTATGTGTTGTGGTATTGACACCACGACATTTTACAGCTCAAATTTTTGTATAGTAAGTAAAGGGATGATAGGGATGATGATCGCATGGGTGCTGACCCACTTGTGAACGTGCACGACGCTGGCTACAAAAGATTTTGTAAATTTGAACCATTTCGTTTATGTGTTGTGGTATTGATACCACGACATTTTACAGCACAAATTTTTGTATAGTAAGTAAAGGGATGATAGGGATGATGATCGCATGGGTCCTGACCCGCTAGTGAACGTGCACGACGCTGGCTACAAAAGATTTTGTAAATTTGAACCATTTCGTTTATGTGTTGTGGTATTGATACCACTACATTTTACAGCACAAATTTTTGTATAGTAAGTAAAGGGATGATAGGGATGATGATCGCATGGGTCCTGACCCGCTAGTGAACGTGCACGACCCTGGCCACAAAAGTTTTTGTAAATTTGAACCATTTCGTTTATGTCTTTTGGTATTGATACCATGACATTTAGCACACAAAATTTTGCATATTATGTAGAGGGATGATAGGGATTATGATTGCATGGGTCCTTTTGAGCGTGTAGTAAGCTTGCTATTGGATTTTGTTTTTCTACCTTGTAACTTTGTAGTGCTTGCAACCCTGTGTAATGTGTGGATGACCTTGAACGTCCTTAGTTTTGTGGCTGGATTTTGTGGCTAAGATGGGCGAGGTCTTTACGGAGATATACACACGAAATTAGAGGATACGTATACGAAAGATATGGTTGCTGTTGATATTTAATGTACGAATAAAACAGAAGAATAAATCGACGATATCTGGATGCAATTTATGGTTAGTAATTAGTAGCTGATATGTTTATTATAATAACATGATAATTTAAAGATACGTAAAACGAATGAGGGCTAAAGCGAAGTATTTATATATATTTCGTTTTATCTGGTGCCGAAGACACGGGACTATACTATACTATTTAGTTCCGAAGAATAGTAAGAACTGAGTTTATGTGCATACGTATATATGCCTTTTTATGAGTTTCACTACTTTGAGAAGTGGGAAGAGAATACAAAGAATTGCTAATATGCAGAATTCCGAGATTGAAGAAGTACCCAGCATTTCAAATGAAACCATACCTGGAAATGCCGTAACTCTGTCTGAACATTCCTATTCTAACCTTATTGATATGTTTAGTCAACTACTTGATACTAAATTTGATCAACAACAAACTAAATTGGATCAACAACAAAAATTGAATGATGAAAAGTTAGAACAGATGCAGAAATTGAACGATCAAAAGCTAGAACAGATACTAGCGCAGCATAAATCTCTTTCAGATAAAGTACAAGGTGTGCAAGAAAATTTTGATCGCTTGCAATACAATTTGAAAGAAAATTTGCAAGTATTAGCTGATGAAGTTACCAACAAAATTACAAATGATATGACGCGAGAAGTTGATACTAGGTTTCAACAATTTAGTAACAAATGGCAAGATAGACAGGATCAACTAGCTCTAGAAACAGAGTCGATAAAGAAAGCCGTTGAAGCCGTGGAATCGACGACAGCCCAACAAAAAAATCAGATAGTGAATATTACTGCCCAGGTCAATTCACATAGCATACTGATATCCAACATACAAGAGGAAATCAGATCGTTACAAGAGAGGGAATGTGACTACAATAATCCTATGTATAAGGAGGCTTTGGGTACTCCCAATCAACAGGAAACATTGCATCATCAACAGGGAACATTGCATCTTCAACAGGAAACATTGCATAACTGCCCGAGAACTCCATTAATAGAAACTGACGGGATATCTTCTTCTAAGAGTTCTACTGATGATGGTTTAGTTGTGGAAAACCACAGTAGGCGATTCCAAAGTCCAGATCGCAAAAGAAGAAAGGAGATAAATAAGTACAAAAGGGTTCCAGACCATTATCAACGCCAACAAAAACATAACTATAGCAAAATAAACGTTAAGGTCAGTGAAATTAAGGCCATGACTAAATTCAGCGGTAAGTGTGACGAAACCGCAAGCTCGTTCTTAGAAAAATTTGAAGCAGAGTGCGAGATTATGGGTGTAGATCAATCTAAATTTATGAAGTTGTTACCACATCTGTTACTTCCTCCTTGTTCCTTGTGGTTTAAAGCTATTCGCGACCATATAAAATCCTACGAAGAATTTAAACGGGCCCTGTTGGCTAATTACGAAAATGATTTCTTGTTAGCTAACCGTGATGCGATGGTGCGAACCCGACACTATTCACCTCGGGTCGATAAATCTCTTACGGATTTTACAATCAATGCATATAATGAACTTAAACTCGTCAATCCGTTTCAGCCAGAATCCAGAATAATCGCTTCCGTACGCATTTTATTGCCGTATAAATTACAACAGATTCTGTTGTCTGCTCAATGCGTAAACTTCAATCATCTGATAATTTTAGTTCAAAACTTCGAGAATCAATTCCCGAACCCTAGCGGAAGTAATCGTAATCCACCCAATCCAATTCCTGTCAGAAACCTGAATATAACCAATGAAAATACCGAAAATCTTCGCAGCGATGAGAGGTCACGTGACAATACTGGCATTGGAATTAGTGAAAGATCTGTTATACGTACTGGAACTGGAGCTAATGGAAGATTCAATTCTAGCGGTAGAAATGGAACGAATTATAATAATCCGAGGAACAGTTGGACGAACGGAAGAAACTTTCGTGGAAGACGTAATTACAGTAACAATGTCATGCATACCAGTGTGACCCAAAACAGATTCAATTGGAGATCTCGAGATGGCAGGAACTGTCGGAATAGGACCGAAGTAATAAATGAAACGGGAAATGGATCAAGAGAGAATAACCAAGATTGTGGTGTTCAATGTACTTTAATTGACTCATTTGTTAATCATAATTTAAACTAAAACCCGCTGATATGGTTGGGGTTAATCCCATATCAGCTGAAGGTTCTCATGATTATTCGTCTCAATGTTCGTCTAATAGTTTATTTGAGAACGACGATAATTTATTTAAGGATAACTATGATGATAAATATAAATTTGATGTAGTACATAGACGTTGTATATATCAGTATTTACCCATTGCAAATTGTTGTTGGGAAACCGACGATGACATTGATGATTCATATAATTATGACAATGATTTTGTATTTTTGAAGTCGTTCTGTACGGCAAGAATTCCTGTGAAGGTTAATGGAATTTCTTTAAATGCTTTACTTGATACGGGAGCTAACGCGTCGCTGTTGTCTTTTTCGTTTTGGAGTAAGATTGCTAAAGAATATTCAAATCCCAGATTGGAAAAGCTTGAAAATTTGATATTAGTTGATTATACAGGGAAACATAAAAAGCGAGTTATGGGCAGAACTCATATTGTCTTGTCTGTGCAAGAACGGGATATTAATCTTCCTATTCTAGTAATAAATGAGTTAAATGAAAACCTTTTGATTGGTCTTGACTTCATAACACAATTTCGTGTAATTTTAAACTTTGAGAACCAAACATTTACTTTACCTGGGTTATCTGACAGAATAACACAAAAATTGATTTCTCGTATGGAAGAAAGCTCGCTTCAATGCAATATGGTGAATAATTTAGTTGATGAAGGTGAGGAAGCTTATCCGTTCGATCTTTATGTCCAAAAAATTTCACATGATTTGGAAATTAAAGACCAAGATATAACTTCACAATTTGTACAGATTTTGCATAAACACCGAAAGGTATTTTCTAACCGCCCTGGTTGTTGTAAAAATTTCCTATATTCACTTGAGGTACATAACAAAAACCCAATTGTTACTAAACCCTATATAATTCCCTACAGGTTCAGGGAAAATGTAAGGAAACAAATCTCAGAAATGTTGCGTGACGGGATAATTAGTCCGTCCCAAAGTGTTCACTTAAACCCCATTCATGTTGTACCGAAAAAGGATGGACGCCTGAGAATTGTTTTAGATATGCGTAAATTGAACTCGTGCATAAAATTACAGCAAGTCAGATACCCACCTGTAGAAGAAATTTTAAGTACATTACAAGGGAACGTTATTTTTGGGAATCTCGATTTGGTCATGGCGTATAACCAAATCCTGCTAGATAAGGAATCACGACCCTACACGGCCTTTTCCTTCGAAGGACATCTATACGAATATAATCGAGTAGTTTTTGGTCTGATCAATGGAAGTGCAGCGTTAGCATCATGCTTAAATCGAGTCCTGGGCCAAGATCTGAGGAGTAATGTAATAGTGTATGCTGACGATATATTAATTATGGGAAAAGATTACCAAGATTATTTAAAATATCTGGATATTGTGTTAAAACGTTTAGAAGTGTCTGGGTTTACTTTAAACCTGGAAAAATCAAAATTTTTCAAAACGTCAATAGAATTTCTTGGTTATCAGATCGATTCCGAAGGTTTGTGTTTCAGTGAGTCCAAAGTTCAGGCTATTAACGATCTACCTCCGCCAACTAATGTAAAACAAACTCGCCAAATTTTAGGGTTGTTCAATTGGTTTCGAAAATCGATTCCTCGTTTTGCTGAAATTGCACAACCTTTATTCTCTATTACCAAAAAGGGAATACCATGGCAGTGGGGTGTGTTGCAGGAACGAAGTTTCAACCAACTGAAGGACTGTGTAATGCGAAATATTCGTTTAAATCATCCGAATTATGATATGCCTTTTTTCGTGCAGTGTGATGGTTCTCTAGCGGGAGTATCTGGAATTCTTTGGCAACCTAATCCTACAATGGAAAATCCCGCTGTCATACATTGTGTGAGCCGGACACTCAAGAAAGCAGAAAAGGGGTATACTACTACTGAAATTGAACTATTAGCAATACGTTTTTCGATCCAGAAGTTTGCTCCATATATTAGTGGGTGCCATTTTACGGTAATCACCGATCACAGTTCGCTACGTTATCTTCGCAGTATACGAGGGTACAACAATAGATTATTAAGATGGTCGTTAGAACTCCAGTCCTTCGATTTCGAAGTACAGCATATAAAAGGAATAAATAATGGTCCCGTGGATGCATTGTCAAGAATATTCCCTGGTGAAGAACAGCGCATCTTGAGTATCAACGTCTTTAAGATTCTTCAGGATGAAATTGCTCATGTAGATTTAGAAGACTTGATAAAGAATCAAAGAGATCACGAGGATTATATGAAAATTATAAACCATCTGTCGTCATGTGCCCCAGGTTGTAATTGTCCCAAAGGGTGGAATACCACGTTCGTGCTTTCAAATGATGTGCTATTGATTAAAGACTTTAAATTTAAAGACCGCAAGAAAATCTGCGTTCCTCCTGCATTAATTCCTAAGATACTGAAGGCGTATCACAACGATTTTGGGCATTTTGGTTATCGAAAGGTTTTTGACCTAATCAATAAATCCTTTTATTGGAAATCTCTCAGACGTACTATTAAAACATATATTAGTGATTGTGAAGAATGTATGCGTATTAAACATAATAACCGTGCTGTCAATAAGCCGATGCTTTCAATACTACCTGATAGACCTCACTATTTCCTGTCTATAGATTTATATGGTCCTTTACCAAGGGCATCTTCTGGAGAATCCTACTTGCTTACCGTGATGGATATATTTTCTCGTTATGTTGTGGCCTACCCCTTGAGAAAAGCGACGTCTTCAGCCATTATATACCGTATATTGAATGTATACATACCTCATTGTGGAACGGTAGAACATATTCTATGCGACAATGGTCCACAGTTTCGTAGCGACTCATTTATAAAATCAATGGCTAATGCGGGTATCAAAATCCATTTTGTTACCCCATATCATCCGAGCAGTTCCGTGGTGGAGAATATTCATCGCCATTTTGGCACACTTTTCAGACACCTGTGTAAAGACAAACATTCGGATTGGGTAAAATATGTTACTCAAGTTACTTATTTCTTAAATTATTCTATCTCTGATTCGCTCGGAGTGGCTCCGGCAAATATACATAACGGGACTGATATAATATACTCTATTGAACATCATTTTGATATAAAGTTAAGAGATTCGGAGGATTTGGAACCCTCACATTTGATAAGTATGGTTCGAACTCGTCGATCTCAGAAATTTCAACGACGCAATAAAAAGGTAAAGGAAGAACAGGAGAATAAGTATCAGATCAGAACTGGCGACATGGTGTTTCTGAAGCTCCATCCGCAAAGCAATGCTAGTTTAAAGCGAATTTATAAGTTTTGTGATGTCTATGC
Source organism: Thermobia domestica (assembly GCF_964235325.1). Classification (NCBI taxonomy): domain Eukaryota; kingdom Metazoa; phylum Arthropoda; class Insecta; order Zygentoma; family Lepismatidae; genus Thermobia; species Thermobia domestica. The sequence goes on from NC_137464.1 coordinate 39,122,472, forward strand.
TGGTCCTTACCTATGTGTTAAGGAAATTAATCCTAAAGTGTTTGAATTAGTTGATGCGAAAACAGGCAAATCTATAGGGTTTCGCAATATTGACGAACTAAAGGTATGGCAACCTTCGAAAATCACGAAAAACAAATGGTTGAAACTAGTTGAAACTTTAGTCAACCCTGATATGTTAACTAAATTAAATTTGGATAACAATTCTTAATTTATTCTCTCAGATGTTACGAGTTGTGTTGTGAATACTTCATTTGGACTTTATATTTCTGCAACATGTTATGATGTGATTAATTTATTTTATCTTTGTATTAACTTTGAGTGTTATGTTTACCTTTGTTTTACTTTACATGTTCAAAAGAGATTTGATTATGTTAACTTGAAATCTATGACATTGATTTTAAATTGAAGCCTTTAAATGTAATTATTGCCTTCTGATCTTGTTGTTGTTTTGGTAAGATGACGATCTTAATTATAAATAATGTTGTTTGTATATGGATGTTATCGTTCAATGTAAAAGAGGAACAACTAACTAGTAACTCTGCGTAAGTCATCAATTAGTTATAATTTTGAATAGATCCATAAATGATATTTATAATGAATCGACGTTTTATGATACGTAATTAGTAATAAAAGAAAAATGTTGTTATAAATGAATTGATATATATATATGGAGAAAGAAGAGAAAAGAAAAATATTTATATTGATGTAATAATAATAATTAATACGAGGATTGATGTAATAATAATTAGTACGAGGGCTATTCAAAAAGTGAATGTTTTGAAAATATACAGGGTTCTTTCCTTCTCTGTAATACTGTTACGGAATTCCCGTTCTGGGCGACATCTACAGCGATATATCCCTATTATAATTAATCTGTACCTATATTATCAACATTGATCAGAGGCGCAATAATTAAGCATATAGCTTAGATATAATTAAAAGAAAGAACGCTGTTATTGACAGGACATGTTGTCATGAGTAAGATTATTAGTTTGTTATTGATAGAACATGTTGTTATTGTCGAGATTATTAGTTGCTATGGGAAAGCTCTTTACGGAGATATACACACGAAATTAGAGGATACGTATACGAAAGATATGGTTGCTGTTGATATTTAATGTACGAATAAAACAGAAGAATAAATCGACGATATCTGGATGCAATTTATGGTTAGTAATTAGTAGCTGATATGTTTATTATAATAACATGATAATTTAAAGATACGTAAAACGAATCAGGGCTAAAGCGAAGTATCTATATATATTTCGTTTTACGTCCTTCATCATCATATTGACTTAAGATCGCGCTATAAGCCCTACTACTACTATCTATGTGGATTACAAAAGGACTAGAGAAGTCCGGGACTTTCAATACAATATGATTTATAATGGCCTCTTTTATTTGATCTAGTATCTCATCTTCTTCTTTTCCCCAACGAAATGGTATTTTATTTGATTTTAAAGCATGTAAAGGACCCATTAGTTCACCATAATCTTTCACAAATTTTAAATAATATGACAAGAAACCAATCATCTTACTCAACGCTCTATGATTTTTAGGACGAGGTAGATTTTTAATTACCTGGACTCGGTCATCATCGATCATCATATATCCACCTGAAAATATATAACCTAAAAATTTTATTTTATTTTTACATAGTTTAGTTTTTCTTTTAGAAATAGTAATACCCCATTTTCGTAATCTCTGTAAAACTAGCTCTAATATTTCTTTATGCTTTTCAATAGTATCAGTATGAATAATAATATCGTCACAAAATATATCTAAATAATCTCCTAAGAGATCCCTAAAGATTTTATTCATGATACTAGAGAGAATAAATGGTGAGTTTATGAAACCCATCGGCATTTTCAAATATCTTAACAACCTAGTTGGAGTAGCAAAAGTAGCATATTGCCTCGAGTTTTCATCTAACAGTAATTGGTGGAAAGCCCCCTTGGCATCGAGAACGCTGTAAATCTTATGTTTACCTATATTAGCAATAGTAGCTTCAGCATTAGGAGCTGGAAATCCAGTTACAAGCACTTTTGAATTAATATTAAAATAATTTACCACTAGCCGCTTGGTTCCATCGCGATTATTAACTAGGAAGCACGGAGAAATGTAGGCAGAACTGGAAACTTCCTCAATTACCTTTTTCTTAATTAATTCATCCAAGTATTCATCTAATTCACGCAACTTATGACGTGGCATAGGATATGGTTGAGCTATACTCGGACTTCAATCATTCATTTTAATTTCATAAACAAAATCTTTAACTGTTCCTAATTCTTCATTTATAACGTCCTTATATTTGTCTAAAACGTTCTCAACATATGGTATTAAATCGTCAGAAAAAATATTTTCATGAAGGTTTACTGTACCTGTATTTTCTTCCTCCGGATAAATATCATGGATGGTAGGATTGGAAATTGGTACTCCAGCTGGAATGTCTTGATACTGGTCACCTCCCCTTGCATCATGATCCTGAAGTACAGTGGAAGATCGCTGGCTGGTCCCTGGTTTCGGTTGCCGAACTTTGGTCTCCTCCCTACAAAAATTCCGCTTGGCTCTTTTGCGTTGTGTATGGAAACACTGCTGGGCTGTCTGGCCGCTGTTCCTGAAATCAGCTGATAGAGGTTGACAAGTGGTTGACGGCTGTATCGTTCGCTGACTAAGTCTGGGTTTCTCCGCTCCCCCTGCGTCAAGGTCGTGCGGCGACACAGAGTTCTCAGGACCAGACCTAAAACGAGAAATTTGTGGGCACAGATCACTGGATTCACAACGAGTTTGATTCCATTCAGTTAATTTTACGGTTAAATTTAGTTCCGTAAAGTTCAACTCACGATTTCGAATGTTTATATTAACGTTATATTTTTGTAGGAAATCAAGTCCCACTAGCAGTTTTAAAGATGAATGTTGAATCACCGAAAACCAGTTTACAAACTTAACACTAGAACGCCCGGAAATTCGTTTCACCTAGATCGCCCGTAGGGATCAATTTGATCCCTAGCTGCTTTTTGCACATACTTACCTTTCTAACAAACACTACTCGAGTTTTTTTCTTTTTCTTCACTGTGTAGAAAAACAAAACCATGTTCCAATAAAGTTTTATTAGGAAGTTTTATATATATATATATATATATATATATATATATATATATATATATATATATATATGTGTGTGTGTGTGTGTGTGTGTGTGTGTGTGTGTGTGTGTGTGTGTGTATAATCTGAACATATATTTTTGGTGTACAAACATTTTTGGTGTGTTTACCACATAAGTACATAGTAGTCATTACTTACATCTTAATACAAAATTTATTTCGGAAGCCCTGTAACTACTTCTGTTTATAGTTCTGCTTACAGCTCTCCTCATCTTTGTTCACGAATATGGTACTCAATACTGCCCCGGTATCACCGTGATTACACACATTTTCTACATTTATAAGTCACTTTACGAACACATTTTCCACAAACTGCCTTTTTGCGGAAGTGCTACAGTTTGCAGACGTCTTGTGTCTCTTGCAGTTTACTGGCAGTCTCTGGCAATTACGTCGTTTACGCGGATTTCTGAATTTAAATCTATGTCGTCTTCTGTTCTTGTGGCTTCACTTGAATCCTCAGACCGAAGGTGCAGTTATTCTGTCCGGAATTCTTCTGCTAGCCTTGAATAAATTCCTTCCGTGATATCTTCATTCCAGTGACTGCTCTGTATATTACAACTGCATTAATTACTGCAAGATCAAGTATATTACAAAAAGTATGAATTGGCCATCTTCTTGATGACGCTTTCACTGTAAATTGCTTGGCCATTTTCTCTACAATGTCAACCCCGTATTTCGTTCCATTATAATAAGCAATGGTTTCAGGAACTTTCTTATTATTGTCGATTATGACCACGGTATCATGAAGACAGATCAATACCAAAACATTCTTACTTTTCTTACCTTGATAAACGGTCATTGTTACGTCCTTGCTTTTGAGAATCTTTGTGGAGTTCAAAGGTGCTTTCTCTGATTTAATTTCTGTAGGTATTTCTCTTCTACTTTTATTCACTGTCCCAAGAATGGTAGATGATTTTGCTTTCAGATTTTCAGCTTTAGTGACGTAAAATGGTTGTCTGTAGTAACATTTCGACCCTTGAAAGAAAATGGTTCCATAAGACGTATGACAACGTACTCCGGAACTCTTTGATTTGCAGGGCGTTCTTCCTCCTTACCAACGCAAAGGAAGCCGTTCAAAATATATTTCTCATCTATATCTACAGCCAGCCAGAATTTTTGCCCGTACTTATCTGGTGAATCAATCTGTCAGCGTTAATATCAAATCTTAGGAACCTCATTATTTCGCAAAATCGATTACTGCTCATAGTCTCGGGACAAAATGGCAATACCCAAGACTTCGACCACATTGAATGAACCTCAACATTTTTACTGCCACTAACGCCACGAGCATACAGAATCGCTATGAAAGCTTCGAGTTCCGATAAACTTAGTGACCAGGTATTGTTCTTCAGCACATAACACTTCTGTTTCGGTAGTTATTTTTATGTGGGTAAGTATGCGTTTTTCTATGAATTAGCGCCATACACTTGACGCAGATTCACTACTTACATTTCTTCTGGCATGCGGTGTTGGCCCTGGAATTTCACCTAGAATGTTATGAAGACATTTCCGACCCTCGTTTCTAACATTAGCAGGTATTTCCTCCCTTGCAGTATTGTTTGGAGCTGTATACTGTTTCGCCGCCGCACTGATGCCTTCACCTGAACATCCACACATGTGTCCATCTTGTTCTGATCTTACCTCATTATGTACTGGAATACCTGCAAAAAAGGCAGAGAGAAAAAATCAGTGCGACTGCTTTCGTATTTTGCAAATAGATAATGTAAATTTATTACATGATTTTTGTGAAATAAAATATTCATGCAAAGTATGTGATTGATCCATAAAATATTACTTCACAAGGGACCAAATATTTCAATCACAACGTATATTTCATCACATTTCTTCAAATTATTGGAAACAGACTGAGATAAAATGTACTCACCTTCGGTAGTTTCATTTTCATCTGCAAGACTAACGTTTTCAGAAGATTGCTCACTACATTATGTATCCAATTACAAATTGTCTTCTGAGTTCGATGACATTTCACCGCATCAGATTTGTCTTCGGATATTCTTTGAAGCTCTTCAAGAACTTCATGAGAATTTAATAGTTTACTTTGTGCCATTATCGTTAATTCTTCTTCACCATAAAATTACTTATTCATAGATTTTGTTTGTCACACCTTCGAACAAAGTGTCAACTGCTGCATTGCGCCAAACACGATGCCACGTCACTACCACGTGATGACAAATGACGGTATGACGGCACTTTCTAACTCAATAGTACTCAACAAATGTCCTTATACCGGAAAGGAACATTTCGTAACGTTTGGTTTGACAAATTAAATCATTTTAACTGAAAGCTGCTCAGGGAAAAGCAAAATAATAGTCGATACGAGAAAGTATAATAACATTTTCAACTGCAGGATCAATTTGATCCCCTGGGCGTTTAAGGTAAATCGATCGATATCAGATTATTGAATTGCACAACCACAATATCATTTTTTCCTTTATGCCACATCAACAATTTAGGAAAAGTCAGGTAATGCCACCTTCCAATTCCTTAAAATATGGTAGATATGAAAAAATGAATTTCGCAAAAGGATCAAATTGATCCCTTTGGGCGTTCTAGTGTTAACACCATTTATAAAGTATATTAGTTCCACTTGTTTAGAGATTTTAATAGGTTCAGAATTCATGACTGAGAGGGTAAAGTTCACTACTCTAGTTTTTGGACGGCACCTACGTTCAATCCTGGCCAACACTTGTTCTTCAATTAAGGACAGGCTACTTCCAGAGTCAATGATACAGGGATACAGATCTCGACAAATCGAAACAGGCATTTTTAATAAGGAGGGAGGTTGTTCCTCACTAACATAGTATGTTTTTTATCCACGAATATTTCTTTTATTATAAGGACACATTTTCCAAAAATGATTATTAAGACCACATAAATTACATTTACTAAAATTATTCCTCTGCCTATTTTTCTCGTTAACATAACCAAGGGGCTTTACATTCTGATTTTGTTTTTGTGTAATAAATTTATAATCCAACCGGTAACGCCGATTCATTTCGTAACTTTCTGCAAATGCAACTAATTCCTTCTCAGTATGGGGAACTTGAGTAATTATCATTAAATCCCTTATTTCAGGTGGTACAAGGTTAGCAATAGTTTTAGTTAATTCATCCTCCGACATTTTCATATCAAAAATGAATAATACACTTAATTTTTCCTTAATAAAATCTACCAGAGATTCCTCTACTTGCATTATTCTATACAACGTTATTTTCAAGAATTCCATTTTTACTAGCGGAGTAACAAATCTTTCTAAAAATGCTGTTATAATTCTTTCCCAGTCAGTGGTGATATTCAATAACCTTTGCATTTCCTCGAATGCTGGGCCTGTACATTTACTCAGAGAAGCCACTAACAAAGCTTCTACACAATTTTCAAGTTGGGCTTGTAACAAGTCAAATTTTAATAGAAATTTACATACTTCAAAGCTATTACTTCCATCTATTTCAGGTAACTGACTAACCTGCTTTTCTATAGCTTTATACATGTTATCACCCAAAAGCTTATTAAAATTACATCTTATAGCTGGTCTAACAGCTGGCTTTAACACGCGATGTGGAGGAAGAACCACACCTGCGAAATCAAGCGAGGAATCGTCATCGTTTACTCGCCCGTGTCCGCAAGCATTCGCTCTTTCCCCTTCGCCAAGGTCAACTAGGAGAGAATTCCCCTGGCCATTCTCGCCCGTTGAAAAACACTCAAGAAGGTTCTGTGACATTTTTTTCCCCAGGTTTAAATCCTAAAACTATAATTTCTAATATTACGCCTAAATTCCTTCTCGCTATTTTCACTTATTATTACACTTTCAATTAATGACTGGTCTTTCATTCGTAATTTTCGTACTCAGGTTCAATTCCAAAATAATATAAATCCCTTTCTTTCTAACCAAAGTCTTAATATTTCCTGTAGTTTCGCAAGGTAACTAAATTACTATGCAGCAATCAAGTCAAAGAAACGACAGGTACACTGCATTTTCCGAGTGGTTACGGAAAACAAGACTTGGAGAAAGGGTTATTAAACTGTATTTAAATTAGAAGGAATCAGTTTCAATTGAGACATAATTTATTATAACAAATAATTTAAAGAAAAACATATAAATATAATAACAACTAACAAACCGATTCCTGGGTGAAATTGCCTCGCAATCACGGCTTAATGTCGGAAGGCGAAAATTAGCTATTCTTCCACAACTCATTTAATTTATAATAATTTGATTTAAATTTGAAGTTTTCATTTAGTCTCTAAATCGAAAGTAGAAATCAATTACCAAACCAATATTAATAAGTACATACACAGATGATCTAATAGGAATCGGGGCCATTCCTAAGTGGGTGACCAATACTAACCTGGTCGTTTGATCGAAAATGGAAAATAAAAAAAAGGTTATAAATTTAGAATCAGGGAATATTAACCACACACTCGCGATGCTCCCGTTTCCTTATACAAACCACAATACACTATACACTTTTAACTTCTCATCTTCCCGACACAATTTTGAAACAATTTCACTCTCAAAATTATAACATGTTGACTCTTGTTATTACCTTGCGAAACTACAAGGTTCGATAGGTCAATTTATCAAACGTAAGTTTATAGATGGCAGCACATTAACTATTCATAGCAATGTTCAATGTTTCCAACTCTGATAATCACAATCTCGTTTGACTTTTTTTTTTTTTTCATTATGCTTCAATCTTCAAACCGTGGCTTGGTAACAAATGTAGTAATTCTTCTGCTGATAATTCAGTGGTTGTTCTTGAACTGTTGTATCCACCAATGCGATGCATCAAATGAATGAGAGACATTATATCTTGGAGCATGTCGAGCAGCCCAAATTAGGTCTTCGTTGTGAATATCAAGTCCGCTGCTTAGTCGATGGCAAGTGGTAGCACGTTGCCAATATTCATTTGTGGCATTTTTGAAACAGTAAACAAACAAATGTTACAAAACCTGAATAACCTTTCAATGTCAACTTACCGCTACGAGAACCACAACAGCACTGACGGCTAAAATCGCGTTCTTGGCTTTCAAGTGGTCTCTTTCTAGGCAATGTAAGCATGCATAGTTCATCTGGTGTTCGTTTGATGTTTTGCCAGAAGCCTCATGTTGCTTGAATCAATAACAGAATGTGATAGCGACGAATATTCCGAAATCAGTTGTTACGTGATATGCTTCATGCAAGTGACATCACTAGCAGACAACACGCCGTATTTGGAGTTATGCAATTGCTCATTTTCCGCGCTTCGCGTTTGAACTTCTCCCTCCTCGGTCGCACAATAGCGCTTGACTATTCCTTCGAGCAACTTGCCTTCCGCCAAAAACAAACAACTACATATCTATGAAAGCAGTCATTCACTGCATATGTAAAATGAACTACGAGTTAGCACTTTTGCTAAACTCAAATCTCTAGGAAATCAGTTTTAGACTATATTCGAACAATCTACGATGTGATCTGATGCGATATTCGGTGAAAATAGGAAAGCTTATAATTAAACATGCATATGACTCGCACCATACGTGCATTCGAACCAATAATATGACAGTTTCTTAATGAGCATAATTATAGTGCTTTCGATTGGTGTATGAACTATCTTAGTCTCTTCGTTTTCTGTTCTTGTCGTTTCTCTTCTTTTCATTTCTTTCTTTCGTTCTTTCTTTCTTTACACATTCATGGACCCCGATGAGGAGAATATCACAGTATGGTTATTCCTTTCTTTACGTCGAGTACAAGAATTAAAGTGAAAACAAACGAAAACTCGACTGCAGAAAGAAGAACTAAAACGCAAGATGTTTGCACAGTGTTATTGTAGAGCGTCCAGACTTGTTCCATCTAATTTCATTTAACAACAGCTTTAAACGATATGCTACTTGACCCCCTTTGCCATTTGAAAATTTTCAGTAGGACCGCGTCCGGGACCCTGCAGAGAACCTTTGAAAAAATATTTTTACTTTTAATCATTGTGCTTTTGAAATAACGACATATATGTATTCCTGTTTTGATATCTATCTCACCGTTTCAGATTTATGGGGGTAGCCATAGATTTTACAATGACGTTTTTTGCTGACATTTTACCTGACCACCATTTTGCACAGGGTAATTTTAGAGAGTCGAGACTTGTTCCATCTTCTTTCATTTCCCAACAAGTTTTCAACGATATGCTACTTGACCCCCTTACCATTTGAAATTTTTGAGTTAGACCCCGCCTGAAACCCTGAAAGTGGCCCTGGGACAACACTTTTTCCTTTGATACGTTGTACTTTTAAAATGATCAAACAGGTGTCAAATGTTATGCTTACTCTACACTGAAAACACTCACAAACTTAGAGAAAAGACTTTATAAGAACTTTGTAGAAAAATTTATAAGACATTCTTTTTATAATAAAAAGTTAAAGAGCTGAAAACCCGTAGACTACATTATTTAGACTCTACCTACAGAACATTGCAATATTTCAACCAGTAAATTTCACTTCGCGTATTCATCATCTGTATAATGCCAGCATATTAGATTAGCTCAGTAACAAAATTCAATGAATATAGGTCACGGGGAAGGCGAGAAAAATTCGAAATAAAATAGACAATAATAAATTTACATTTTTAAATCTGAACCTTGTTTCTTTTTTTTTCTTTGTCTATGTTTTGTTTTTAAAATTTAGTGCTTTTTACTCTTCTGATTTTTCTTCTTTCTTTTCTTTTACAAAAAAAACTTCACTTGTTATTTTTATGCCTCGTTTGTAAATCGTTATCGAATTGGCCTTACGTTTTGAATTATTCAACACCACAAAACTGCAAAACCTTTTATTGGTCTTACGGAAATTCATCCATATACATTGCCTTTTATAGCACAAGCCAGTGCAGCGTAAAGAGAAAGAAACAGAAGATTGCTACAGGATTAAAAAAAAAAGAAAAAGAAAAGCCGACAAGAGATGTTAAAAGCGACGCCCTTTGATAACCGTCAACCACTACAGCATAACTCAATTGTTTTTTCTTCTTTTCTTTCGTTATTTCTTCCATTCTTCGCTTCCTTTTCCTCCTTTTTATACTGCTTCGCTGAGATCAATTATGTACTGTTTAAAATACTAATGAATAACAGAGCCATTATTCATTACTATTATACCCAATTAGATTTAACCTTTTTTGTGTGTGTGCTTCTCCATAAATGAAATTAATAGCCGTATACGTACATTATGCGTAATGTATCTTAAGATAAAAAATGGTACACAATAGAATTAACCCTTTCTTCCTCCTCGAGCTCGATATATTATTACATTTCATGCTAAACAAATAAGGAAATTAGTCTCTGATTCTAGATTCACACTTTATTGCTTTTTAATACTCTTTTCTTGCTCCTACTTGTTTCCGGATACTATACATAACCAAGAAGGGAAGGAAAGGAAAGGAACATTCCGTTTGATGCAAATTATTGGATCAATATATGAAGGTTGGGTTATCGACATATCTGAATAAAATGTAATAAAACGTGAATTCAAAATGAAATGAATGCCAGCTAAGCTAAAGGAGATGGTGATGAGAAATGAATGAAATGGTGGAATGAAGAAAGTGGGAGGTAGCGGGAGTACCCCGAGGAAACCCGTTCACACAGTGTTTGTCCACCACGAAGTTCACTTGGTGGGGGCTGGGATCGAACCCGGGACCCCAAGCATCTTAGGTGAACGCTTTACCACTGAGCCATCGCGGTCCCATCGTGAATTCAAGCTTAGAAGTTATTTGTGAAATTGTACTTTCTAATTGGTGCAAAATAATCTAACTACTCTTAATATTGAGAAGTGCAATGTAATATACAAGATAGAAAATGACGCGAGCTGTTCGATTTTCGATTCCCGATGGGGACACTCAGTCAAAAAGTGTAAAATCTTTTTCGGGCCAGCCATCTTGCGTGAAATTTTCCTGGGTTTTCTACATTCACACTAGGCAAATGTCTGGATGGTACCTATATAGAAGTCCCAGCTCGCTTCCTTCATCCCCTTTCCTCGGATAGTGTGATCGCCGAAGAACGTCATCCCTCACATGTGACAGGCTAACACGGCCATAGGTGCCGAAGGCTCAGAGATCTATTTCCTAATCCTAATCTCTACAAGATTGTAAAAGTACTTCAAATTATAATATCTGTAAATAGCAAATATCTGCCAAGATTTGACCGTAAAATTAATGTGTATGATCAAATAAGATCAAATCTCTCGTTCGGCTTATAAAAATCTCAGTTCTTTAACGAGACTAGGAAGTGAGTTTAAGAATTCAGCTGGTTATAAGACTTAAGTTCTAACTTGAAAACAGCCCTAACACGTACAAGTAGCTTTACAATTTGTCCATATGATAGTGGTGAATGCCACACTATCATATGTATTCTCAGTTCATATGAATTCAGCCGCAATTTGAAAATAAATCTGTAATTAATTCCAACTAATCCACGCGCTATAAGGAAATTCCTATCAGAAACTAGTTTCTGCAGAAACGGTCTCTGTTCTATTCCCGGTGGGACATTCGATTGGGAATACGTAAAAGCATTTTCGAGCCAGACACCCTGAGTGAGGGTTTTGCTAATTTTCCTCATTCACATTAGGTAAATATCAAGATAATACCTAAGACACAAATTCCAGGGCGTGTCCTTCCTTCTCCATTTCTTTCTAGCTTGTCCACTTCCCCGGAAAGTTTGATTGCAGAAACGACGTCATCCTTCATACGTGACGAACTTAAAAGGTGATACATGCCCAGGAAAATGAATTCTAACTCTTAGTATATTAATGAAAGGAGGAAGCAACCGATTTATTTTACACACCACAATCCCCTGTAGGTGCGAATTAAACAACTTACAAAGAGTGAAAAAGTTGCTTAACTGGACCGGGACTCGAACCCGGAATTTCGGGCATAACGTGCCGATACGTTAATCACTACACCACTTTTCACTGGAGAGCACCCCTTGCAGGAGTGAGAGAGTGTTTGGCTATTCTGGGAAGCGGATTGGGTGACGTAGTGTTTAACGTATCGGCACGGTATGCCGGAGATCCCAGGTTCGAATCTCGGTCCAGTCAAGCCACTTTTTCACTCTTTGTAAGTTTTCTAATTCCTAGTATTTGAGAATTACATGGGAGACAACTACTGCAGATTTTTCCCCAAGAAATTCATAAAGTTAGATCATTTGTTAGCTCTGAGTACACTCTCAGTAATTAGTGACATGAATTTTGCTGAGTTACTTTCACTTTCAATATAGTCAATAAGCGAATAAAAAACCTCTTATAGAGACATGACTTGAGACAATTCTCTCATGGCTAAGCTGTTAGAGTACGCACATTTGACGTGGAGATCCAGGTTCGATTCCTCGCGGGAGCTCAAGTTGTTCGGATTCCGCGGTAAGCTGTAGATCCACATCTCATATAACCTCGTTGCTGTGAAAGAAGTTAAACTGAGAACCAAATCAAAAATCAATCAAATGGAACTTGAGAAGAAAATTCACAGAAGAATTGTATTTCCTATTGTACTCCGATATGAACATATCCTCAAGTAAACTTTTGTTTCTTTAGAGAGGAAGATTTCCCCATCATTTCACAATAATTTGAACACTGAGTAAAGTATTTCAAGAGTAGTGTATACTTACATTTAAAGCAAATGTGTTTACTGTATACTGCATATAATTACCACATGAGCTCTGAGTAATCTAAATTTCTGTAACCTCTCATTGTTCCAAAATTATTGTCCCTAACATAGAAGATCTGTCATTTTTCCACATAGTTCTCCTTCATTGTAGAACATTTCTCCCACGCATGTTCTAGAGTACGAATACACATTTCAAAAGAAAAAAAAAACTTGATTGCCATGCAAGGAGCCATTTTTTGAAAGCCTACAGTATAGTCCGAAAGTGGGTGTACTCCTAATTGGTGTTTTCTGACGGTTTTAGGTTTTAGGTTCTTATCCACATTTGTTTGGTAACATTGCTTGGCATTGTCTCGTAGAAAATGGTATCAAAGACACTGTTGTGATACAACAGCATGGAGCATAAGCACACTTCGCAATTCACGTGCGCAATTACCTGAATCGGACGTTTCCTGGCCGCTGGATTGGAAGAGGTTGTGTATCTTCACCAGCTCCCTTTGCCTGGTCTCCAAGAAGCCACCATCTGACGACACTATACAATGCTCTCTGGAGTTTCATAAAGCAACAAGTAAGAAACACTCGATGTCACACAATGCAGGAATTAGAGCAGCTGTGGAACATGCCTTCACCCTCGTGACTCCAGAGTATCTCCGCAAAACATCTGCGAGAACTTGGCGCAGAATTCAGCTGTGTTATGACATGGATGGTGATCATACCGATGTTTATATGACTTTTAAGACTCTTAAGACTTCAAAGTAACTGTGTACAGACATTCTACCATAACTATCAATATACTGTTGAAACTATAGGTGGTACGCCCACTTCCGGACCACCCTGTACATAACATACTCATTGTTGACAATATTTGTCGTTCGCAGACACTGCTTAAGCTTGGGGAACAAGTGAAGTCACTTGAGGCAAGATCTGGAGAGTAGGGAGGGTGCTCCAATATTTCAAACCCGGCATCAGCAATAGCGGTGGCGGTAAGGTGACTTCTTTAAGCAGGAGCATTGTCCTGCAGCGGCGGCATTTTCCTATGTAGTATCTCTCTGCATTTCTCCTTGATTGCCTCCCTAACTTTTGAAATCAATTGTGAATGATGGTCACCTATAATTGTCTTTTGGCCCTGGAGATAATCAATGAACATTACGCCCTTTATGTCCCAAATATCGTGGTCATAAGCTTGCCAACTGATGGTATTGTCTTGAATTTCTTGGGGGCAGTGAATCATGGTGCCGTCACTGCATACTCTATTTCTTGGACTTTAGATCATTATGATGCCCCCAGATATCATCTACAGTTACACATCTGGCAAGAAAGTTACTCGGGTGTTCCTTAAACAAGCCAAATTTATCTCTGATCAACGGACTCGGTCACGCTTTTGATCAATGGTTAATGTTGGTGGTACTCATCGGGCGATACCTTGTACACCTCCAAGTGTTCGCGTAAAATATTTTCTATTGAATCGAATGACAAGGTAGTAGCCTCAGCTAACATCTGCACAGTAAGTATTCTGTCAGCTATTTTCAGGTCGTAAAAAATGTTAATGTTTTCTGGTGTGCGCACTGTTACGGGCAGTCCTGCACCTGATGCACGTTCACAGCTCTCCCTGCTGCACCGGAAGTCACGTGACCAGTTCTTGATGATAATGATGATGATGACCAGTTCAGTAGTGGAAATAATGATGGCGGTGAATGGGCACATTTCGTTGCCCAATAAATACTATGGCGATAGTTAACAGAAAGTCACGTTTAGAGTAGGTATTGCACACACCTTAATTTCTTAATAATGATACTGTAGTTTATATGTACTACATTATGATAAAATAAAATATGCATCTTCCCAATTGTATTTCCATGAATTTACCTGTATTCCCTTCTCTCTCCTCTGCTTATATGCAGATATCTCCTCTTATCTGCCTTTTCAACTTCTGTGTTGCAGTTTTTATCCTGGGAAAGCTCTTGCTATTTCCTAAAATTTACAAATTAGACCAGTACATGTGTGACATACATAATTCATTTGATTTACAGTTGGTTAGACATGTCTTTGAAGTTTCCCTTTCAATCTGGTTTATAAATGACAATTTTATTTACTTTACTCGCAAGAAGGCTGATGACCAAAAATGAGTGAGCGCTAAACGGGACTAACTGTAGGAGATTCTCTATGGAATCCGTTACACAAAGTAAGTACTCCGTACACATATATCCGATTGATGTTTGCCATAAATGTATGGCTAGTGGCCTTCAACGATGATCATAAAGAGTAAAGTAGACGCTGTTATTACATTGTTCTTGTGATTTTTTTTTTTTTTGAATAAGTGAACTACAGTAGATTTTTAAACTATGTAATTCAACACTCAGATTTGAAGTAGTACATCTAGAACTACTGATTACAATAGAGGGATAAGATCGAAGGTAGATTACGTTCCTCGAACGTTGAATCCATAGCATAAAAGGCATTAATTCGTATCTCTTGTCATTTTTGGTTTATGGGGATTTACATTAAAACTCATGATGTTATTGAATCGTTGAGTTCGAATCGTTGAGTCTGACCTTTAGGGTTATTTTCATTTTTGGAAAGTAGAAAAATTTCAGTTGTACGGTGAGAAAATGAAAATAGCCCTATATGTCAGATGCGTATTGAATAATTTAGTTGTGTTTGTCACGCTTCTCAAATTAGCTTCGATGGAGATGACCGGTTTTCGAACTCAATGATTCAATTGATGTCTATCATTTCTGGTTGCAATAAAAAAAAGATTAAACATATTCTTGGTACTGAATCCATACCTAAAATCTGCTTTTTGCAAACTATTTTCCCTTTATTCATTATGCGATTAGAGTTGTAATTAAATAAGTAAATTATTCATTGTAGCTTTGGAAAATATGAGTTTGCTAATAAAACTTGAGCTGATCAAAGCAGTATATATATTTTAAGACTATATGAGCCGAAACTGTAACACAGATATATACTCTTAATATATATATATAGTGGCGGATCCAAGGGGAGGCTATAGGGGCTATAGCCCCCGTTGTCGCTCAGGTTTACACTGGATAAAATGGGCTTCAATCCTGCTTTACACTGGATAAAACGGCAAACTATGGTTTAGCCCCTCCCTTGATCATATCCTGGATCCGCCACTGTATATTATATACATATATTGCTTTGGTCAGTTTAGTTTTATGAGAAATCTTGGATACGTATATATTTGCATCACCTGCGGTTTGAGCAGATAGATAAAAATCAAGAGAAAACTCATATTTGGGACGCTGAATCTGTGAAAAAAAAAACAATGTTTTTCAACATTCCTTACCGCTTTTTCTCTGTGAAAATAAGTATTTAAGCCGGAAATATTAGTAAATTCCAACCACTTACGGTTTTGATAGAGGGTTGTGAATGGGGGTGGTATGTTCTCTTGAGACATTGAATTAATTGCTGAAATCTGCTTGTCGCTATCTTTGGTGATCAGCTTTAAAACGGGAAACGGTTGATTCCTATCTCATCCGATTTGAATAGAGAATCAACGCATGCGTCTATTTCTGGGACGTTGAATTTATCCGTGGAAACTATTCTTGAAAAAAAAAAATCGCATTTCTTATCGCTTTTGCTCTATAGAAATCAGTATTAAAACCGGAAATAGTAGTAAATTTCAACTACTTCCGGTTTTGATATCAGGTTAACGGACGACATGGAACCTATTCCTGGGACGCTGAATCGATTGCAAAACGCACCTTATATATATATATATATATATATATATATATATATATATATATATATATATATATATATAACCGTTTTTTGCCCTATGAAAATTAATATCCCTCCATTTTTTCATCTCTATTCAATGCTGGGTTTGTTTACTAGGTAGCAGCAGTTAAGTCAAAGTCCCTGAATGAGTGAGACGTGTTTCTGGTACTTCCAGGGGACATGGAGTCTTAGTTTGAAGAACATTGGGTAATTGTGAAATTCTTCACTGCAACTGGGCGTTGTGTAGCCGGTATTCATCGTCAATTTTAAAGTATTTGTGGTGATAGTGCTCTTACCGAAAAAAGAAAAGCTAGGAAGCGAATGCATGAGTTAAAAGCAGGGCAAACGAGTGTGAAAGACGAGCAGAGATCTGGACTATAAAAACAACATCAGCTAACGCTAACATTGAAAATTTCATCATAGAAGATAGACGCGTCGCGTGGAAGATAGATGCAGGAAATTTATGAAACACTGGGACTAACAAATTGGAACAGTATAACGAATAGTTACAAACGAACTAGGTCTAAGGAAAGTTTCTTTTCACTGGCTTCAAAGAATACTTAATGACTTTTACAAGGAGGTAAGGATTCGATTAAATGTTGCAAATTAGGCATGTTTCAGAAGGAAAGAGACGCAATTTCTTGAAAAGTGTTGTGTCAATGAATAAATCACAGATTCCATTATTTAACACAGAAACAAAAACGAAGTCGATAGAAGGGAAAGAAATATTCACAAGTCCCTTAAAGATTTCGTCAGGTGGCATCCAATAAGAAGAATTTGTACGCTATCACTGGGATTCCCAGGGAGAAATATTGTCCCACTCTGCTCCAAAAGGTCATACAGTTACGCGCAAGTATTTTCGTTTATTTTGGAAACAGAATTTTTGCCAAAATTGACAGACAAACAATCAGAAATGACAACTTCATCCTTCGCACGGATGTTATTACCTCATTCTTGACTGATCATGGTATTGAACATCTGTCACATCCATCATACTCACCAGATTTAGTTCCGAGCGACGACTTCTAGTTGTTCCCAAACCTCAAAGATTCTCTTTGTGGACGCTATTTTGCCAGTATCTCATCTATGGGAACTACTATTCGCCAGTGCCTGATAATATCCCTACAGATGATTATGACGCATGCTACATAAAGCGGACTGGGGCGATGGCAACTGTCCATTAAGAGTGTGATTTTTATTGAGAATTAGACAAAGGCTATTTTCCTGTATTTCCCTGATCTCGGATATTACTTTTGGTATCCACCTCGTGTATGTATATATATATATATATATATATATATATATATATATATATATATATATATATATATGTTGATAGATAATGCCGTATCTAACTGTGAGACGCTAAATCCACATTAAAAACATTTCTAGTTTTCACCTGTCGTTTCTGTCCTGCTACACCGACCAATATTGAAGGAGAAATTAGTAGATTCTGTAAGCTATTTTTTCTACAGATTTAAAAGAAACATCAAAACGCAACAATTTGTTAAAATAAAGAAAAACTGAACGCAATAAAATCTGATAACTAAAAGTACTTTACAAAGATGGTAGAACAGAATTATTTACTATTAGTGGTTTCTGTAATTATTGTTTCTTTCTTTCTGTTTGTTTTGGTGGTGTTATTTTCACTAACTGAAGAATTTACGAAATTTTAGTATCACTCTGTAGTAAGAAACTTTCATCAACAATCTCCGTTAGTCATTAATAGATGACATTGAACATACCGAAAACAAACAAACAAACTGAATTGTTTCTATACGCATATCACAGGAACGATAGGTATCACATTTTTTACGCGCCAATTAATTTGGTCAAGAACCTGTAAAATTTACCGAGAATATGATCTAAATGATACTCTGAGTACTGAAATCGACTTGGAACACAACATGTATATTATTCACTTACATATACAAAATTGACCCTTGGCATGCTGAATTTGAAGTTAACTAATTTGTTCTCCTGCTGTACGGACTAGAGTTTTACATTGTACCAAATTTCACAAAATTAAATCCCCACGTTAAGCGGGTTTGCATATCCAGGCTCCTAACTATGAAAACATTTACGCTCAGTCCAACCTCAATCATTTCACGAATTCAACCTGTTTTACGTATGTTATTAGGACATAATATCGATTGTGATTTATTCTAAAAACACTTTTATACATTGCAAGAGCTGTAACGTCCAAATATTTACTGAGAACTCATAGTCGTATCGGAATAAACAAAAGCGAATATGGAACAGTAAACTGCTTTCACAAAAGGAAAAAGAATACAGGCAAAAGGCCTGCAAAACGGTCGAGTGGTTTGAATCGATACACTATCAATCACATGTTTGTGAGTTCAAACCCTGTAGCAACTTGTTTCTTTTTTAAGTGTCTTCCTATTTTCATCCGGAGGCTGAAAATATTTCTTTGAGTAACTCATTGAAAACTTCTTTTGTTTCAAATTCGATTAGAACGGAACGTTATATGAATTGCGAATCTGAAAAAAAAAATGAAGTATACTCACTACTCCATTATCCTGTGATTTGTAACGAGAAACTATTTATAAACAGTGGTGACTTCAGAAAATTATTCTTGGGGGGAATTTCAATATGCGGGTAGAGGGCAAACATTGGTAGTCCGCATTGAGCACGATCGAATATATGGTACTGAAGGCGGAAATTTCTTAGCTCGAGAGGGGTCTCAAATTCTCCCTCAGATCACGTCCTGAAAGCATCATTGCTTAAAAGCTTTTCGTAACAAATATAATATTACACTTGTTTCTCGTTCTACATTTAGAATTGGTAAAATCATAACTTATAGAGGATTATAATAAAAGCATAAAAATTACAATACCGATCATGTATAAATTATCCTGTAAGTTACCAACTTTGGGTCAGATTAAAACTCAAATATTTGTTTTCGGATTGCACTTAGAAGTAAGTCCTCTCTATATAATCCTGATTGGAAAGCCATGTTTAACATTAATTAATTCATCAATATTTATACGAATATTTTTTTTTATTTTACTATTTTTACTATTCAATATTATATACACTTCATTTCCAAAATCAAAATCTCGAAAATGTATATTGTACGAGTACAGACTCGCAAATAAATGATTATTTATCATATATATTGGTCTCTTTCGAATTCTATTTAATCGAATCCGACAAGAACACAGACAGAAATATCGAGAACAGGTGACAAAAAAGAGAGGGTAAAGCGTTGTACCCGGCGGGGACTCGAAGTAAGTTCGAATGGTTCTTTATAAGCGAACGCCTTAGACCACTCGGCTATGGTAACAACTAGTTATTGTAGCAAAGGCTTCGAGTAGTAGTTCTTATTACAGAATAGCATTTTCTATTGCCTAAAATTTAAACCTAATTTACTTTGATATAATATATCTATTAATTTGTTTCATGAACGTTTTCGTTACTTAGATGAATGATGTATGTTGTTGATATAGACTCTATTACACATTCTTTCGTAAATATTATAGAAAGTATCAGGGTTGTTTATGATCTTTTATGGAAATTGACTGGCGCATGCGCAGTACACAGACAGTTCAATTGGAAGGCGAGGAAGGAAACGCTAACAGACTGTTAGAATGTTTCATCGCTATGAAGTATAAAGAATAGCTAAAATGTATTTTACGCTTGTCATTGCGTAAAGAATCACCAGGTTAATGTTTGTCCAAGTTCTCACTAATCAACTGGACTCATGAAAAATAATTAATATTGTCATTACTGCACAATATGAAGAATAAAGAACGTATATTACACCAAATTATTCTCGAATTCGAACTTAGCTAAGGAAGAGACAATAAACAAAATGTGATTTATTCATTAGAATTGAGATAATGCAATGAAACTAGAAATTACACAATCAAAAGGAAAAATATCGTTGAAAAGACAATAATACTTTTATCCGAGATGTGAAATAAAGTTATTAATTAACTGAAATGAAAATAATATTGGGCATGATATAGAGTAAGGAAAAAAAGTAAATGTATTCTTAGAAACGTTCAAAGTAAATTCACAAATACTTTTTGAATATATACTACTCTTCCTTTACGTTTTAGCGAACTAATAAGTAAACAAGCAAAGGAAAAGAATGAAGAACGAAAGTATTGCTCTTGAAAAAATATAATAAATAAATGAAACTTAAATAAATGTTTACACAAAAAATAACACACTAGTACTTCGTGTAATCACCTCCAGAGTCAATAACTTCTTGAAGTCTGGAGGGGATACTAGATACATTTCTCGAGCAATACGACGGTGTGTCACGAAAATGCTGCTACAGTTCCATAACATGATTTTGAAGAAACGTTTGGTCTCTGTCTTCACGTCTCTCTTCCCATTCTTGCACCATGTAGGCCCACAGATGTTCATTTGGGTTCAAATCTGGGGATAGAGGGGGCCACTCAATACAAATTAACTCTGGATGTTCATTTAGCCACTCTCGTGTTTGCCGGGAAGTGTGAACAGCACTGTTGTTATGCATAAATATATATTCTTCCTCTTCGGGGAAGTTTCTTTCTAAGGACGGTAACAACGTATTTTCGAGGATATTAATGTAAACACTGCTGTTCATTCTCTCAGGCACCGCAACTAAATCTCCAGGACCAGCAGCCGTGATGTATCCCCAAAAGTGTGCTGATATTCGTCCTGAACAAGAAGTTCTGATAATATTTTGTTCAGCATACCTGTTCCGCGCGGTCTATACAATATAACTCTGAATTGTTGGTTAGACTTGAAAACCTTCTCGTCGGTCCAGATGACTAAGTCCCAATATGACTGAGATTGGGTTATGTTATTCTGTGCCCATTCCATTCGTCTGGCCTTGTGAGTTTAAGTCAGGAGAGTCTTCCTAGTGGGTCTTGAACAGTGTAGACCAGCCCCCAATAATCTTTTTCTTATTGTTTCGTGAGAACAATTATATTCTCTGGCTTTGTCCAAGAGGATTGACGTGTGGCATAGAGGTCTGTTGATTACTTCTGTAACTAAAGCTTGATCTTGAGCTGAAGTTGTCACTTTTGGCCTTCCACTTCTTGACCGAGACCTGAACCATTCACACCTTCTTCATGTCGCTGAACCCATTTCTTGACCGTTTTCTTGTCACATCCCAGATCTCTAGCAATCTGAGGCACAGTTTGTCCCATTTTTTCTCGGCCTATGATTTCTCCTCTCAGAGCAACAGACAGTTCTCCACAGCCTTTAGAGCGAGGCATTTTGAGAACCTGTTAGAAATTTGCGTTCTGGCGTGTATGACAAATGTCGGTAAAGTGCATCTTTCTGTTTCTACTGCGCATGCACCAGTCAATTTTCATGAAAGATCATAAATAATCCTGACAATTGCTGTAATATTTATGAACGAATACGTAATAGAACCTATATTAACAACATCATTCGTCAAAGTAAAGAATACCGTAAACATAAAACAATTTCAGCAGACTATTAATCAGGCCAAAATAGGCTTAAACTTCAGAGAATACAAAATAAATTTCATACGGTAACAAAAGATTGAACATGAAACACGCTTACTATATTTTCAACTTGTCACATTAGCCGAGTGGACTGAGACATTCGGTTAGAGATTCTGAGGCACCATTCAAGAGTAGTTCGAATCCCACCACAGTACAATTTGATTTTACCTCTTCTTGACGTTTCTGTTTGTGATCCTACCGGATTCTATTAAATATAATTTCGTAATACGCTAACATATACGTAATATTTGAAGTTCTTAACCTCCCATTTTTACATTTTTCAAGCTCACTTGAGAAGAAAGAGGGAAAATGAAAGTACAAAGATTTACAATAATTACTTAGCATTTACTGTCATTGTAATTGTGGATATTTTATTTATGAAAATGTATAATTAACTAAAAATATATTTAGTAGGTCACATGTCTCCATTTTTCGATTCTAACTTGAAAGTTACAGTTTAGGCGGTGACATATTGAAGACCCAGGGGGTTGAGGGGGTTGTAACCCCTCCCATTGAAACTTTTATATTCTATTGAAATAAAAAGTGTTTCAGTTCATAATCTTGGAAAAGCAACAATCACTGTATGTGGAGGACGGTTTATTTATATCACGATTTATCACTTCCAAATGTGTAGTAGATGTGACTGGATATTGTGTATAATCATTCAAGAAATATAAGACAACGAAGGGACTTCGTAAATCCTTCACGCCACCCCAGGAGGAGGAAGTGCGTCCCGCCGTCCCTCGGTTGGGAACTACTGCTTGCGAGGGAAACATTGTAACAGTGTGTAAGCGTTTCATTCCTCGCCTTCCAATTGAACTGTCTGTGTACTGCGCATGCGCCAGTCAATTTCCATAAAAGATCATAAACAACCCTGATACTTTCTATAATATTTACGAAAGAATGTGTAATAGAGTCTATATCAACAACATACATCATTCATCTAAGTAACGAAAACGTTCATGAAACAAATTAATAGATATATTATATCAAAGTAAATTAGGTTTAAATTTTAGGCAATAGAAAATGCTATTCTGTAATAAGAACTACTACTCGAAGCCTTTGCTACAATAACTAGTTGTTACCATAGCCGAGTGGTCTAAGGCGTTCGCTTATAAAGAACCATTCGAACTTACTTCGAGTCCCCGCCGGGTACAACGTTTTACCCTCTCTTTTTTGTCACCTGTTCTCGATATTTCTGTCTGTGTTCTTGTCGGATTCGATTAAATAGAATTCGAAAGAGACCAATATATATGATAAATAATCATTTATTTGCGAGTCTGCACTCGTACAATATACATTTTCGAGATTTTGATTTTGGAAATGAAGTGTATATAATATTGAATAGTAAAAATAGTAAAATAAAAAAAAATATTCGTATAAATATTGATGAATTAATTAATGTTAAACATGGCTTTCCAATCAGGATTATATAGAGAGGACTTACTTCTAAGTGCAATCCGAAAACAAATATTTGAGTTTTAATCTGACCCAAAGTTGGTAACTTACAGGATAATTTATACATGATCGGTATTGTAATTTTTATGCTTTTATTATAATCCTCTATAAGTTATGATTTTACCAATTCTAAATGTAGAACGAGAAACAAGTGTAATATTATATTTGTTACGAAAAGCTTTTAAGCAATGATGCTTTCAGGACGTGATCTGAGGGAGAATTTGAGACCCCCCCCGAGCTTAGAAATTTCCGCCTTCAGTACCATATATTCGATCGTGCTTAATGCGGACTGCCAATGTTTGCCCTCTACCCGCATATTGATATTCCCCCCGAGGATAATTTTCTGAAGTCACCACTGTTTATAAATAGTTTTTCGTTACAAATCACAGGATAATGGTATAAGTGAGTATACTTCATTTTTTTAGCTATCGATTTAAGATTCGCAATTCATATAACGTTCCGTTCTAATCGAATTTGAAACAAAAGAAGCTTTCAATGAGTTACTCAAAGAAATATTTTCAGCCTCCGGATGAAAATAGGAAGACACTTAAAAAAGAAACAAGTTGCTACAGGGTTTGAACTCACAAACATGTGATTGATAGTGTATCGATCCAAACCACTCGACCGTTTTGCAGGCCTTTTGCATGTATTCTTTTTCCTTTTGTGAAAGCAGTTTACTGTTCCATATTCGCTTTTGTTTATTCCGATACGACTATGAGTTCTCAGTAAATATTTGGACGTTACAGCTCTTGCAATGTATAAAAGTGTTTTTAGAATAAATCACAATCGATATTATGTCCTAATAACATACGTAAAGCAGGTTGAATTCGTGAAATGATTGAGGTTGGACTGAGCGTAAATGTTTTCATAGTTAGGAGCCTGGATATGCAAACCCGCTTAACGTGGGGATTTAATTTTGTGAAATTTGGTACAAGCTTTGTTTTTAATATGCTTAATAAATCCGATTTAAATTACGTATTTACTAAGTAAATCAATACATTTCCCATGTAGTGCGGGAGCTCATGTAGTTCGGATTTAAAAAAAGTATTAATGTGCAACAGTTTCGATAACTGTCCACTATGAATACATCAGACAAGAAAAACAATTCCTGAATGAGGGTTGCGGTGACCCTCATTCAGGAATTGTTTTTCTCTAGCCCTCCTCGCTGGTGTAGTGGCTAGCACGTCCGCCTTTGGTGTATTGGGTCCCAGGTTCGATTCCTGGTGGGAGACCCTTTGGAATTTTAACTGTTCTGGATGTGTATGTGTTCGTGTCCCTGTCGAATATGGTAAAGGTCAAATGGGTTAAGTTTAGAGTTACCCCTCCGCTTTTTATAAAAATCAGGAAAATTTACAGGAGAAATGAGGTAAGAAATGATAATTTAAAGTTTTGATTTGATGTTTAGGAATCTAAGTCGGCATGAGAGTTATGTTTAATGCGAGAAAAGATATGTGGAAGTTAGTACTATTTGCCGGATGCGGAAGCATTCGCGGAAGGTTTCAGCAGCATGGTAGTTGTAAAATATAGCGAATATGGCGAACGGGTGTAACGGATGCGCAAAAATAATGAAGAAAACCTTTAAATTTTTGTGAAACCCACGGAGTACTGAAATTACATGAAATGTAACAATTTTTAATACTTTAATAATTATTTTTTGTATGTTGCAAAGTACAAGGACACCTTCAGACTGGAGGGGCAACTCGAAACTTAAGCCGGTCAAAAAGGCAAACTCAAGTTGCTCAGAAAACAAGTATGACAGGTTGATTAAAAAAAAAAAAAAAAAAAAAAAAGTGGTAGAGCATTATCTCTGGTGCATGGGGTCCTTGGTTCGGTCCCAACTCGCGCCAAGCGAGATTTGTGGTGCACAAACACCGTGTGCGTGGGTTTTCTCATTATTCTCTCGTTTTCTTGCACTTTCTTTATTCCATCATTTTCATTCATTTCTCATCATCACCGTCTCCTTTAGCTTAGTCGGCATAATCGTGGGACGTTAAATATTTCGTTTCAATTTCTGAATGGTGATTGGCTACCACAGACTTGTTCAGCCAATTCCATTCACTCATAAAACCAGCATATAAGACAGAAACAAAATTCGGTAATTCCTTTATCTAGTTTATAAAATAACCTTACAAATTGCAAATATCTAAAATTTACAAAAAATTCCTGTACAAGTAGCATATTCAAATTAGAGCTAACTAATTATCCTGATTTAATGCTTTTATCCTTCTTTTTATTTAAGATGGTTATATACAAGTAACGGATATCATCTGAATATACATTTTCACAAATATGTGGACTCACACGAGGCTCAATTTAGTCATAGGCAAATAAAGACAATATAGCTTCTTCTAAGCACTTACATACAAGAACTCTGAAAAGTTCGTAATATTGGAATAAAGGATTTGGTACAGTCTAAATTATATCGTCTCATTATTATACCACAACATCAAATAAACATTGCACGCCACATTGTGTCAATTGCGGGAAAATTCAATTCATGCATACACACCCAACCATTTTTTTTTAATCAACGAAGACTTACAAAGTGATGTGAGGTGGATAATTTTCCGCTATATTTTTCCGGAAATTTTTTCTTTCTTAAATAATATCAATAGTCAAGTAACAATTCCTCAGCAATCATACAATTGGTTGAATTCATGTACAGAAATGTTTAAAGAATCTGAAAATTTTCATGACTCAGACAATGAAAATTTTCAGTTTTATGTAAGAACAAGTGAAACAATTTTTCACGATTCGAAATATTTTGTGTCGGATGGAAAAATTGAAGAACTTTTTATGAGTCGGAAAATGTTCATCATTTTGAAGCAAAAAGTAAATCAACTTTTTGTGAATCGGAAAGTTTTATTGCTCTGTAGAAACAAGGGAAATGAATTTTCATAGATCGGAAAATTTTCATCACGATGTAGAAACAAGTGGAAAAAACTTTTCATAAGCCGGACAATTTTGGATGTGGAAAATTTACCACTATATTTAACTGCACATTCAGCTACAAAATTAAATTTCTGTAGAGGAAAGTTAGTCAGCAACAAATTATAATTTTCCAATTAGTTTTCGGGAACCGGAAAATTTTCGAATATTTCAAGTTGGGAAGTAAAATTTGACACAGCGTTTCTCTCTCTCTTCATCTGCGAGCTCCTTGGTTGCTAAGCGGTTAGCATACGTGCCTTTGGCATGGAAGAAGTGGCTTCGATTCCCAGCGGGAGCTCATGTAGTTCGGATTTCACGTTAATCAGTTGGTTCCGTCATATATAGTCTCTCTGCTGAAAGGGACGTTAAACTTAAAATCAATTCAATTCAACTTCTCTCTCCCCCCTCTCTCTCTCTCTGTGTGTGTGTGTGTGTGTGTGTGTGTGTGTGTATGCAAAGTGCAGATAACATACATTGAGTTCGTAGAGTACAAATATCCCATTCTATTATTTAAAATTTCAATTTATTAAGCCATGAATATTTTCCAATTCATAAAAACATACTCCACTTATTCTTACATCGTTGTTTAGCCGCAAAATTTATTGGTAATAAATATTGTCTTAAAAAGTTTTATGAAGTGAAAATTTAACGACTCGTCATTTCAAGAATGTTTCAAAACCTTCAATGAGTTCTTCCCTCAGAATCCACCTTTGATCTTACAATATTAGGTTTGCCAGTTTAATACGCATAAGACGGTTTTCTCATAGCTTTACTACTTTTATAGATTTACATACTGCAACATTTATAAATAAGTAGCTATAATATAAAGTGCCTACTGTAAATTTTTGACTACCCAAAATTCGAGTTTAAGTAACTCATGAAAACAAATACTAACCATTTTCTGGAAATAAACATTTATTTATTCATATATTCATTGAGAAGAGAAAGTGAAATATAACTAATAAGGAAGGTGATTTGTGTAGTTGTTCTTCCAATAAAATAATAAAAGAAACATAAAAAGCAGCACTATTAGCGCTGCGTTCTAAAAGCAAGTAATTTCATTTTAATTTACAAAATAAAATACATATTATATATATATATATATATATATATATATATATATATATATATAGGCCTATATACGGTATGTACTTGTTCTGTCGAATCATCATTATTTCTAATACATTTTTATACATAATAATGGTAGTTTTACAATACAAATATCTGCTCTAAGATGTTGATTATAGAAAATTCCAATATTGAAATTATGACTTAGGAGTGTTAAACACAATAAAATCATTTTCTGAAGTTTGGGAAGATTATGAAGATTATTTTCTGTTAAAAATATAATCTTCATAAGGAACTTTTATGGAATTATTTCATTACATAGGCAGGCCTACATGTGAAAAAGTAGTGGAATTTTCTGTTTCTGAAATTGATAAATTCACAAAGGTTTCTTTTCAATTTCTTGTTACATTTTAAATATTGGAATGGGGATATTTGTTCTCTACGAACTCGATGTATGTTCCCTACACTTTACACACACACACACACACACAGAGAGAGAGAGAGAGAGAAACACTGTATATTTTTACTTCCCAACTTGAAATATTAGAAAATTTTCTGATTTCCGAAAGCTAATTGGAAAATGATAATTTGTTGTTGTCTAACTTTTCTCTACAGGAATTGAATTTTATAGCTGAATGTGCAGTTAAATATAGTGGTAAATTTTCCACCAAACATCACTATACATAATGTCCAAACTTTTCCGGATTATGAAAAGTGTTTTCCACTTGTTTCTACATCGTGATGAAAATTTTCCGATTCATTAAAATTCCTTTCATTTGTTTCTACAGAGCAATAAAACTTTCCGATTCACAAAAAGTTATTTACTTTTTGCTTCAAAATGATGAACATTTTCCGACTCATAAAAAGTTCTTGAATTTTTCCATCCAAGACACAAAATATTTCGATTCATGAAAAATTGTTTCACTTGTACTTACATAGTACTGAAAATTTTCATTGTCTGAGCCATGAAAATTTTCAGATTCTTTAAACGATCATTCACTTTTTAACATTTCTATACATGATTTCAATCAATGTTATGAATACTGAGGAATTGTTACTTGATCACTGATATTTGTTAAGAACGGAAAATTTTCCGGAAAATATAGAAGATAATTTTCCACCTCACATCGCGGCTACACAACGATGTAGGAATAAGTGGAGTATGTTTTATGAATCAGAAAATTTTTCGGAAAATTTTCATCACTGATTACAAGCACATCTTGCACTGAATTGCCTTATGAACTGATACACTATATAATTAGGTTCTAAAACGAAAGTAAGTAAATACTTTATTTCTCTCTGAAGTCGAGCCCTTACTCGTGAATCACAGGCTATAATTGCAGGATGATATCTTGAAAATTGTATGCATAGGCTTTACACTAATATATGAACTAAATTATTTTACATACAGCTGACTTTTGACAGTTACTGTTATTTTACACTTAAAAAAAGGAACCCGTTTTACCCAACTTAGTTGAGGTGCTAATTATCAACACAAAAATAAACACGAAACTGAATATGAATATACGAACGTATCAAGCAGAATTAGAACTCTGAACTTCAAATACACATAATGATACAAATGTAAAGGGCGTTCTAAAAATAGCGCCCACAAAGCGCCATTCTTCATGTAAAAATAAACCGAATATGCTATATATTATACATTCCGGAGTCACCTTCAGCTGCTACGAGGAATCAAAAGTTTCACCATGTGGTAATGTCGCATATTAACTTGGAGATATTAACATTGTTCCACGAATCCATCATGCAGTTACATCAATTGTTATGTTAAGAGTCTTCATCCCGGCGAAATTAAAATACCGCTAATTTTACACTAATTATGTGATATCTTCAAATAGATAAATGATAATCGAAATGTGGAACAAAAGCACCCTAGACAATATTATTTTACATAAGAAACCGTTATCACGACTCACTTATCTGCTTTCGATTTCGAGCCATTTTGAAAATCGGCATTTATTTTCGCGTTTCTAAACGGCTGGAAACGGAAAGCCACTAGGTGACTTGTGATAACGGTACCTCACGCAAAATAATATTGTCTAGGGCGCTCTTGTTCCACATTTCAATTATCTTTTATCTATTTGAAGATATCATATAATTATTGTAAAATTAGCGTTATTTTAATTTCGCCGGGATGAAGACTCTTAATAAGTACTACTAATGTCAACGTCTATCGATTTTAACTGCTATCTGGAAAGAATCAATGTAACTATTGCATGGATTGCTAGATGTACTCTATGATTCTTTATTTACGACGTTGCTACATAGTTCAATTAGCCTCTCCAGATGAGGACCCGAAAGGTATTCAAGTATGTATTTGGTCTAGGAATTAATTCGTGCGGTTGGTACGCACACATTGAAGCTGTAGTACAAACACAACATACATAAATACCTTAAGAAAAATATTGTCCATCGCTAGCCACCACTTTCGCCCATCTGTCAGGCAATGTACGGATTCCGTGGCGAAAGAAGTCCTCATCCTTGGAAGCGATCCAGTCAGAGACCCATATTTCGATATCTTCTGAAGAAGTAAACCGCTGTCCAATCAAATCGTTGTTCATGCAATCGAACAAGTAGTAGTCCGAAGGAGCAACGTCTGGTGAATACGGCGGGTGGGGTAAAACTTCCCATCCGACATTTTCTAAATAGGTTTTGACCGGTTTTGCAACATGTGGGCGAGCGTTATCATGTTGAACAATAAGTTTATCATGTCTGTTCTCCCATTCTGGTCGTGTTCTGGCCAGAGCTTGCTTCAAACGCATTAATTGTCGTCGATAACGTTCTCCATTCATAGTTTCACCCGGTTGCAGCAGCTCATAGTACACCACACCTTTCATATCCCACCATATGCACAGCATAACCTTTGTACAGTGAATATCTCGTTTTAGTTGTGATGGACCTGGTTCACCTGGTTTCACCCAGGCCTTTTTTCGTTTAGGGTTCTCGTAATGGATCCACTTCTCATCACCCGTAATAATTCGATGCAGAAACCCATTTCTGCTCTGTCGTTGAAGCAGCAATTCGCAAATGGTTTTTCGTCTTTCAACGTCTCTGTCTTTCAATTCATGTGGAACCCAATGTGACATCTTTTGAATCATTCCCATGGCTTTCAAGCGTTTGGAGACTGTTGTTTGATCAACGCCGAATGCTGCTGCAAGTTGTTCCTGCGTTTGACACGAATCCTGCTCGAGCAATGCTGTCAATTCTTCGTCTTGAAATTTTTTTGGCTGTCCAGCTCGCTCTTGGTCTGCCAAGCCGAAATCACCACTTCTAAACCGTGCAAACCACTTCTGACACGTTCGCTCAGCTAGAGCATGGTCACCATACACTTCCTCCAAAATACGATGACTTTCAGTCGCACTTTTCTGCATGTTAAAGTAATGCAGCAGGACACCCCGCAAAAACACTTTATCAGGCACAAATTGCGCCATGTTCACTTAACTACAAACTGGTGTTGTTGACGCTTTAATCCACTGCCCTATACTACGAACGATACGCGATGACAGGGGTTTGCAACACATGTGTGGATACACGGAACTGTGGGACGCTCCGTTCGTTGCGCCATCTCTTGTCCACCCGCACGAATTAATTCCTAGACCAAATATATATTTTCGCCTTATTTTGACATAGAACAGTGTCTTATAGTCTGGGGGCACCTTTTTTTAGAATACGTGATACACACTGGAGAGTAACAATTATAATGGAAATGCAATAACCTTATTATCGTCAACCCGAAATGACGGAACATATTTCGCAATATATGGTTATCAACTTTTGAATATTAACACGGTTCCCTGTCTCCACTTGTTATAGTTTCAAAAATTCTCCCTTTTGCATAGGAAGGCAATCAGAAAAAGTAAGGGCAACTAATAGTAAAGACAACAAATAGGAGCTCTGCACGAACCACGAGCTAATAGCAAACAAAGGAAAAATGAATTTCCGTGCCCTCTCTTGATTTTAATAACTTTAACACGAAGCTACTGTCTTGCTGATAAATCTTGAACTTAATGCTGTAGAACTGAGATCAATGATGTCCCTCGAATCTGCAGACTACTGGTTCGAATCCCAGACAATCTACTGCTAGGTTAGCTTTAATCTTACCTAGTAGTTGTCGAAGATTGTAGACCAATCATTACTAGAAGAAAAATCCTCTCTGACGTATTAACATTTTCAATTATGCAGGTTATACAACCAAAGTGTAGGAAGAAGGTCCATAAAATATTTAGTAACAGTTCCTAGTTCTATTTTCTGATCACTAATTAACAAATTACTTCCACACTATGCACTGAATGAAACGTTCTTTGGTTATAGCATAAGCGCACCACATCAACTATATCAAGTGAGTAACTAACATTGTATACAAATGGAACAATAATGTTGTGCAAGGTAACTTGAAATGATCTAAATACAAAATTAGCCTTGAGAGACGAGTGGTAACTTAGCAGGACCACTTTTGAAAATTATAAATATTTGCATACCATACGTTTCTACTGCGTTTGTACCGGTTTGTACCGTAAAAATTTTCGTTTGTACCGGTCCCAAATTCGAGAAAATCGAAAAATAAAGAGGTCCTGCTAAGTTCACGTAAACTTAGCAGGACCAGAATACAAATTTCTACAAAACTGAAGATTTTTCTGTATGAATCGTTTGTACTACGTTTGTACCGGATTGTTCCGTAAAAAAAAATTCGTTTGTATCCAAGGGCGCCCATCCATCAGGGGGGCAACGTGGGGCGCTCGCCCCCCCTAAGAGGAAATTGTACTTGGGAATATTGAAAACTCAATAGAATTTTTACATTAGTTACAACAAAATTTTAAACTATATTTGAAACGTCGCTTATACTTGCCCCCCCCCCCTTGGAAACCACAACATGGGCGCCCTTGTTTGTACCGGTCTCAGATTCGAAAAAATCAAAAAAATAAAGTGGTCCTGCTAAGTTTACGTAAACCTAGCAGGACCAGAATTCAAATTTCTACAAGTCTGAAGATTTTTCTGTACGGAAACAGATCCGAAACAGATTCCTATAGCTACTAGGACTTGAGACACAAATTATCTATTGTAGTACGGAGTTAGCATTATACACTGCACTAGAAGAAAAAAATTCCGACTGCCTATTACACAGGCTACAAAATAAAAGAAAAACAACATTACATGAAAAGAGAATAATATAAAACACATGTATCTTATCTTTCTGTATCACTTACGATTTTAATGAAGTAAAAATAATTTTAGAAATGATCCAAAAGTTGATCAAAAGATTGCGATTTGGACTAATAATTAGTTTCTGGATCAGGGGCCACAAAATTTTTGAACGGCCTCTAAATCGAATTTTCGTATTTTCTAAAGAATAAGAACATCATACTGAGTTAAGTGGTAGTTTGGGTTTGGCTACATTATATCAGGGGTATAGAAGCAAAACCTGCTAAATCAATTTTTCAATTTTGTCAGGAGACGAAACAAACGAAACTCCCTTCTGTTTAAGAATTGTTGAACTTTTTTTTCTTTTTTTTTAGTGGTCACTAGTTAATGCAGGTCAGTGAAATCCACCACTAAAGAAAAAACAATTGTTCAACACTTCTGAAACATAAAAGAGTTACTTTTGTTTCTTTTCCTGATAAAATTGAAAAATGGATTTAGCTAGTTTTGCTTCTATACCCCTGATATTCCTGACTCTTAAAGGCAGAGCGGAGTAAGTCATTTTTATTAAATTTTCAGGAGAGGCAAAAAACAGTGACTTACTTCTTTTTGCCTTTAAGTGCCTTCGGATTTATATCCAATTTTATTGTTGCTATTTGATAAAGTATTCATAATACAACTACAAGCTTTCTAAGAATAAGAGATATCAGAACACGCGTTTCAAATCTGGCAATAACTCATTTTCAGAAAAAAAATGACTTACTTCCCTCTGCCTTTAAGGTCCGGATATAGTTCTCCAGATATAAGGCCTACAAGAAAACTTTTTGATTGAAATATATTGAATCTTTTGATCCAATAAAGATGAGATTGTTCTTGGGACGTTGAATAGTACAAAGAAATGTTTCTTGGTGAATCTTGCTGATTTTGCTCTGATACTACTTGTTAGACGGACAGACGGGCAGACAAACCGAGTCGTTTTACAATACTTATGCGTAGCATAGTTTGGAAGTACGTTATGTATAATCATTGCTAGTGACCGACGGAATAAATTTACATTTCTCACTCAATAAGAGATTTTGAGTCTGTGTGACAAAATAAAATCGTTTTGTACTCGCAAGAAGAGCGTTTTCACTGTCACGCGAGAGAATATATTTCGATAGCAATAAAGAACGAATACCAAAAACAACTTAATTTGGCAAAAGAAAGAAAGAGAGGGACGGAAAAAGAAAAAAATTTCGCTTGTGATACCAAAAAAAGAAAAGAAAAGTCATTTCAGACAATAGTCACGAGACATATAAGAAATTCAATACGATGAGAATGGAAGCACAATTCAGAAAAACAGAATCTAGGTGATCAAAAAGCAATATAACGTTTTGTACGAGTCTTTTAAGACACGGAAAGATCCGATAAAACGAAGTTGTTATCAAATTCATCAGATGCTATATAGCAACATTTGACAGATGAGGTTTCACGTTGTCGTACGAAAGAGACCTTGGAAGTTGAATTAGAATTTATACGTCATAAATTGATCGAACACTTTCTCATTATTTTAAATCGTATCATTCCTGTATTTTCTTTGTTTTCAACAGTAAACCCTTTCAATTCGTTAATTTTTCCTTAATATAAAGCTTGTTTTTAAAGACTTGCTGAAACCAATGCAATATATATTTTCCACCACTCGACACATTACGTACGTGTATGTTTCATGGAACTTTTAATGAAATTCACTAACTTCTAACGCAACTTGGTCTGTGTATTCTCTGAGACTTCGTACATATGTGAATTGCTTAACGTTGAAATTGACGAGCAATAACAGAACAAGAGGGTATTTTTGTTGTTGTTGTTGTTGTTGTTGTTGTTGTTGTTGTCAGTTTCGAAGTTTGGTTATACATAAATACAACGTTGCCAACAAATGGATCGAAATACAGACGCTGGCATACATGTGTATATCGACACGTAGCTTAGAAAATAGTAAACATAATTAGAATGGGGGCTGATTTCTATATTTACAACAACTTCAACCAAATAATTCAGATTAATGTAGACAAATGATTCAGTTGGTAATGATTTATTTTATTAAATAACACTTGAGACACCACATTTAGATAATTACCCAAAACTGTTGCTGTGTCCTTAACCCCTTCAGTGCGTAATTTTCAGATGCGAACCGCTGTAAAAAGTGTAGCTGTTTTTAGAACTTTGGAATTTGTTCCATTCCAACAAACATAGGAAATTAGGTATGGAAGTATAGATTAGCTATTTAAATCGAATATCAGTAATGTGTTTAGTGATTCATAACCAGCTTGTACTCGCCAAAATTGATCGGAGAGGATGATGAGATCGAACCTTCCTCTGTGATAATCAAATGAATACTCTCCCGAGTTTACGACTCCTTTTGTCCACCTACATTCTATTCCTAGTTTTTGGTGACGTCATTCTTTTCCACTTACCTTTACATTTTCAAGAATTTCCTCATCACTAAAACTAGGAAGTGTTTCTTATTGTGTCGACACATCGCTACATACGTTATATTTTCTATTAAAATGATTTTTTTTTTTATCTGGACATAGTTTTAAGTTACTACCAGACTTCCTTGATTGTTCTAAAATATGAACGACCTAACAGCACCAGAACTGGGAGTTGAATTTTATTTCCAATCAAAATATGAAAAAAATTACAAAGTATTAAGATTATTAGTTAATAAAATATTTTTTACCTATATCAAATAGTTTGTGTCAAACTACGAATGTGTTAGCAAAATAATTTTTCGCAACAGCTTTCGTAAAAGATGTTCGATTTTATATAAATATGGACATATTTTTTCTAGGCATCAAAATTATTCTACATTCTTTGTGGTTTTGGTATCAATGAAGGAGTGTGGAATGACTTAAAAGACTTATTTTGAAACAACTTGTTAAAGTTCTTTAACGATACTTTTACGTTAAAAGAAATCGATTTCCTTCTTCCACTGTATTCCCCCTTTTAGATAAAAGAATTACCAGCACTATTATTGGCTGCGGTTGAAATCGATTCAAGGCATGGGTGCGAATTAACTCAAAACTTTAAAAATAACGCACCCTTGCATTGCATCCAGCACTTTTGTTTAAGAAACAATTAATCCTTGGCTGGCATGGTGCGTTCATTTCTGACTCTTCGCACAATGCCAATCGAAAGAATACTTACTCAGATACACTTTCTTGTTATTATGAATTTTGAGGCCTTGAAATGGAAAATTTTTCCATCTTGCAATCTTTGAGTTTTAGGTCCCATGGTTATGCCGGCTAGGCTAAAGGAGACGGTGATTAAATAATGAACGAAATGGTGTAATGAAGAAAGTGGGAGAACCCCGAGAAAACCCACGCACAAGGTGTTTGGCTACCACAAAATTCACTTGGCCTGAGCTGAGATCGAATCAGTGACCCCAAGCACCAGAGATGAACGCTCTACCACTGAGCCATCACGGCCTGTAGGTTTCCATCTTATTGTGCATCATATGTATATTGCAAATTCTGGAAACCCATTGAATGGCCCTTCACTCTCTGAGGGTTATTTTTTAGTTATTTACATAGTGAATATTTTAATAAATATTGCCTTACGAATGTTTCACTGGTTTATCAGTTATATTATTATATCCAGTAATCCGTTATTATTATCAGATGATATTGATCAAAAACGCAAACACGCAAGATGTGAAAGAAGGACGAGAAAACAAAAAATATGTTTTCTTTTAAACAATATAATCGCCTTGAAAGACTAAATAAATAAGAAATGAAACATTACTACCAGATGGTGTTGACTAAACTTGCATATCTGTGTTTCTACGTGTTAGTTTATTGCTCTATATTCTAAGTTTCAAAAAGAAAAAATCCTTTTTACTAAATTTGGTTTATAATTTCTTTGGTTTATGGTTAATAGTTCTAAATAAGAGATTTGGTCTCATATGAAACAGGACAATGATAAATTTTAAATTAATAATGTGCATATAACCATAAAATCAGCTGTGATTGTGGATTTGCACTGGCGAATTTTCAATACAGGGATGAGTACGCTGGATGAAAAGTAGAATTTCGGAAATACTGTAACATATCGAGCATGAACAGAGATATGGCTGAAGGTTTGAAAGTGATTTCGTAACTAACTTTGGAGCCTCAAGGCACTCCTGAAATCAATGCAGTTAATCCAATAGAAAAACAAATCCAGTACATTGTTTATAAAATAATTCCTATTTTCATGAAACATAAGTTTTCTTTGAGACTTACTAGCCATAGCAGATATTTCTTGAGATAGGAATTGATCAATAATAATACAAGGTTAATTTATTCCCTCTCTTTACGTATCACACGTTGCATAAGACACGATTTTCATGAGAGATTGCCACGTGTAATTTTCCTTGAAATACACTTCTGTTACTATGTTTGAAATTCCTCAGGAGAGTTTAGAAAACATGTTTCATGACTGCTGTTTTCTGTAAAAAGTTCCAACTTTTATTAAGTGCTATGTGTATGTTCTGATTAAAAAGAATGGCTTGTGTTCTTTAGGCTTGCATAAGAAGAGTTTTATTTCCTTTAAGCTAAAATTCAACTTGTAATTTAAAAATCAAGCTTCCTCCTTTGCCCTGTAATTGATAAAATTAGTATACTGTATTACTATACTAGGTGCTCCATATTTACTAAATATAAGTCTATTATTAATTTTATCTGAGTTTAATGTCCCTTTCACAGCGAGGCTATATGAATTGTGGACCTACAGCTTAACTAAGGATTCAAGCTACACGAGCTTTCGTTGGAAATTGAACTAAGGCCTATCGCTTCTATTGATTGATTAAGGATGTCATTCAGTTATCCCCTGTGATTGGGAGAGAGTTGTTTGACCTTCTCTAGAACTTAAAAATATGGGAGCCCTTAACTAAGATTGGCTTAAATCAACAAATGAATAAAAACATCAGAAACTATGGGAAGGCAGTATTCATTTCGGAAACTGGATTATGGACTGAAGAATGAGCAATTGTAATAGAAAATGTTACGGTTGAATTGTAAGTTTAAGTTAGAAATACTATGTGAGTGAACGAGTGTGTGTGTATATGTGAAGAGTCCAAGGAAAAAAGGGGAGATTTCCACTTTTGGACGAAATTTAGAATTTCTTGCCATCTTGTAGAGCACACTGAGTAGTTTCATTCAATATATCAAAAGGGGGGAAATGTTTACGGTTCGTCTACTATAGTCGTTTAAAAAATCCTTGTAAAAATGGAAGAAGGGGACATCGCCATCACTTACAGTGGAAAAAGGGGGGACTACCAGTTTTGGTAAAATTTAGATTTTCATACCATCTTGTTCTGTCACAGACATGCGTGCAATACAGATATATTCAATGAATTATTATATACTAAATGAGTTAAAAATATATCACTCTTGCCTTAGAACCTGATTTTTAACTTTCTAATGTTGTTCAACTTGCTTAAGCAACTGCACCTTTCCACAAACAACGCCAGATAGTCGTTTATACGATGTTGACTTATCAGGTCAACAAAGTCAATGAACTTTTGTACCCCACTTGTTCTCCTTGCCCCACTCTCCCATACTTGACACTGATTTGAGGATAAAAGTACATTTCCAAAATTTTTGTTCAACAATAAAATACTAGGTTTAATCGGTTGAGAACAGTTTGAATAGGATGCTATGATCAATACGAAAATTACACTGTTCAACACTGAATTTCTTTCCTGTAAACTAATAGGTGATTCTTAAAGATTTTTTTCTGCTGAATCTGAAAATAATATCCATTTTTGCGTATCAGGTCTCAGTTACTGGAAAAATGGGGAAATGTAGTTAAAATTTTCTATTTTGTGGAACTATTTCGGGGAAATATATATTTTAAAAACTTTATTATAATAATGTTTTATATGTATATATTTCAGACACTATACATTATTCATACATCTTGATGTATAAAATGCAAGCCTTTATTAATATAAAACGCATGACTACCCCTTCTCACACACAAAAGGTAAAGAAATTTGGCGGAAAAAGTGGAAAATTGGACGTCGGAAAGAAATTTCCCCACATAGACCTGGCAACACCGGATGACGGTGAAACAACTGACTATCAATATTTACTTTTTGCTTGTTGGTGTGGTGAGCTTTATTTCCTCTTGAATGCTATAGCAGACAAAGAACATTGAAAGGTGTGTTTTTGTGACCCGTAACGGGTAGATGTTTCATTGTAAAGTAGTTAACATTTGGAAACGTTTGGTATTGTGAAATTAAGTGTTACAATTTTGAAAATGCCTAGGAAATGTAAGAATCATCGTGACAATTTCTGTTATGTGTGTGGGCGAATAACTCCAAAACAGAAACTCACCAAGATAACGCCTATTGTTAAGAAAGCATACGAACTGTATTTCTCATCAAAGGTCGACGTAGGGAAGCCCTGGGCACCGAAATTTTGTTGTAAATCCTGTGCTGTGAATCTAAG
This sequence comes from Thermobia domestica, assembly GCF_964235325.1. NCBI lineage: Eukaryota > Metazoa > Arthropoda > Insecta > Zygentoma > Lepismatidae > Thermobia > Thermobia domestica. The sequence goes on from NC_137464.1 coordinate 39,161,584, forward strand.
GGGGTGGTTACGTGGTTCTCATAAGTGTATGCCATTTGCTACACCAATGTTATGGTTTGAATCACATGATCACTTACATGACTGTTACTTTTGTCTTTCAAATGTAAAGGGAATAACGTCCAAAGGTAAAAAGTCGGTTCAATACCCAAATCTACAATCAGCTAGAAGACCCATCCCACATGGCGAAGGTTTTCCTGTGCCTGTGCCGCCAGCAGTATGGACAGTAGACAGTAGTGATGATGAGAATGAATGTTGTGTGAGTAGTGAGAATGAAGATCCTACATACAGTGAACGTGTCACAGAACCACATTTGATAACTCAAGAGGAACTGAACGACCTTGTTAGAGACTTGAACTTACCCAAACAAAAAGCTGAGCTTCTAGCTTCAAGACTGCAAGGTTGGAACCTTCTTCAAAAAGGAACCAAAGTTACATTCTACCGTGAAAGACAACATGACTTTCTTAAATTTTACAGCAGTAGTGATGACTGCATATATTGTACTGACGTTGTAGGACTGATGCAGGCATTACAAATACCGTATAAAATTGATGAGTGGCGGTTATTCTTGGACTCGTCGAAAGCAAGCATGAAGTGTGTTCTCCTCCACAACGGTAATACTTACCCTTCGATTCCAATTGGATATTCCGTAAACCTGAAGGAAACTTACCAAAATTTGAAACTCCTTTTGCAAAAAGTGAGGTATGATGAGCATAAGTGGAACATATGTGGGGACCTGAAGGTGATTGGTTTGGTGTTAGGGTTACAGTTAGGCTACACAAAGTACTGCTGTTTTCTTTGTGAGTGGGACAGTAGAGCCAGGGAAATGCACTACATACAACGAGAATGGCCTACCCGTGCATCCCTCACTCCTGGAGTTAAGAATGTGAAAGAGAAACCTCTTGTAGACCCCAAGAAGATTTTTTTGCCTCCCCTCCACATTAAATTAGGGCTTATGAAGGTATTTGTTAAAGGGTTGGAAAAGGAAGGACAAGGATTTAAGTATATTCAGACAAAGTTCCCAAACATCTCAGATGCTAAACTAAAAGAAGGTGTGTTCATTGGTCCCCAGATACGCCAATTGATGAAAGATGACGTATTCGATGGAAAACTAACTGAAGTGGAGAGGAAAACCTGGAATTCTCTTAAGAGTGTTTCAGAAAACTTTTTAGGAAACAACAAAAGTGCGAACTATGCGCAACTAGTTGAGGAGTTGTTGTCAAACTTACACACTATGGGGTGCAATATGTCGCTGAAAGTGCATTTTCTACATAGTCACCTGTCTTTCTTTCCCGAAAACCTAGGAGATGTGTCTGATGAGCATGGTGAGAGGTTTCATCAATCAATTCAGATCCTGGAGCAGCGATACAAAGGGAAATCTGGTGTTTCAATGCTCGCAGACTACTGCTGGACATTGGCCCGTGATACTGTCCCCACATCACACAAGAGGAAATCTTCGTAGGTATTTCGTTTCTTACGATGTCTCAATCTATCTCTACGTTTTAATCAAAAGATGACTTTTGTTTGGGTGGCAATGTATAAAGGCATTTCAAATCCAAATGTGGAATTTTAGTGTTTTTTAAACTTTATTTTAGTTTATTGTTAATGAAAAACTCCATGAAATACTAATGTATAAGCATTCTTTTATCTTTGTGATATCCAGATATGCCATGCTTACATTTTTTTTAAAAAATGGTTTCTATTGTACATAAAAGTAATAATATTATTAAAATGCATAAATTCACCAAATATAGAGTTTGATTCTAACTTTCATTTAAACATTTCTCAAAAGGTAGACCTGATACAGCATATCTGACTTCAGATTCGTGATCAGCAGGTCAGAAACCATAAAGAACACCTACTTTCGTTTTGGAAAGAAAAAAAAAGTTAAAATTTGTAGAACAGTGTTATTGGTATGATTTACAAGATCTTTTCCTCTTTTCTGAAGGAAAGCTGCTTATCTCGGAAGAAAAATGGCAGGATCTGCAAGCTTTGAAGGTGTTATGCAGCAAAGATATTCAAATCTATATGAAACTCCCAAAGAAGTAATTGGCGTAGTAAAGGGAATAAAAACAACAAAGGAAGAAAACAATCTACTTCTAATATCTAATATTGTTTATAATATTAAAAAAATACAATCGCCTCATTTTTCCATTGTTTTGCCTTCAATAGATCCCATTTTCCTCAGTACAAACCAATCTCATGTCGTTTTTTTTTTTGTATTGTTTAACTTACAATAATATATGTTGAACATAAGATTTTGCAATGTAGTTTCCAATACAGGCCCGTAGCCAGCCCAAAACTGTAGGGAGGGCCCGGCTGAAGTTAGGGGGGGTCCGATCCAACCATATTATAGTTCATCACCATATTATAGTTCAATTGCAAGCTTACCGTCAAATTTTAGGGGGGGGCAGCAAAAATTTATGGGAGGGCCTAGACCCCCCTGGATACGGGCCTGTTCCAATATAATAACGAATTTGTAAACCAAATTTGAAACATTTTCCACGATTAGTCCAGGAAATAAAATGTTTTGAACTTTAAAAATCGTTCCCTGAAAAAGTTAGTAAAACTGGACATCCTTCCTTTTCCTCTCACTTCTTCATGTGTCACCGTTCGGAAAAGAGAAAAAACACTAATAGGCCTAGTTACACTAATCTGCTAGTTAACAGTGCATTTTGCTGCACATACATTACGTAATTTAATAATATTTATTTCAGCAAAATAAAAACTGACAATAATTATTCATAACAAATGACGTAGGTTTTAACACCCCAGAAGTTCCATTTTCGATTTTCTCGAAAACTACGCATGACAATTTGCCTCAAGTATGTTATTCTGTTCAGGTTGATGTGAAACATTTGTTTATGTATTAATAATAATTTCGGGTTGTGTATACATAAACCGCTTAAGCTAGGAACTTGAACCTTGGACAGGCAATAGGATTTGTGAGGTAAGGTCCCACTAAGAGAGGATTTTTGGAAATTCAACGGAGAAAGGGGGAAAAGAGGAGTCATTACAATTTGAAAATGTCCATAGTTTGTAATCTCTGAATGTCAAAAACATGAACTTTGATACATGGTCTTCTTATTTAACATAATTACCTAGGTCGACACGTGTTTTAGTGTTTTTTTGATAGTTGATCTAAACGGGGCGAAAAGGAATGAAAAGAAAAAGGGTGTGGGAATTACAATTATTATAATATGTTCATAATGTTGGAATCTCTTCAGGTAAGAGACATGAAATCCAATGTTTGGAAATCGCATTTAAAATATTTAGGTATATGTTTCTCTGGTTTTCGATATTTGTCCTAGAAGGGAAGAAAAAAGGTGAGAAGAAAAATGGTATGATTATAATTGTTATAATTGGATAGCCATATCCCGAAGTTCGTTCAGGTTAGAGATATGGAATTTGGTGTTTAGATTTTTCATTTAAAATAATTAAAGATGTGCCTCGGTGTTTTTCGAGATTTCCTCTAGAAGGGAAGAAAACAGGTAGGAAGTAAAAAGGATAGATATTATAATTGTTACGATAAGATGGCCATATTTCGAAATCCCTTAAGATTAGATATGCATGTCCACAGGTTCGAATCACTAAATTGGTAAACATAAACACGATTAAACACCTTAATTGTTACCTGAAATTGTAATATTTATTAAATATCTTGAAAATCAAGCACATTAAATGTTTGAAACAACTAACTTTTATTATTCTTATTTCATGAATGTATTATTCTGTTGCCATAGCAACAACAGACAAAATACCTATCTTCTTTTCAACAACTTACATTACATAATTATCTATATGAAATCAACATATATTCTACATTTTTCTTCTTCTTCTTATCAACAAATTATGCACTTTGAAGCGCCGTTGCCCAAAATACCTACAAGAAAATGGAAGTAATTTATAGATTAAATATACGATCTCATTGTAAGGCATATATGAGGATTTTAAGACAAATTGCATTCAAATTATGCCAAATATTGTACGTATGTTCTTAAATACAATAATGGGACTCGGGCCCCTCGGCCCCCCAAGATCGGCACCCTTGGTCTTGTTTATGATATGAAGAGTTTAATGTAGTTTCATTTCAGTATCGGTTTTATTTCAATAAGTGGCATGGTTTATTTAAAAAAAAAAAAACAGTAGAATTTTCTCCTTTATCCCATTCTCAATTGGAATTTCCACCCTACATTAAATTATACTTTGATTATATACCTTCAGAATTAAGGAGAAAAATGTTAATCTCGAATTAGTCAAGTCAATATTACGTTTTATCTATTCCTAGCAACGTTAACAGCAGGGGCGTCATTTAGGGGGCAGGGAGGGGCAATTGCCCCCCTGAGTTTGAGATTTATATAGATTTTACCAATATAATAGTAGTAAATCAGTGAAAAACGCTAAATTTTATTTATATCAAGGGGTCTTGCCCCCCCCCCAAGCAAAATTTGAAATGACGCTCCTGGTTAAGAGCTGAGCCCTAACCTTATTCGGATAATGAAAATTGCAATGGAGTTTACTTTTCTGACAAAAAGAAGAAACACACGATATGGAAAAACATTGCATTTTATCTTACTGTAGTATTAAGTCTATAAATTATAGTGTGCAAAAAGTATTTGTATTTCATTACTCAGTTGGAGTTGATGTATTGTCACTAGAAAATTTGATTTATATTTGCCCAAAAAAATAAGACTAATTCAATCCACTGACATAGGCAATAGCTATTGAAACTGGAACCTAGGTTTCTGCCTCTGTGTTAACCCGTAACTATTGACTACAATAAACTTCTAAACATTCTTATAGGACAACTTCTAATTTCATTTAAATACATTAATGTTAAACTGGAGTCTTCTGTTAATTGGGGCTTATTTAAATCATCTATGCACATAGAATAAACCAATTTTCTTTCAAAGAATACGTATCAGAAACCACTACTGCTGTAAACACATAACACAATGCATAGACAGGCCTATAATAAGTTAGTTATACAGAAAAATATTTATGAGTTAATAAATAGCTACTAGGTCTATTATAAACAATTTGTGTGTTATTCAGAATTATATACGACATGTCAGTTGTACGGTAATTAAGAAGTTTAAAGATGTTATAAATTGGTACAAAAGGTATAATATTGTGCCTTGGGAGGCATTACATTATGTGGTATGGTTAAAATTGAATCACGTAGCCTCTGGTGGAGAATAGACAAGATGATACTACTCCAGATTTTAAATTGGTTCAGAGGACGAAATGTAAAACACGAAATGCAACTTTACCGTGAACAATGACATTGGTAACATATTCATATGGGACGATATACTTAATGTTTTCACTGTTTTCTACGAGAGGAGAAGAAACAATTACGTATCTTCACGAAATTTGAGACGAGACACCTCTTTCAACAGAATTTTTTCGAGAAAAAAACAGCTCTTTCGCAATAATGTTTACCGAGGAGACAGCTCTAAATTTGTTTCTGGCTTGAAATAACTTGAAACATACAGGAATGTACGGCAAAATTTCAGGAATGAATTCCTTATAGGTAGACAGGTAAAAAAAAAAAAAAAAAAAAAAAGTTCATATGAACATGAGTCGGGAAATGCATCGTTACAGAGCTACGACCATTGAACCACCTGATGGTGTGAAATAGACACATTTAGGTCGCAACTCTACGTGTTTTCTTTTTTTTTTGTGTGTGTGTGTGTGTGTGTTTTGGTATTTTGCATCAGAATTTCCAACTTTTTAAGTCTCAGTTTTTGAAGTACGGCCTAAATTACATTTATTTCCAGGCCTGCTTCATATAAGACTTCTTCTACCAATATGGCTGGAGTTGGGAAAAGGTTACCTCGTTGGAATATGTGCTTTCGGACGATGTATAAATCATGATTCTGTGATAATTAGAGGGGTCACCAGGGCCCCTCTAATTATCTACGATATCGTCCAAATCCCTGGCGGGAGCTTAAAGGTTAGTTTCCTAAATGCTAAAATGCGACAAGTTAATCGAAAAGTGGCAAAAGCACAGCCACACTTAATTGTCAGAACCAAAAATCGGAAGGAAAACGCACCAGCTAGGACTCCTGCCATGGACTTGAACGAAATTGTAGACTTTCACGTTAGGGATCCTCGTGACTCCTCTAATTATCACAGAGTTCTGATTGATACATCCCTAGAAAGCACATATTCCAGCGAGGTAACATTTGTCCAATTCTATCCATATTCGTAAAAGAAGTCTTATATGTAGCCGCCCTAAAAATAAATGTACTTCACGTCTAGAACTTGGATTTAAAAAATTGGAAATCCTGATGCAAAAAACAAAAACAAAAAACAGGTAGTTACACTCCCCGTCCCCCGTAGCATTCCACCCACATACATGAAATGCATATCGTTGGAAACTCTTGTACTTCAGGAACACATTGATACCAAAATTATCTTCCTAACTTAATTAGAGACTGACTTATTGAGATTTAAATTGAGTCAAATTGAGGGGCGACCAGAATGTGACTATTTCACATAGTCAGGAGGTTCCATGGCCGTAAGTCTGTAACGATGCAATTCCCGACATATAATTATATGAAATTTTACTTTTTACCCATAAGGAATCCACCCCTGAAATTTTGCCGCACCTTTTTGTTACACCCTGTATATAGTATTAATATAATACTCTATTATTACATCATCATAATTGTATTTCTCGATACTTACGTTGTGTTTGTTTATTATTGCTTTTTATGTTTGATTCTTTTAGGTTATATATTTCTTCTTTTCTTGTTTCATAATCTTCATCAATGAGGACCAAATGTCATTTAAAATATATCCAGTTATTTATTATTAATGTTCTTTTATTTTAACCTCCATTGCTTCCCGTATTATTCTTTCTTTATTCTTCTGTCTTTACCACTTCCGTCTATTCCGTCAATATTTGTATGTCCTTGTTTAATCGAATATTCCTAAAATTTGAGAGTTTAAGTAATTTTCTTGAATGCATAGAATTCCTTCTTTCGATAACATATATATACATATATATGTAGGGTGTTTCAAAACAACACCGACAACTTTTGGGAGGTGATTATTGACACCAAGATAAGACGAAAAGTATAAACATCCTGGGTGCACAAATACTACCTTTCGGAGTTATACGCTGCCGAAAACATGAAAAAAAATAACTTTAAAAGTCCATAGCTCCAATACTATGGGGCCTACCGTGGTTGGGTCAAGACTTTATTTAGAAACTAGTATGTGCCCTATCCAAATATCCATGTTTCAGAATCCTGCGATACTTCCACGCCAATTTTTATAGAGGTAGTTGGTGAGTACTTCAAATTATGTGCCCGTAGCAAAACTCCATCCATATTTTTTTTTCGGAAATACGGTAGAATTCTGACACATGGATATTTGAATACGGCACAAACTAGTCCCTAAATAAAGTCTTGACCCAACTCCGAAAGGAAACATTTGTGCACCCAGATTGGTCTATACTTTTTGCGTTCTCTTGGTGTCAGGAATCACCTCCCAAACGTTGACGGCGTTGTTTTGAAATACCTGGAACACCCTATCTCTCTCTCTCTCTCTCCCTATATATATATATATATATATATATATATATATATATATAAATGTTTTAAAGTAGAATTTTCTGTTACGATGTCGGGGTAAAACATTGCTTACAGTTCACACTAAGTCACAAAGCGGAAGAGTTTTGTTCTACTCAAAATCTGAAAATTTTCCAGATGAAAATTCTACGCCGACCACGTTTGGATTACAATTACAGGTTCTTTGTGTGTACCAACTTGGCATACATAAAAATCTCAACACACTGTAAAAGTATACAAATATTATTATTTCATCGGTATCAAATAGCTTAATTTAACTATTAAGAATTATTTGTGTTCATAATTTTTTTTAATATTGTTACATTCAAGAGATATTCCATACAGAGTGAATCGTATGCCGTTTCGCTAGTAAGAAGTTTTCGATTTTGCGCAATTTCGATCGTACACCTGTTTTCTCCTATATCTCTTCAAGAAAGAAAATTATTGCTACTTAATATTTCGTGATCATAAAACAATGTTTTTTTAAATATATATATATATATATAAACTCAATCGTATGCAGGTAACTGGTTTCGACCCTATACCGGTGTCGATCGTACGTTGTTTCGGTCTTACGTCGTTTTGACCGTAAGTCGTTTTGATCATACAATGATTCGGTTCTACATATGAGTCATCTAGTTCCAAAATTGTCTCTCGTGTCTATTTACAGAAAATCGCAGAAAACTACGGAAGATTCTAGGATCTATGCGTTTTCTAGAACTGGAAATATTTGATAATGTTGCAGTTTTTTACATGAGCACACTGAAGTATTTCCATTTCTACAAAACATGCAGATCCTACATTTTTTTCAAAGTTTCTGGGATTTTCTGTAAATGGACAAGACCCGTTTAGGAACTGGACGGTTCATGTATGCTGTAACCTGCTCTATCTTTTCCTTGCAATACTATTTGTTGCTCATTTACTACAATTAGCAAAAGAAGGCTATGGTGCACAGAGAGAGGAGCAATACACACCAACATTGCTGCTTATGTTCCAAATATTACAGCAAATATTGCACTGAAATACTGCAGTAGAACTTAACATCCTAGAAAAACTAATAACGTAAGCGCAAACCCTCATTAATTTTGATCATCGAAGGAAAGAAAAAGAAAGAAAAATATGCCCAGAATAGGTGGTAGGAGGAGAAATTAAACATATCATTTTTCTTCATGATAAACTAACTGTTTTTGATTTTTCTTACTATTTTTTTCCCCTTTTAATTTCTCAGAAGTCTACCTCATCAGGTTTTATTACAATTCTTTTCTTTTGGGAAACAAAGTAGTGGGCATAGCTTCTCGTCGACCTATGCTCAGTCAATCACGTGACCTCCATGAGCCCTCCCTCATTTTGAGGGAAAAGTTAATGAGCAAAATTTATTTTACGTCATCACAAAGTAGGAAAAAAAAGAAAAAGAAAGCTGGAGAATTAAAAGCACAGTTGCTTGCATGTTGAAGAAGGAACAAGTAGATGAAGAATTTTCGCTAAATTGTATCCACCTCATCCTTCCCCGCCCCCGAAACCCCAGTTCGTTTCACGCTGTCTCTCAAGTTCATTTACCCGAACCTTAAGCACTCCCACCCCATACCAGCAAAATACCACCTCCCGTTTTACTTTTACTCACTCCCACCCACCCCATCCATTTTCCTTGTGTAAGAAAATAAATAGACTGAACTGTATGGAGCTGCTTTCCTTTGATAGATCGCCATGTCTTGCGGGATTCTTTTAACATATATATATACGTATGAAAGCCAAACTAAAAGAAAGGAAAAGAAAAAGCTACCAGTGAAAGATGGACGCAAGTTGAAGAAGTTCAGATGAGATATATTTTCAGAGTTTAATTTCAGTGTCCACTAGGAATGGAGGCAAGTTAAACGGAACAAGGGTTTGCTAATGAAAGACGCTTAAATTAGGAATGAACAAAAGAAGGAAAAAGAAAGAAAGAGTAATTGTGAGGAGTGAGCATATGAATGAGAGAAGGAAAAATGAGGAGAGAGAGAGAGAGATGGTGTGGCAGTAAGAAACCGATGGAGAATAGAAATATACATATATGGGTTGAAAATGCTTCATCCATTAATTTGTAGCCCTCCAAACTCTGTTATTCATAAGTATCAGAAGCCTCATTGGAATAGTTATGTCCGTATGTCTGTCTCTTGTCCGGCATTAGATTTAAAAAAAAATATATAAGAGAAAGCGAAAAACAGTTTTCTGATACAGTATTTAAATTTGAGACTTGATTCCAGACGAGACATAAAAAAATTCACAAGTATTGTAGGTAAAAGTGCTTCATCAAAGTTCTAGACCTTAAACACTGTTGCAGTGTTACATAATTTATAGTACACCGGTTGACAATTGCTGAGGATGAAACATATTCTCAGTCATAAGTTTTGAGAATGCAGCTTAGTGGCTATGTAACAGCATAAATATATCAGTAGATGGAACTAGTTGGTATTGCATCGAACAGGAGAGGCAACCGGGTTATGCAAGGTTCCTTCTCATGAACAAACCTTAGACTGAGACAAAAGGTTGTATTTAAAATTCACGGACCAGCCGCTATTGTGAGTGCAATACTGTAGGGAAAGTTAATTGGTCTATTGGAAAATGACGCAAAATATTCATCTCAGTGATTATGATCGTGGAAGAGCTGTTGTTCATCTTGAGGCAGGTCAAAGGTGTTACTCAGGTTACACCTGTGACAGGAGTAGCATGAAACGTTATTTCTCTACTGAAGAAAGCTGCTGTACGCGTGCATAGTAGAGATCAGGATAAGAATACAACAGTTCAACAGGATCGATACTTTGGTCAAATGGCCAGAAAGAATAGATGTTCTACTCCTGTGCAAATCGCTAGTGAGTTCCCCGAGACGTCAGGTGTTTGTGTGTGTCCTCCCGAACAATTTGGTGATGACTCAGTAGTGTCGGATTGTATGTGCGGAAGCCCGTTAAGTGTGGTTCAATATCCCTCACTACTCACCACCGTCCCACATTATAGCAGTGTATGGCACATGGTGATTGGGACAAGGGGAACTGGGACAATTGTTCTTAGATGAGTCACGATTCTGTGTCTCTAGTGATTTTGGTCATCAGTTGGTGTGACGAGAACGAGGAACACGTCATCACCGAACACCCGTAAGCTTCACGGGTATGGTAGCACTGGTGTTATGGTATGGACGGTCATAATAAATAATGGATGATCTCCACTACATATTTTTGCAGGCTTCTCTGTGACCGAGGAATGATATTGTAATGAGATCTTAATGTGATATGTTCGTCTTTTTCATGCTACAATCGGCCCCAGAGTTAGTGTTCGTAGATGACAGTGTACATTCGCACAGAACTGCCCTGGAGCGTGATGAGACACTGGAGAGTGAGAATATATACCGCATGGACTGGTCATCGTACTCTCCTGATCTCAATGTCATTGAGCATGAACGGGATGCTCTTGGACGATGAGTTGCACAGAGAAATCCATCAACTTTGACTATTCAGAATTTGAAACTTACCCTAAGGGAAGAATGAGACAACACATTCGCGTAACTCAGGAACTCTCTCTCAGTCGACAGCATGCCAAACAGATGTGTAGTATACAGTGATGCAAGAAATGGTCATACGCCTTACTGATTTGCTCCGAACTTCCCTCCATTCGCGGCACCTGAAATTTCATGTAATGACTCCATAGTATATTACATGTGTTTATTTGGTTTTTCACGTTTCTTTCTATGTTGACAAATTCCTACCATATTTTTACAATAAAATTTGCATAATATCTGTACCCATATAATGGTCACTTATTGCACCCAGACTATGTTACAAAATATTATGGCTGAAAATGTGTTTCATTCTTAGCAATTGTCAACAAGTGTATAAATGCTATACACAATAGACTCCACTAATAAATATGATTTAAATGTTCTTATATTACACCCTTCGTAGATCTCTAGTGACGCAGGAGGATTCAGATTACTCCTAGATGAATTTAAAATGAAACAGGCATAAAGTTTGTACATAAATTGACAAAATAATACCAGAAAAAAAATCGAGACGAAACGCGAAAAGGTTTTCGAGAAACAAAACGAAAGAATTTTTCGTAAATGGACGTGAAATGAGGTAAGAAAACCTTTTGTCTCGTCTCGAAAAAAACACAATTGATAAGTATTCAGCATTTTGAAGAATTGGGTTCATATCTGTCCTTATCTTGCTATTCCAAACATAAGTCTTAAAAATTTACCATTTTTCAGTTTTAATATTGATCACAACTAGAGCAAAATAAGAAACGATAGCTGGAAATGGCTTCTTAATATATAAGGTGTCTCAAAAGACCCCTTACATAGGGTAACTCTGTTTTTATCAGAGTTACAACAAAATGTAAGAGGAGAAACCGTCTCCAAGTATGATGTTTCCAATCTAAAGTGATGATTTTTTTTTAATCGGGCTAACCGTTTGGGCTGTACACTAGGCGCCCAATGTTAAACGAAAATACAACAATGCCATTTTCCTGGACCACAAGATAAGTGAATGAAGTTACTGTTTGAAATGAGGGCTGGCCATGGATACGTTAGCATAAAAGACTATAACTTCATTCACTTATGTTGTGGGTGCAGGTAAATGGCAACGTTGTATTTCCATTTATCGTTGGGCACATAAGGAGTGTACAGCCTAAACGGCTAGTCCGATTTTTTAAAAAATACATTGCTTTAGATTGAAAACATCATATTTGAAGGTTACTAGTAGAAAAGTAGTAGAAAAGTAGTAGAAAATGGATCGATCTGGGCCATATGAGGCCATATTAGGCCATAATAGGCCAACTCAGGAGCCCCTGGGAAATCGAGCACCTTGAACCGTCGACCCACGGTCTTTTAAGACCTCCATTTTAGGGGTGTATTTGTTCCTTTTTATGAGCACTTTTTAGGGGGGTGTACTCGTTCCCTTTTATGAGCACTTTTTAGACGTGAACTCCTTCCCTTTTATGAGCATATTTTTCAACCTCTATTTGAACATAGCAAATAATACATAAACTACGTAACACATAGCAGAGCAGAGAATACATAAGATTACGTAGCACATAGCAGAGCAGAGATTACATAAGAGTACGTAACATAGCAAGGGTGTACTCGCTCCCTTTTATGATCACTTTTTCAACCCCTTAGCATAAGACTATGTAACATAGCAGAGCTAATACAAGAGTATGGCTTATTTTCCAACCCCTATTTTAACATAGCAGATAATACATAAGATTACGAACACATAGAAAAGCAGATAACACATAAGAGTACGTAACAGCAAGGGTGTATTCGTTTTCTTTTATGATCACTTTCTCAACCCCTATTTGAACATTTTATCATAGCAGACAATACATGGAGATTATGAACACATAGCATAGCAGATAATACATAAGACTACGAACACACAGCAGAGCAGAGAATACATAAGATTCATTCCCTTTTAAGAGCATTTTTAAGAGTGGCCTCGTTCCCTTTTATGATCACTTTTTCAACCCCATAGCAAAGACTGATGTATTCATTTCCTTTTATGAACATTTTTAGGAGTGTATTCGTTCTCTTTTATGACCACTTTTTCCATCCCTTATTTTACCATAGCTGAGAACACATCCCTTTTTCAACCCCTATTTTAGCAGACAATGAATACTTATGTAACATAGCAAAGGGGGTGTGAACACACAACTGTATTCGTTTTACCCCTATTTGAAACATAGCAGATAATACATAAGACTACGTACTTTTTCCAATCCCTATTTTAACATAGCAGAGCAGAGAATACATAAGATTCATTCCCTTTTAAGAGCATATTTTCCAACCCTTATTCTAACATAGCAGAAATTACATAATGGATTACAAGCAGAGAATACATAAGATTACGAACACATAGAAGAGCAGATAACACATAAGAGTACGTAACATAGCAAGGGTGTATTCGTTCTCTTTTATGACCACTTTTTCCACCCCCTACGAACACAGAGCAGAGCAGAGAATACATAAGATTCATTCCCTTTTATGAGTACATTTTAAGGGGTGTACTCGTTCTCTTTTATGATCACTTTTCCAACCCCTATTTTACCATAGCAGAAATTACGTAAGATTCATTTTTCAACCCCTATTTAGCAGACAATGAATACCTATGTAACATAGCAATGGGGGTACACAAGACTACGAACACACAACTGTATTTGTTTCACCCCTATTTAAACAGAGCAGTGGCTTATTTTTCAACCCCTATTTTAACATAGTAGAACTAATAAAAAAGTATGGTTTCTTTTCCAAAACCCTATTTTAACAAAGCACTTCGATCCCTTTAATGATCCCATTTTAGGGGTTCTATTCATACCCTTTTATGAGCATTTTTTCAACCCCTATTTTAACGGACAACGAATACCTATATAACATAGCAGGGGTGTATTCATTCTCTTTTATGAGCATATGGATGAAACTCTACATATGGGGGTTTCCGACCATGCTGATTACGAATATTATATTTATTTTTACCTGGGTCTTATAGTTTATGTGCAATACGCCCTTTGTATGACAATTTTAACCAATTTGGATGAAACTCGGCATATGGGGGATTTCGGACATGCTGATTACGAATATTATATTTATTTCTACCCGGCTCTTATAGTTTATGTGGGATACGCCATTTGTATGACACTTAAAACCTAATAACTCGAAAACGGAGCCAAATATTGAGGCGCTGTTTCCATATTAAGCAATAGGTCATCAACTACCATTTGACCCAAAAGTACTGACCGTCGAGGTCAAAGGTCAAAATACTTAAAACCCGATTACTCGTAAACGAAGCAACATATTGAGGTGGTATTTCCACATTTAGCAATCGGTCATCAACTACTACAAGTTCCAAAAATAATGACCATCGAGGTTAAAGGTCAAATATTTAAACCCGAATAACTCGGGAACGGATCCTCATATTGAGGTGCTGTTTCCAAATCTAGTAATTGGTCATCAACTACTACAATTTCCAAAATAATGATAATCAAGGTCAAAAGTCAACATACTTAAAACCTAATAACTCGAGAAACGGAGCCATATATTGAGGTGCTGTTTCCAAATCTGGTAATTGGTCATCAACTACTACATGTTCCGAAAATAATGACCATCGAGGTCAAAGGTCAAAATACTTAAAACCTAATAACTCGGAAACGGAGCCTCAAATTGAGATGGTGTTTCCACATTCAGTAATTGGTCATCAACTACTACAAGTTCCAAAAACAATGACCTCCGAGGTCAAAGGTTAACATACTTAAAACCTAATAACTCGGAAACGGAGCCACATATTGGGATGGTGTTTCCACATTTCGTAATTGGTCATCAACTACTACAAGTTCCAAAAATAATGATCATCGAGGTCAAAGGTCAAATATTTAAACAAGAATAACTCGGAAATGGATCCACATTTTGAGGTGCTGTTTCCAAATCTAGTAATAAATCATCAACTATTACATGTTAAAAAAGTATTGACTATTGAGAGAAAAGGTTAAGCCGTAATACTTGTAAACAGCGCGTCGTGTAAATTTGTGTGACCTATTCAATTTTGTACCAAGCAGAAAAAAGAAGTGAAGAATGAATAAAATTTGGGAGGTCTATTCTCTTTTGTACCAACTGGAAAAGTGAAGGAGAGCCACTTCAACTATCTTAGAATTTTATATCATTATGTACTGTTAAACAAACGCAAAAATGAAAATTTTAAATAGCTCAGAATTTATGTAACAAAAGAACAAATTTGAATGTTCTATTTTTGTATCAATCAGAAAAAACGGAAAAAGGATCATTTTAACAAGTTCATAATTTATGTAAAGAGAATAATTTCGATGTTCTACTCTTTACACCAACGAGAAAAAATGAACTAGCTGAATATTTTATATCATCTTGTACTATATAAATATACGAAAGAATAAATTTAAGTGACCTATTCAATTTTGTACCAATGAGAAATACCATTTTAACAAACTTAGAATATTGTACCTGGGATAAATTTGATTGGTCTATTTAGTTTTGTATCAATCTAAAAAAGGCGAAGAAGGACTATTTTATATAATTTTACTACTCATATAAACAATGGAATATTTAGTTTTGTACCACCGAGAAAAAACAAAGAAATAAAATTTTAACCTACTAAGAATATTTTACCATTTTGGAGTATTGAAATAAACAAAGGACTTATAATTTGTGTCAACTCTAAAAAAGATCATTTTAACTAACTCAAAAACAATGAAACGAAGTAATGCATTTGAGTGAGCTATTTAATTTTGTAACAACCAGAGAAAAACCGATGCAGGAGCATTTTAACTAGCTGAGTATTTTATACCATTTTGTATTATTTTAACAAACAAAAGAATAAATTTATATTAACCAGAAAAAATAAAAAAGGACCATTTTAACTAGCTCCAAATTTTATATTATTTTAAACTAGTCTAATAAACGAAGGCATAAATATGAGTGAGACCAGAGAAAAAACCGAAGAAGACCCATTTTAACTAACTGAGAATTTCCGTACCTTTTGTACTATTTAAACAAATGATAGGATAAATTTGAGTGGCCTGTTTTTTGTACTAACCAGAAAAATCGAAGAAGGTTCAATTTAGCTAACTCAGAATTTATGTACCTTTGTACTAGCCCAACGAACGAAAGTACAAATTTGGGTGTTCTAGTTTTTTATACCAAACAAAGAAGAACCATTTTAACTAGCTGAGTATTTTATACCATTTTGTACTACTCACATAAACGAAAGAATAAATTTGTACTGACCAGAAAAGGCGGAGAAGGATCATTTTAACTAAATCAGCATTTTGTACCTTTTTGTGCTATTCAAATAATCGAAGGAATAAATTTGAGTGATCTATTCAATTTTGTACCAATCAGAAGAAAAGTAAAGAAGGGTCATTTTAACTAGCTGAGTATTTTTGTACTACACAAATCAAAAAATGAATAAATTTGTACTAAGCAAAAAAAGCGAATTTAGTTTTGTACCAACCACGAAGGTCCATTTTAACTAGCTCAATATTTTTGTGCTACTCAAATAAACGAAAGAATAAATTTGAGTGACCTATTCAATTTGGTACGAACGAGAAATGCCATTTTAACTAACTCAGAATTTCTATACCTTTTTGTGCTACTCAAATAAACGAAGAAAGCGAAGTAGGACCATTTTAACTAACTCAGAATTTTATACCATTTTGTACTAATCAAACAAACGAAGGAATAAATTTGGATGTCTCATTTAGTTTTGTACCAACCAAAAAAAACGTAGAAGGTCCATTTCTATACCATTTTGTGCTACTCAAATAAACAAAGGAATAAATTTTGGTGGCTCATTTATTTTTGTACCAATCAGAAGAAAAGCAAAGAAGTTCCATTCTTTAACTAGCTCATTATTTAAGTACCATTGTAACTAACTCAAACAAACGAAAGAATAATTTGAGTGGTTTAAGCAATGAAGGTCAATTTGTACCTTTTGTGCTATTAAAATAAACGAAGGGTTAAATTTGAGGACCTATTCAATTTTGTACCAAGTAGAAAAAATTGAAGAATGAATAAATTTTGTCTGCAATTTAAAAGAGCGGAGAAGGTCTATTTTATGTACGTTTTTTAATACTCAAATTCTACTTTCTGTACCAACCAGAGAAAAACAAAGGAATAAGCTCAGAATTTCTATACCTTTTCGTGGTATTCAAATAAACGAAGGAATAAACCTATTCACTTTTATAGCAAGCAGAAAAAGCCTCTTTTAGTTTTGTACCAACCACGAAAAAAGGGAAGAAGGTCCATTATAACAAGCTCGGTAATTTTATACCATTTTGTATTACTCTAATAACTTTGGGTGGTCTATTTCATTTTTGTAAAAATCAGAAGAAAAACTCAGAATGTTATACCTTTGTGAGGGATTAAAATAGTTGTGATGCTACATTTTGTATTATTTTTGCGTCATCCAGATAAGTTTATTTATTTCTTTTAAAGAAAACAATACATTACTCTCACTGACAATTAAGTTGCCAGAGTCCAATGTTTGTAATCTATTAAATTCTTAATATTACAATACTACAAATTGATCCATTTATAAAATAATATAGTTAAGAGTTCAATTCTCTGTAACCCTTTGTAATTTCTCAACTTCCATTAAAGTATTTAGCCCTAATATGATCTTCTATTCATACACAATCAAATACATATGCTACAGAGTCTCAGTGTTCATTTACAGAATTAAATAATTGTTTATCTTTCTTTAAAAACATTTCTACTATTTCTTTGATATAACAATCACACTCTGTAATGTATTCATATACCAGATTAAATTTTTTCTCCAAAGTATAAGTGTGTTTTATATTACAACCTTTAAAATGCTTTTTTAAATAGAGTTTATAGATTTTCTCTCTCATTTCACGTTTAATGAAGATCGTCCACAATTTTTGTAATAATTCGTAATCATACTGCAGCAACCAGTTGTGATCTTTTTCATTCTCATTATGTTCAGAACATGCTTCACATAATAATACTGAATTTGGTGTGTACTCATTAAATAATTGAATAACACATGCATCACTAATACTTTCACTAGTACACTCGCACTCATTAGCTTCTACATTAAAACAATTAATATTTCAAATACTGTCATCATCACTTTCCGGGAGTATTTCATCATTATATCTATTATAGCGTGTAAAATAATACACTTCTATTTCTTGTGATGGATATATGATTCACACTTTATCACGTAAATCGTCTGGCAAATCGGCGTCAGACGGGTGAATTAACAGTATAGGATTTTCGTTTTCACCCTGAATTTCTTTTCCTCTAGGTGAAATATAAACAATCTGGATGCTCTTCAGCAAAAACAAATCAAATAAATAATTTTTTCAAGTATGATACATCTATTTATATACCTACAATACAAGCATTCTATGCATTCTCCGTCTTATATTGCAATCAAATAATATGTTTCAAGGCAATACAAAACAATTCGTCAATATAACATCATGATGTATGTTTTATTATTTTCTAAATATACTCCATAATCTTATATTCCACTATAATAAAAACATAATTCAAAAATATAAATTTTTGTCTTTTTGGACTTAGACGAGGAAAGAAAGTTTAAAAAATAATTGAATCCTTGAGCAATAGGCAGTACCTTAGGACCTTCACTATACTAGCAATACAAATGTTAGGTAACGCATACGTAACGTTGCTTAGATATCTGCAAACTCTTTATAGATAGTATGGAACATGACACTTTGAAAACTTTTCTTTTCCTTCATGAGCTGATTCTTACTTTCCTTCTTGTTTGATCAAAATGGCCATGCATGCTGTCATGATTTGTCGTCCTTCATTAGTTTTCTTTATTATGCTAATTGCTACGGAGTCTGTTCTACACAATTGTTATAATTGAATTATGACATAACTATTTTAATCCCTCAGAAAGATATAACATTCTGAGTTTTTCTGATTTTTACAAAAATGAAATAGACCACCCAAATTTATTAGAGTAATACAAAATGGTATAAAATTACCGAGCTTGTTATAATGGACCTTCTTCCCTTTTTTTCGCGGTTGGTACAAAACTAAAAGAGGCTTTTTCTGCTTGCTATAAAAGTAAACAGGTTTATTCCTTCGTCTATTTGAATAGCACAAAAAGGTATAGAAATTCTAAGCTTATTCCTTTGTTTTTCTCCGCTACTTCATTTTTTTCGTTGGTATAAAACGTAGAACATCGAAATTATTCTCTCCTTACATAAATTATGAACTTGGTAAAATGATCCTTTTTCCGTTTTTTCTGATTGATACAAAAATAGAACATTCAAATTTGTTCTTTTGTTACATAAATTCTGAGCTATTTAAAATTTTCATTTTTGCGTTTGTTTAAACAGTACATAATGATATAAAATTCTAAGATAGTTGAAGTGGCTCTTCTTCACTTTTCCAGTTGGTACAAAAGAGAATAGACCTCCCAAATTTTATTCATTCTTCACTTCTTTTTTTCTGCTTGGTACAAAACTGAATAGGTCACACAAATTTACCCGACGCGCTGTTTACAAGTTATTACGGCTTAAATATTTGACCTTTTCTCTCAATAGCCAATACTTTTTTAACATATACTAGTTGATGACCTATTACTAGATTTAGAAACAGCACCTCAATATATTGCTCCGATTTTCGAGTTATTAAGTTTTAAGTATGTTGACCTTTGATCTTGTTTATCATTATTTTGGAACTTGTAGTAGTGCATGACCAATTACTAGATTTGGAAACAGCACCTCAATATGAGAATCCGTTTCCGAGTTATTCTTGTTTAAATATTTGACCTTTGACCTCGATGGTCATTATTTTTGGAACTTGTGGTAGTTGATGACCAATTGCTAAATGTGGAAATACCACTCAATATGTTGCTTCGATTACGAGTGATTGGGTTTTAAGTATTTTGACCTTTGACCTCGACGGTCAGTACTTTTGGGTCAAATGGTAGTTGATGACCTATTGCTAAATGTGGAAACAGCGCCTCAATATTTTTCCGTTCCTCAATATTTGGCTCCGTTTTCGAGTTATTAGGTTTTAAGTGTCATACAAATGGCGTATCCCACATAAACTATAAGAGCCGGATAGAAATAAATATAGTATTCGTAATCGGCATGTCCGAAAACCCCCATATGCCGAGTTTCATTCAAATTTTATAAAATTGTCATAGGAAGGGCGTATCCCACAAAACTATAAGACCCAGGTAAAAATAAGTGTGGTATTCGTAATCAGCATGTCCGAAAACCCCCATATGCCGAGTTTCATCCAAATTGGTTAAAATTGTCATACAAAGGGCGTATTCCACACTAACTATAAGACCCAGGTAGAAATAAATATAATATTCGTAATCAGCATGGTCGGAAATCCCCATATGCCGAGTTTCATCCATATGCTCATAAAAGAGAATGAATATACACCTGCTATGTTACATAGGTATTCATTGTCTGCTAAAATAGGGGTTGAAAAAAATGAATCTTATGTAATTTCTGCTATGGTAAAATAGGGGTTGGAATACTGATCATAAAAGAGAACGAGTACACCCCTTAAAATGTACTCATAAAAGGGAATGAATCTTATGTATTCTCTGCTCTGCTCTGTGTTCGTAGCGGGTGGAAAAAGTGGCCATAAAAGAGAACGAATACACCCTTGGTATGTTATGTACTCTTATGTGTTATCTGCTCTGCTATTTGTTACGTAGTCTTATGTATTCTCTGCTCTGCTATTTGTTACGTAGTCTCTGCTTGTATTCTCTGCTTGTATTCCATTATGTAATTTCTGCTATGTTAAAATAGGGGTTGGAAAATATGCTCATAAAAGGGAATGAATCTTATGTATTCTCTGCTCTGCTATGTTAAAATAGGTTTTGAAAAATAAGCCACTGCTCTGTTTAAATAGGGGTGGAACAAATACAGTTGTGTGTTCGTAGTCTTATGTACCCCCCATTGCTATGTTACATAGGTATTCATTGTCTGCTAAAATAGGGATTGAAAAAATGAATCTTATGTAATTTCTGCTATGGTAAAATAGGGGTTGGAAAAGTGATCATAAAAGAGAACGAGTACACCCCTTAAAATGTACTCATAAAAGGGAATGAATCTTATGTATTCTCTGCTCTGCTGTGTGTTCGTAGTCTTATGTATTATCTGCTATGTTATATGTTCATAATCTCCATGTATTCTCTGCTATGATAAAATGTTCAAATAATGGTTGAAAAAGTGATCATAAAAGAAAACGAATACACCCTTGCTGTTACGTACTCTTATGTGTTATCTGCTTTTCTATGTGTTCGTAATCTTATGTATTATCTGCTATGTTAAAATAGGGGTTGGAAAATAAGCCATACTCTTGTATTAGCTCTGCTATGTTACATGGTCTTATGCTAAGGGGTTGAAAAAGTGATCATAAAAGGGAACGAGTACACCCCTGCTATGTTACGTACTCTTATGTATTCTCTGCTCTGCTATTTGTTACGTAGTCTTATGTATTCTCTGCTCTGCTATTTGTTACGTAGTCTTATGTATTATTTGCTATGTTCAAATAGGGGTTGAAAAATATGCTCATAAAAGGGAAGGAGTTCACGTCTAAAAAGTGCTCATAAAGGGGAACGACTACACCCCCTAAAAAGTGCTCATAAAAAGGAACAAATACACCCCTAAAATGGAGGTCGTAAAAGACCGTGGGTCGACGGTTGAAGGTGAAATGCACTATAACTTTCGGTTCTGATCATCCTACAGAGCGAAAGATTTTTTAACATGAATTTAATGTGATCAAACTCACTCATCCTTAAACTAATCAGAAATGACACAAGGATGCCATTTTCCGTTTGAAGAATAACCTCGACACAGGAATAACAGTAAGATATGAAACCAAATGTTATATGGTGAGCACAAGAGCAGTCCCTAATTTCAAAAGATATAATTTTAGCAAGGAGAAGAGTATGTTGCCCAAATTTGTACGATATTTACACAAACTTTAAGAAAGGTTTAGGTAATTTTGGTTATAATTATGAGAACTTTACATGCGCCCCACCTGTTATGCGTCAAACGCGGAGACGGTAAGTGAGCTCCAACCACACATTTTGAAGTGTATCCTCTGTGATACAGTTGAAGTTGTACCGATACGTTTTTCAAGATCGTTCTGAGTTTGGGGTAGGCATGGGCGGCGATTAGGGGGCAAAGGGGGGCAGTTGCTCCCCACTTTTCTGAAATGGCCTATTAATGTATATAGTTTCAACCAGGGAAATTTGTATATTAACATTGATATACAAATAATCAGATCATGTCTTGCCCCCCCCCACTTTTAACGTCGAATCGCCGCCACTGAGTGGAGGTGCATAGATCTTGTCCTTCTCAAACGTCCAAAAGTAAAAGTCGCATATACTTAAGACTGGTGATCGTGGGGACCACTTCCCTAAATGCTGATCATTGTGTAAAATTCGTTTTATCCATCGGTTTATGAAGTTCTTCAAAATCCTGCGTACAGTTTGATGGCAGTGTAAAGATGCTTCATCTTGTTGTAAAATTTAACCATCTCCCTCTGCGGCAAGATCAGGAATTAACCTAATATTCTTAAAAGGCTTTCACCTGTGATTGTTTCTCAAAGAAAAAAAGAACCATACAATCGAAGCTGTGACACTACACAAAAATCACAAACGCACCATTGCAAAATAAATGTTTTATGATACTTTACATTGGACGTGGGTGTAGGTGAATCAACATCAAACTTTCATTTAAATGCACACTGCACTGTCAGAACAAGGCTTGTTCTAGGAGTTCTAGCATATATCAACTTCTTTGCAACCGGAAGTACATTTTTGACATTATTCCTCTCTAACTACCAAAATCTGAACTACCAATTCTGAAAAGAAAGTGAAAATATTTCGACTTAACGGATCTTCCGACAAAATTTGTTCAAAATATTCCTATAACTACTAATTAGAGGATATGGCATCTTGAAATTAGGAACTGCTTATATGCTCATAGGAAATATATGAAAAATGCGCATTACAAAATTAAGGGTTGTGGAATAAAGGGATTCCTCAAAGGAAGTTAGAGTGCCCGGTTATTTTTTTCAGATAAGTGGGTCGAAATTAGTCTGTATTGAAGAAGCTCACAACAGCAGAAAAGGAAGACTAATTCGTTTGAGCCAACTCATTTTTCAAATTACATTCCGTGATATTTAGAACTGTGCATCATGTGCATGATTGCATAAGTTTCATTAATTATACTCAAGAAATATCATGAGTACCAGTTACCAATAAAAGGAGTGGTCGTATTACTCGGTCTTATATAACCTGGTGCTTTCCTGGTGCAACCACTGGGGCGCAATGTCTCCAACCTTCGGCAGAGAACTTAATTTAAAGCGGATTTTCTATCCGATTTAATGGAAATGTGATTGTTTCTTCAAACAAATGAAAATGCCTCAGGCAAATTCTAAAGTTTGGTTCTCCAATGGAAACTGTTTGATTTCACCACTAATTTCGTGTTTCTAGTTTCAGTTACCATACTGACGAAAAGGTGCTATGTAATGCCATATTAACAGAGTCAAAGGAAGGGAGAAATTAGTACTGACTATTTTATTATTATTATTATTATTATTATTATTATTATTATTATTATTATTATTATTATTATTATTATTATTATTATGTAATTTATTATATATGTAACAGTCAACTTACCTTATATTACCTTTGTGACATGCAGATTCATTTGAAATGTAGATGGAATGTCATACATACGTACATACTACATATGGGGCAGTACCTTTCCTGTAGTGACATCTCAGCATTATTTCGGCAGAAGTAAGAGAACGCCTGAAAATATTCAGGATGATCGAACTTAGTCCTTAAAATGGGAAACCACTGTTACAGAGCGACGGTATCTAATTATGATTCCCAACTAATTATTTCAATGTAAAATTTTTGTCAATACTACTTGTCCTCTGTGCAACAAGAAGGCTCCGCATATTCACCAAAAGTTTCCAACAAATCATTGGATAATGTTCACAATATGGAATAATGTTCACAATTTCACCCGGTCAACGCAGGTGAGAAATGCGTAGTATCTGATTATGAATGAGCTCCCCATTAACATAAGTTAGGACATATTGGAATACTACACACATATATATATCAACATTGTGATCAACCAGATACAATTGAACACCGCACCAGATACAATCGAATTACATAAACTCTCACCGGGAATTGAACCAGGGTCTTCTGAGTCAAAAGCGCATACACTAAAAATATAACCACAAGGAAGCTAGTTAAATTTCTTTTGAACTTTCGAGTCCACAGCAACTAATTTTACCATTAAACTCTGTAACAAAAATCACACCACAATGAGACTGTAAAGGAACTTTGGCACGTCAGTATTGGAATCTTGTGGACCTTTTCCTCTGAACCACAATGCAACAGTAGCCAAAGGGGATATTCATAACAATAAAAAATATAAAGAAATAAAATGTTACAAATACATTTACCCAAACATAATACTTTATGCAATAAGATACAATTTAATTCTTTATAAACAAACAATAGAAACTGACAGAGATAAAAAAAAATAGGAAAAAGTTAACAGACAATATTTCTTTCTCTTTTTCAAAAAAAAAAGAGAGAGAGAAAAGAATAATAATAATGTCAAATACATACACAGAAAAGAAACCACCCAAACAAGTACGTGCAATAAATATAAAATAGAAAGCACACAAATAAATAAATAAATAAATGAATAAATAGAAATAAAATAATAAATTCGCAGAAAAGCAGGAAAAATCAAGTTTTCTTTACTGAGAAAAGGAGGAAAACAGGGGCAAAAAACATGAAACAAGAATACAGCTAAACGTGAAATCGTTTTCTATTTGTGAAAGAAAAGAAAAGTGAAAAACTTGTTGGAACTACGGAACAAAAGAAGAACACAATATTGTTGGGTAGGCTAATATATATATATATAGCAAGATATATAGGGGAGAAAGGGGTAACATAAGATGAAAAAGAATTCATAGCAAGGAACGGAAGAGAGAGAACAGAAAATACTTGTGATATGAATGACTGGAGGACAACCAATTCGTAGTTCCTTCTTTTTGGGTCTATACTTTTCGTGTGTCTCTTTCTTTTGGAGAATAACTGCCATCTTCTCTCTGTTTAAAGAAAGTGAAGAAGAAGAAGAAAAGAAAGAAAGAAAGGTGGAAAGGAAAAGAAGAAAAAAGTAATAGAAGAAATAGAGGAAACAATGCGAAATCGATAGAGTGATGAAAGAAATCCAACAGGCTTAAGGAACTTTAAAAAAAAAAAAAGAAAGGATAAGAAATAGAGAAAAACGAGCTGATACCAAAATGATCCCCAAAAGAAAGAGAGACACGCCTGTTTTATGAAGCCAAGCTCAATGTCGATAAACGTTCTGTTTCAGATGTTTCTTTCTCTTCATCTTTATAGTCGCATGTTTCTTTCCTTTTCTCTTCATCTCTTTCTTTCTTTCTTTCTTTCTTTCTTTCTTTCTTTCTTTCTCTCTCTTTCTCTATCTCTATCTCTTTCCTACAGTGTAAACAACTACAATACCAAAAGCAATAATTGGCCGAGAAGGGAAACTGAAAACAAAATAACAAAAGAATAATCGGAGAAATGAAAACATTTTTTTTTTGTTCTCGTCTCAAAAAGAGAACAGCCAAATATTTGATCAACTAGACTTGCCCTTCTTTTGTTAGTTTACTAAAAACCATAAATACGTTTCTTCAGAATTGTATCGTACCACACTGACTTCGGGTGCTTCTAGATATTGGCTTTTTCTTTCCGTGTTTTGTGTTTTATCTTCATTTCTTTTTTTTTCGAAAAGTTGTTCCCGTGTGAGGAAAATAAGAAAGAACGACTAACTACTGTATTTTTAGTTAATGAAATTCTTACTTCATTGATAAGTGATATCTGCCTCAATAGAACAAGTGCAAGAATCGTGCTTAACCCTTGTGTATTACTGTGAGAAATATAGCATGGGAAATACCAGGGGTTTCGTTAGAGACCCCAATTAAAATTAAGTTAATTATTGGTGTTTCATACAGAAATTTTATACAGATTTATATTATAAAAAATATTTTATTGCATTGCACTCAAACCCAGACTGTTATCATAAACATTATTCTCATCCAAAATAGAAAATAAATACTTGATGACCTCGTTATCAGGCAACAGACGCAACTACAACACAGAATAGTAATGTCATGTTGTTGGTATTGTTGCGTGAAATAACGGGCTTCAGTCGTTTCAAATTAGATACTTCATTATTCACAAGCTGTTTCAAAATGTAAGCATGTTTCCATTGGAAAGGAAGATACAAGGTCACAATGTAGCGTATTGTAAGAATACCTTGTTTTCACTGCACACCCAACTTACTGTATTATGTCAATAATTAAGTAATTTTCGGGAACAATATAGCCTATTAGTAGTTTCTGGCATCTATTGTTTTCGGGAACAATAAATTAGTAGTTTCTGGCATCTATTGAGCATTATGTAAATTACTAATTTTGCTCGTTTAGGAAGAAGAAATAAAGAAAAAAAGTGAGAAAGAAATAATTGATTACTTATATTTAGGAAAACCCAAAAGCACAAAAAGCATAATAGCAATATACACATATGGTTGGTACCTTCAACATGGTTGTGATTGTCTAAGGGTCCAGAAGAAACTAATTTTAAAAGCATAATAAAGCATAATTTTGTAAAATAAAGCATAAAGCATAATTCAAAATATATAGCACAATTCTTGGAAAATTCTGTTTAACTGCAAGTTTAACATCTGTATTAATATTTTTAACCAATATTTACAGTGCAAAACCTTTGAAAACATAACAATGCAACAAGGAAAAGCTTATTTCTATTTCTGTAAACTTTTCGGTGTAATCCTGACAAAAGAAAAAAGGAAAATAAGAAGAAAACTTTCCGCCAACAATGTGTAGTTTTATTGTACGTGTTACTGCGCAGTTATGTATGATGATTCGAAATATACAAAAAGTGCACAAGAGTAGAAGCAGACAAAGTATTCTACGGGTACCGTTATGTACTATAATTAATATAGAAAGTAATGGGCTGTGTTGGCAGCCGGTTGGGTTAGGTCATTAGGGTTTGATGACCTGTTTACGTGTATTGGAAAGTTGTTATATTTCTGTTTTTAGTTGTGCTGACATGGAAAGGTCATGTGTTCTTTTTCGAGTTTGTATACGTGTCTGTAGAGACTTTATACTGGGTATTTTTAAAAATAATAATAATGGAAATTTGAATTAAATCTGTTGATACGTCATTTTGAGAGAATAAAAGATTACACGAACAATATGTGAGAGAGAATAAAAGATTACACGAACAATATGTGAGAGAGAATAAAAGATTACACGAACAATATGTGAGAGAGAATAAAAGATTACACGAACAATATGTGATAGAATAAAAAGATATTATACAAATGGATTTAATTTAACCTCTCGTAATAAATTTACTCGAGAAATATATATAACTTGGAAAAATGAAATATTTGAGTCCCACCTGTTAGGCTAAAGGAGATGGTGATTATTTTATTTGTTAAAAATAAGAAGCTCAGAACACTTATAATGTGTGATACGCACTGGGATCGAACCCGGGACCCTTATTATTGGAGCTGAATACTGTATGATGGGAGGGAAATATTTATTCATGCGTGACTTTTTTAATTTGTTGGATCGTATGCATAGCATACTCGGTGAGCGTGGTAAAACTTCGTGTACGGTATGATACACTATGATGGTACATATACAGAGCGTGGTTTCCGTACGTCTGTTGCTGATGAACTTAAGACATGAACTGAACTTTTCGCGCGCTTTTGGAAAACCGGTTGGGTAAGAGTAATGATGTGTACATGCTAAAACTTGAATTTTAATACAAAGGAAGACCGTTGACACGTTTGGTAAACATTACAGAATACCGCCAGACTGATAGAAATAACTTTGGCGCCACGCTAGGTGAACAAAAGGAAGATTGCGGACGTGGGAGATAAGCATCACAAATTGGGGACAAACTAATAAAAATAACTTTAATGTTGGGAATGCCGAACACGTGATTACCTTGCGGTTATGAAAATACTTTAAATACAGGTTATAAGAGACAAAATATATAAAGATACATCATGCAGTCGTATGAGAAGAAGGATCTTTGCAATAGCAATATTGAAGCAATATCTGATGCTGAAACAGAAATATACGAATCATCGTCAGATGAAGAATTTGATTTTGATGCAATAGATTCACCAGCGCTAACAGTTTCACCAACACCGCCATCATCTCCAATTGTATTATCAAGAACATCACGATTTTGGGCTTTAGATTGTTGTTGTAATAGTGAAAAAGTGGATCGTGAATGTATAAAGAAGGCCATTGAAAAATGGAATTTTAATGAAACACTAATATGTGAGGGTTGTACGACAGGATCTAATCATGATTTTGATCATGATTGTATGACGACGCGTCCAGAATTATTGGAAACCCGTGCTTGGAGTATTATAGCAAGTCCTAGTGTTGAAGATGATGTGTTTTATTTGTACGCAAATACACATATTATCGGACTATTAACAAGAGAAAAATTTTATGACGCCTATGTGGAATTATTAAGTGATACAGACTATTTACCGGAATTACTAGAGATCTTCATAAGAAAAGACAAACGGAAAGCGAATATTTCAGATTGAAAAAATGTATTCGAATAGTGCTAGTGTTTCATGTGTGTTATGTAATGGTGAAAACATTAATGTGAACTGTGTATTAAAAACTATAAAAGTATACTTACACAATAATAATCCAATGGAATGCGTGGAATGCAAGTTACATCTTCCTCATGAATGTAGACATTTTCATAATACTGGATCATTTGCAGTGAAGTATTTATCTCTTGACAAAACTCTTAGTGAACTCTTTGAAGTGTTTGAACAAGAACATAGTGAAATCTCATTTCGATGCTTTATGCATAAAACTTGTGATCTTTTACAAAATACAGAATTTGTTGGACAGATAATTCCGTTTTTTATTTTTCATACAAATGAAATTTCACCATGTGTAAATCAGTATATTATCGATATTCAAGGTTTTAAAATGTCTGATAACGAATTTATTATTCGTGAGTTTTGTTTAACTGCATGCGATGATACAGTAAATTTCCATTGCTTGGTAAAATCACCAGTTGAATATAATTTATTATCACTAGGATGTCAAAAACAAATTGACTGGTTAACATTAAATTTGCATGGATTGAAATGGAATAGCAAAACTGGATATACTGTATCATGCATACGAAACCTTGTATATCAATTATGCGCAAAGAATTCAACCTTTTATTGTAAAGGTTTAGAGAAATCTCTTTGGATTAAAAGAATATTTGCATTAGATAATGTCATTGATTTAGAAACAAAACATTGTCCTTCATTAAATGAATTATGCGGAAATACATTTAATGAATATTGTTCTTTTCACACAAGTATTGTAAAGAAATCAGGATGTGCATATCGTAATGCACAACAGTTGAATTATTGGTGGAAATATGAAAGATCAACAGCATTAACTAATGCATTATCAAGATTGTAATGAGGAATTGTAAATAAAATGCATGGGTGTAAGTTTAAAAAAAAATTATTGTAAATTAAAAATGTAAATTTAAAAAAAATAAATAAAAAAAATTAAAAAAAATTATTTGTGTTTTCTTTTTAAAAATTTGTTTACATGTTTATAAACAATAGTATCATTCTTTTTCAAAATTTTCTTGTTAAACAATTTTAAACACTTTTCAAATGATTGAGTGCGAATAATATGATGCAGAAAATATAAGACAAAATAACCACATAACACAGAATTATCATGTTGATATTGTTGAATATTTGTAAAGTACATTTTAGTATTTTTCGACAAAAAGTTTTTTATTTCCTTGGGAATGTCCATAGCAAGACTATCAAAGTAGTACCCATGTTTTTTCTTATTGATGTACACTGCAACCCAGTGAGAACCAGCAGAATCAGATGTATCAAGATTAATTACAAGTGCTGCAGGAGGTTTTACCGTTACAGGAAGTTTGTCAATAGGGTAAATTCCAGTAACACTTGCACCAGTCACTTTATCAGTTAGTAACACTTTTAATAATTCATCACTATACATGATAAAGATTATTTTTAATTGTAGTAGGTATGTAATTATCACTGTTATTCACATGTAACACATAATCATACACTTTCACATATTCACTATACAGTAATGCTTCATGAACAGTACATCTATATTGTCCGAAACGATGCTTATTATGTGCACACCGATGAACGTGAAAACTTAATGCAGTATACTTTGGACAGTTTATTTCTTCCCAATTTGTAACTTCTCTTTGAAGAATTTCTTGAAGAAAACACTTTCTATTTATTCCGTATGTGTATATGGTTGTAGTATTTGAACAATATGTTTGAAGAATTTCCTTAAGATGTGAATATTCTACATCCGCTTCGTGCCAGGTAATGCCATACACATTCTCACCTAGATATTTGTTTGTGCTTATGATTGGCTCAGATAAGTTATTTAAAGGAAATGGTGGTTTAAAAACCCAATTTTGAAAAAAGGGAACGTCAGGATTTACAATGGCTAGCTCTTTTATAATAAATTCATTTTCGTTATCATGATACGCCGAGAAGTGAACAACAACCCGCATTGTACTCAACTAAATAAATTAGAAGGTGTTATCAGTATAAATATTTCTTTGTCTATTTGTGCTAAAGAATCGAATTGTGCGTACACAATGCATGTAACAGGTTCAGTTAAAGTTTCTGAAAATGATACTTTTAAATTTACAGGGGAATCGCGTACTACATCCCACGTGTTATCATCTAAAGTTCCTGTTGGAGATAGAATAAATGCATACAGAGCATATCCGTTTGGATACTCATCAAGAGTAACAGTATGTGAATAATTTTGATAATATATACCAGTACCTGAAATCAAAGTACAGTAACTTAGAAGGTATAAATTATTATTAAAATCAGGTGTGAGGGGGTTGGGAGGAAATGATTTTGAACCGACTTGTAATTGCAGTTTGTTAACGTTAAAGTTTCGAAATTCAAAGGGATTAAGATGTGATTTCCCATTGAAGGCTGTGTTGGAGATGAAACCAATAATCAGGCCTTTAGGAACATTACCCAGGAAAAGATTATCAAGGCTGTAAGACTTAACTTGTGCAGGTATAGTATAAGATCTTGTTTCCACTCTCGTCAGAGGTAACTTGGCTGTTTCCGAACCCATTCGTGTATTTAATTGCATAGCTAAATCTGCAGCTACATCAATACGACGTACATGAAGAATAATTTCCTCAAGTGCAAATTTATAACTTGTATTTTCAGCAGACATTAAGCAAAAATTATCTTTACTACGATGTAGTTTTACACGCAAACTTACTTTGTTAGGAAGCATACGATCTAAACTTACAATATCCGTATGAAGACGTCCATACATTTCAAAAGATTTACTATTTTTCACCATATTAGCACGTTTTTGAAAACCAGCATTTGTATTATCTAATTTATTAAAATTTTTTGCAGTATCTTTATGCCACATGGCACATGCTAAATGTGTTTGAGAAGCATCATGAGAATAATTTAATAATGTTTCAATGTATGCACGATAAGGATAAGATCCTGATGAAGAACTAATTAATTTATCATTTAACGAAATATCAATTTGACTAAATAAAGAATGTAAGAAATTATTTACGGGTGCGACAACATCATCGTCAGCTAAAGTTGTACCATCAGCTTTAGTAATTTTACAACGTACATAAAGATATAGATATGCAGGATGAATAAATTCACCTGTTTCTCCCGGAATAACAAATTCAATAGGTCCTTCTGAGGTTAATGTGGAAATAGGACGATATTCAGCATTTGTAGTTGCTTCAATAGCTGTTTGTGTCATTGGTATAGAAAAGAAATCAAATTCATTGGTAAAACTATTTGAATTTAGGAACGCCATTATGAAAAGATGTCCTGTATATGTTTACGTTTTGTTGGTGGTCCAAACTTTACAATTGCAGGAGCTTTCCTCTTGCGTGACCGTCTTTTGCCGTTACCAGTTAGCAACTGCCCAACTTTATTAATTGCTTTGTCTTTAAACTATTACCAGCTTCTTTTACACGTGCACGAACAGATTCTTTAAATGGTCGATTTTCTAATACATCACCCGCAACTTGCATACCGTTTTGTAATGCTTGACGTCCTACAGTTTTTGCACCTTGTTTAAGAAATGGTAAAGCAAAACGAAATAATCCTTTAAAGAAACTACCTATACCATGTCCCCTTTGATATACAGGTCCTGAAAAATATGGTATTCCGCGCCCACGATGATAAGTAACACGTCTTGCTCTCATTTTTATTATTATTATTATTTAGAAGATGCCGGAGAGCGTTTAAAATGTAGTGTTACGGTCAGTGTCCCAGAACGAAATGGCAAATTTCGCCCTGCATGATCTTTTAATAGTATTTCAATTGTATTAAAACAAAATTTTGCAAGTGGCATATAATGAATATCTTCAAATGTAATTGTTTGAACTTTTCCATATTTAATATCAGAGATTGTTGCTATACGTAATAATGGTGCTTTTGTATCACCTAAAAATTGATATTGTATAATATCTGTATAAATAAAAATTTGATGTGGATATCCGATATCTATGTATGGTTGTTTGAATCCATGAGATTCTTTTACAAGATCTGATTTTTCAGAAAAACCTAATTGTAAAGCTAATGTAGGCGACAATGTAACTGATTCTACATGTTCATCACATTCAACATGTACATCATTTGAAAAACTAAATGTTACAAAACTCGATATTGCGTTTAATTCTTCTAGTAAATGATAAATGGATGGATAATATCCAACAAGAATTTTACTTTTCATAGGTTCTGCATTTTTAAATTTGTACCATATAACGTTTTCACCCGCGGTAACATTATAACATGTTAATGGAATATGTACTTCACTTAATTCTACATACCAATCGGATTCTGATAAACGAATATTATTTTTTAATTGATTAATAAAATGTGTTGGACTATTTGTAGGATTACATCAGCACTAGCATTTGAAACTAATGTAATGTAAAAACTATCATCAATACTTTCAGAAATCATTTTCGTTTAAAGTGAAGTGTTAGGTTTGAAGTTCCAAAACGAAATGGTAATTTTAACCCGTGTTCATCTTTTAAGTTTACTTCTATTGTATCAAAATATTTCTTTTCAACTTTAACATAATGTGGTGTGTGAAATACAAAAGATTTTACATGACCGTGTTGTACATTATATACACTAAGTTTTCGAACTAATGGACCTATATTTTGTTGTTGTTTTACAATATCAATGCAAACATTAATTGTATTGGGGATATTATAATCTAAATCACATGGAAATTTTCCACGTGCTAATATTAAATCAACATTTTTAACTTTTGTGTATATAACATTTTTAACATCAAGCGTATTTTCATTAATAAATCCAAAAATCTGTTGTAAACCCGGTGTAACACCAATCATACATTGATCTTCTAATTTTAAAGAATGTTTAATAACAACTTGATTTTTATTTTGTAAATAGTGTAACATACGAACATTTTCAGGAATTAATTGTAGAATTGATTCAATTGATGAATAATATCCCGGTGTTATTGGAACATGGTAGCGTTCAACTTTATCATCGATAACACTAGTAATTATAATTTCTTCATTTTCACCAACATTGTAAAAACTCCACGGAATATTAATTTGTGTTAATGCAACACCCCATTCCCCATCACTTAAATCAATAGGTTGTGCCAATTTAACTCGAAATGATGATGTAGTATTATTCTCAAAAAGATTGCTACTTGCATTTGAAGGAAGAGTAACGTAAAAGTCGTGTGTAAAGTTCGAATTCATTTTGCAGACTGAATAGAATCTGATCTAATCCACGAATTCATACTTGATGGATATCCTAACCATTTTACATACATCCACCCTTTTTTACGTTTTAATACTTTTTCAATGAGATATGTTTTCTTTGAATTTATAATTACTTTTTGTAATTCTTGTGCATAAAATATTCCTTTAATTTCTTCACCGTTCCAATCTTTTAATTTGTAAGTGACAGGATCTGACTTAATACATTTGTCAACAATAAATATTTCTTGTGACCATTTAGGTAAATATCCTTTTTCTAATACATGTTTATACTTACTAACACGTACATAATCACCCTCATTAAATTTACATGTTATATTCTTTTTATTATTTTTATTTCCGTATAATGTTTCCCACACTTGAATCACATTGGAATCATTTACTTGTGCAGGTGCCATTTTAATACTTGAATGGTATGAATGATTATAATTTTTTACAATTTGATCTAATACATTAATATAACGATAAGTATTCTTTGCAGTAAAATAACGATACAATCTTTCTTTTAATGTACGTATAAAACGTTCTGCTAACGCGCATTTAATTTCGGAATGAACACTATAATGATTAATTTCATATTCTTTAAACAATTGTTTTACATGACGATTATAAAATTCACCGCCTAAATCTGTTTGTACGTTAAACACGGGTAACTTGAAATTTTTAAAAATTTTTGTTATTGCTTTTACCATTTCAGGACCTTTCTTTGTTTTTAACGGAACACAATATGCGTAACGTGAAAAAATATCAATACAACATAATATATATTTATAATTATTATTATACTTTGCAGTATTTTGCATATCTGCTAAATCCATTTGTAATGTTTCATTTGGTGCACTAACATAATACTTTTTACGTTCAAAAACTTTACGAGCTGGTGCATGTAATGTATAAGCATCTTGAGAAGCTAACCATTTTTTAATTTTCTTTTTAGATAACTTTGTTTTGCGTTGTAATGTTTGTATACTTGATAACGAATCAGGATTTGAATAATCATAATATATTTTTGATAATTTTGTCATTTTTACATACTATATTCTTTCCACTGTTTAAATAAATTAGCAACTACTGCAGGACTAGTAGATTTTCTTACTTTACGAATACGTTGTCTACTACTACTACTATTTACTTTTGATGCTGGTGTGCTAATAGGTGTACCAATAAATTCTTTAGGAACATTAAGATCTTCTAATAAATTTTTAAATTCATGAATACCTAAAGGATTTCTTGAATATTTTCTTGTACGAACAACATCATTTACTAAATCTATAATATTTGAACCTGGTATTGTTTTTCCTTGAATACGTACAATGCCAGACTTATCCCACTGAATTTTATCAGAACTTGTCAACTGTTTTAATAATAGATCTGTTTTCCTACGAAGTGTTTTCGGTACTGATTGTAAAATGTCTGATACAAATGGTAAAGTATTGCTACTTTGTTTGGAACTTGATGATAATTTTTCTTCTTCTTCTTCTTCTTGAATGATAGGTAAAGTAATAGGCTTATGTGAAGAAGAAGATGTATACTGTAAGTAACGATGCAAAGCTTGTTGATATAATTTCCACTTTTGTTGTACACTAAGATCACGGCGTTTTAAGATATTATTCATTTCTTCATCTAAACGTGACTGATGTGAATCTATGGATTTAAGATTTGATTGAATTTCATGTACAGCATTTTCAGGAACTAAAATCATTTTACGTAACTCTGACATATTTAACGACTGAAAATACTACTTCCTACTGCTGCAAGAAGTGGTCCCAAGATTAACGGTAAAAGCGCACCACCTTTTTGTAGTAACAACTTCTTTTTATTTAATGCAGTACGCTGCTGAGATAGAGCACGTAAGATCTTTTTATGTCTACGTAAACGTTGCTTCTGACGAGAATTTAAAGGAATGTTTCCTTTTATTGTGTTTTTAGCTACTTGAGATATTGTTCTTATTAAATCCCATGAAGCATTTTGTAAAATTTGTTTTCGTTTTGCATTTTTGCATTTGCACAGAGCACGGAGCGTGCTGTAGTGTTGTTTCACCTTCAACATCTTGATGTCGACTAAACAAAAATTTCTGTATGCATGTCTTTTACGTTAGCGTACACATGCATGATTTCATTCGGAAAAATATTTGTACGTATTCGCAATGCATCGTTTGTTTTTTGTGTCAAGTCAAATAATAAATAAGTGTGAGGCTCCCGTGTTACTTCTTCGAACACACTCACGACTTCTTTACTATACCGAGGCATAATTTGCCTTGCTAAATATTGTATTTGTAATTTATCACGTGGATTTTTAAATACTATAATATAATGTGCATTTAAACTAATATCACGTGCATGTTTTCCTTTTGGAAATAAATTTTGAATAATAAATATTACAGTTAACTTTTTATGATGTGCATACTTTGTAAATAAATTAGCAACATCGCCATTAGTTTCCGGCATTAAATCATCAAGTATTAATAATGAATTTTCTTTAATTTCAAAATTATTCATGTCAGGTATTCCCTCTACAAAACGTATTTTTGCATTTGCATCTAATTTTGGTATTACTGCACCATAACACCAAACAATATCATTAAATTTTATACTAAACATTTGATCACATTCATTAAGTAAACGATTTACAAAACAAGTTTTACCAGTCCTTGAAGGACCAGCAATTAAAATAGTAGAGGGATGTTGAAACTTTAACATCTTGTAATCAAATGAATGCATACAATAGAGACTCTGCTTTATATACACACTCACACTCATACATTCACATATTTTTCAACATGTGAATTTTAATATTTTCACAATCGTTGATTGTTCGGAGTATACATACTAATGAAACGGATAAAAAATCACTGGGATATAAGATTAAAGCTTAAATTTCGAAACGAAAATTTAAATAAAATCACAACGTAGCTGCTCTTACGACTTTCTATAAGAAAGGAGAATATAAAAAAAATAAGAAGCGTACCAACTAAAATTGCACAGCAAGCGAATTATTTACAAGTTTACAGCGTAGCTGCTCTGGTATACGAACCAATAAAAAATCACTGGGATATAAGATTAAAGCTTGAAATGAAAAAAAATAAATTATGAATAAATTAAAATAAATTAGGAATAAATTAAATATTTTTAAGAACGAGTATACGAGCCGGTTTAAAAAGAGACATTCATACAACTCACATTCATTCATTCGTGGGTCTATAACCGTAAGGTACACTTGCACGTTTTTGTACTGGTTCATCGTCAGTTACGTCAGGTTCGTCAATACGTTTTCGTTTTCAATGTCTCTGTATGTGACAATGAGATGGTCATCATCAATTGGTACCACACTTTGAATTTCATACCTTGCCGTAGTTAAATACCTAAGAAATGTAACCTCATCACTAACAATTATACTCTGTGACATATCTGTGCGCTGCCCCCACTTTCCATACAATGAATTGAGGTATAGTTTCGCACATTGCCTCAATCCAGGGTTCGTCCTAATATTATCATAATTTAATCGTATGCCTTCATGGGCATAATATTCTTCGATATATTTATGTTTGTCTTCTTCAGTGGTACAGTAAGCAGGAAAACCAGAGGCTTCCTGCTTCATCTGAAGGAAGGAATTCACATAGCTCCCGAACAGTCCACCTGAATTCCCCTCTTCAGGATCTAAGAGTTCAAATTCCCATATCTCATGTATATCGATTATTTTGTAACCTTTTTTAAGAGCAAGGTGGAACTCTGGAGTGCAAAATGTTCCTGTGAGAGCACACTCAGCATCACTATGAGTACATTCATTAGTGTTTTCTTCTTCCATACATGTGCGGCAAAGGCCGAAAAGTAATCGACCTCCCGCAACGTATGGTAAGATCGGAAAATAGAGGTCCTTTGCAGGGACAATTGTGCATTTGACTACACCGTGAATACTTTCCACATCTGGAAAGTCCGGTCCCGTGTGAATCTTAGGTGATTTAACCGGCATAGGTTTACGTGCCATTACCCATGGGTAAAGGTTAGTTACATCGGCATAAGATATACGCTCATCACTCGTACAATTGACGTAAGAACGAAAGACCTCCGTGCGACCACCGTTGTAACAGTTCTTAGGAATAAGAAAATGAGGTAGATTAGTACAACGTTCTTTAACAAACTTTTGTACTTCCTTGTCCGTCTTTATCTTATTATCCCAAGAACATTCCCATATTTCATATAGGTTTACACCTATACTTTTCAGATACTTACGGCGGCGCATGGTTTGCTCATAGCGTTTTTCCATCGTATTGTACGAGTCTTGTGCATCGTGCAAAACCGCGTCACGGTTAAAGGGAAAACAATGGCGGCAGGCATGGAAAAAACATCCGTAATACTCGAAGGCAGCGTTGAGTCCTTCGTGCCATCCATCGACCTTGTACCTACCAATATACTTTTCCCCGCCTCTCCTAGCATGCTGGATTTCTATCCCTAATTGGTCTTCCATATACATAAGCCATTGCATAGCTTTTGTACTATACTTGGTCTTATGATGAAATCCCAACGCGGGAATGATAGGAATAGTATTTTCCGGTAAGTGCAAGGTACGATATGTACGCATTGCAAGACTTGCAATGGTTGATGATGTTATGAAACATTGCAAACCCTCCGTTTTCTCTTCAATAATATCGCTAAATTTGATGACCGCTTCTGTTAGAATTCTAACATCATTTTTACAATAAGCCAACATATCCTTCTGCAGGTTAAACTCCTCGCCACTTTCCGCACGTTCTTGGTGCCAGGCTTCCAATAGTTTTCTTTCTTCTGTGCTTCGTTCCTCAGGGTCATAGTACTTAAGCGGAGGGTAGGGACCGACATAATTTTGATTTTCTTCAGTATTAAACAAATATGGGAAATCTCCCTTCTTTAAATTTTGACTAAGGCCTAACGTTTTCGGTAATTTGGATAATTTAGCACCAATATAGAGGAAAAAGTCGCGAAAAAAGATACGGTTACCTATGTTAATATTAAAAATCTTTTGACCCTGAATAAGAACACTAGGTACAATATGCTGGTCTTCTATTAGAGTTCTAAGACAGAAGAGACCATCGTATCTCGATGCGTTATGAGCGAACGCCAGGATTTTCTGAAAGACAGGACGTTCTACTAACACGTGGTTAATAAAATCCGTCATTGTCTTAAAAGAAAACGAACGATTTCCAATATTGTCACCGCACGTTTTACAAGGCTCATCGATACCTTTTCGTATACAGACGTGACATACATGATGACAACACACCAGTACAACTTCATGTTCCCTTTCACCGCGCTCATTCGGCGCCTTCAACATCGTCTCTACATCATAGGTAATGTACATAAACCTTTTCGTATGAACAGGTTGCTGTCTCTGAACAAAACATGTATGATTTGTATCAACATACGCGCGGCATGTTGAACAAAAATGTTCACCACACATGTGTTCAGATTTTCGCCCCCTCTTATCAAAGATGATACCACAAT
Source organism: Thermobia domestica (assembly GCF_964235325.1). Lineage (NCBI taxonomy): Eukaryota > Metazoa > Arthropoda > Insecta > Zygentoma > Lepismatidae > Thermobia > Thermobia domestica. Next base: position 39,201,136 of record NC_137464.1, read on the forward strand.
CGATGCAGAGCTTTACATTATCACATACGGATTTAGCCGCTTTATTACATGTCAGATGGCTGTCAAAACAAATACCCGCAGCAAACTCTCTATTGCATGCATTACATTTAATTCTGTTTGCAGTATCGTCCCGTTCGTGAGTATGTTCGCAAAAAGTACAACGAGTTTTACACTTGTGTGCATGATATCTTTCATCATAAGCTTCCAAACAATAATAACAATACTTCCGTGCCTTGAGAAAACTTGTAATATTACGAATGGGTTCGAAATGACCAATAGTGTTACCTCTTTGATATAGGATAAAAATCTTATTTTCTGCGTGTTCTCCCGGGTAAAGTACTATATATTCCCGATTATTCTTTTCAACCTCCTCATAAACAACGATTTGATATTCCCCTTTCAAATATGCTTGAAAGAGGTCCAGATCAGAGATGTCACAACCTTGCTTACTTTGAACGTTAACTCCTGCCATTTCGCAGAGAACTTCTGCTTTAAAAAGCCACTTATTATTATCTCTTGTTTTTAAATGATACAAAACTTTACTACTTGCGGTATGTTTTGTTATTCCATATATTATGGCCATGGGGAGGCAGTACATATTCTTATTTTCAATGCGAATTAATCGCTTTTCCAAGTAATCTTGGTATTTGCAGTATTTTTGGACAGCACTCATTGCATTAGGTCTTCCTTGTCCGTGCAAATTCTCTGCTATATGGAATCGAAACAATACTTCTTCCCCTAAAAGGAACACTTCATTCGAATTTAGTACTCGTTCGATTGAAGTGAGGACTGTTCTAGCAGTGAAATTGTCCTTTCTTCTAAACGGGACATACACTGGTTTGTTATTAGTACTATTACTACTTTCAACGTATAAACCAATGTAGTCCATGGGGCGTGCATTGGAGATCACATGTTCCAACGCAAAATCGATTAAACTCTCGATATAGGCCTCTGGGTTATTAATATTCCTTTCATCACCCACAGGTCTGACGACAATTTCATGGCCCGTAAGATGAAACTTACGAAACCTTTGTCTGCTTTGTCTTACAACTTCGAAATTACTATTTCTTTGATTATCCCCGCCATTATTATTATCACTACTACTACCACTTGTACTACCACTATTATGACTACCAGTAGTACTACTTGCACTATTCTTATTTATGTTGCCATGTCCAACCATTGGTGGGACACTAGCAGATGACGGTCCAGGCTGAGGAGAAAAAATCAATTGGTTCCCATAGTCATGATTATCCTGTACACAATATTGAGCTGGGTTGTATACAGGATTTTCTCCCTGGACCTGTTGCGTGGGTATAACCACAGCATTGTCCGCATTTTCAACCAATCTCCTCATTTCTTCTTCAATTGGTAATTCAACGGAATTTAAATTGCCAATCCCATCTGCTTTATCATTTAGGAAAGCTAAATCTTCATTTGATAACAAATATAAATTATTAGAACTCAAGTTATGAGTTTCTTGAGGGGTCATGACTAGGGCATTATTATTATTTTCAGATGGGATTAAACATGGTTCCAAAACAAATCGCGAGCCAAAATCAAAAAAACTCAGATAACTCTGTATCATTTATCCTATCTACCTGACCTTCCCCACAAGCTAATAAATACATAACTTTATCTAGAGCCAATTCATATGATTCTTTACTACGGAAAAAACCGTACACAAACAAATCCAGTACGTCAGCACTGCTTACACAGTGCTGGAGAATTAGTGTATCATTACCTTCAAAGACACGAAGGGTCCGCAATAAGGCTTCACATCTCACCGATCCCCTATGGCCAAGTCTGCTTAATTCCATGACGGCTTTCCACGTACTAAAAACCCTAGGGTACTCGTTGAGACCGCGCAAAACCTCTTGCAGGTATATCTCATCAATCATGTTAAATTCTTCAGTCGGGTAGAAGAAATCCATCTAAAAAATAAAACAAAGGAAAACTATTTTGAGTAATCAACACCACTTTAATAAAAGATCAAATAAATACATCTTTTAAGCAACGCTCACATGATAATGTCATATAAAAGAAAAAATTAATCACCTTTAGTTAATTAGTAATATGTAAATAGAAATCAATCAAGTTACTTTATGAAAAATCAGTAAATATATTCACCTATATTGAATTATAAACTATTCTATTAAAAATATCCACACACACACACACACACACAGAGAGAGAGAGAGAGAGAGAGAGAGAGAGAGAGAGAGAGAGAGAGAGAGAGAGAGTCTCTCTTTGTTCATTAAGGGGGCAGACTACTAAATATTTTTGAAAAACTAATAATTTTTCTTTTGCCAGTTTCTCGTAAGTGGAAAGAGGCAATAAAATGTAACTTACCACAATAATAGATAATGTTATTCTTCACCTGAAAATACGAATCGGGAGAATTTTCAGTGTTGCCATCCATAGAAATTACAGTGTGACCAGAATTTGAATTACTCAAAAATCTAGGTAAAGGCAGCGACTAGAAAAATGAACTCAACGGTAATTGATGACTTATAATGCTGTCTATCTTTCTTGTTTACCACTTTTTAAATAATATTTCTATTTATTTTATAATCCTTACATAAATTATTACAAAATAAATAAGGCATTACAAAATAAATAGAAACATTATTTAAAAAGTAGCAAACAAGGAACATAGACATCATGATAAGTCATCAATTACCGTTGAATTCATTTTCCTAGTTGCTTCCTTTACCTAGATTTTTGAGTAATTCAAATTCTGGTCACACTGTAATTTCTATGGATGGCAACACTGAAAATTCTTCCGATTCGTATTTCCAGGTGTAGAATAACATTATCTATTATTGTGGTAAGTTACATTTTATTATCTCTTTCCACTTACGAGAAACGGGCAAAAGAAAAATTATTAGTTTTTCAAAAATATTTAGTAGCCTGCAGCCTTAATATTGCTTAAATACAAATCAAGTACAATTAAAAACTATATAATTTCTTTTTTTAATCATAATAATAACCATAAGAAATACATACCTTTCAAGGCTTAGTTCTCCGTTCGCAATCCACAAAAAGAAAAAGAAGAAATCTCAGCTGGGATATTCGGTACTTTTAATTAATTGCTAGCACCACAACGCTTAGCACAGCTTCAATATCTGTAATAAAACAGGTCTCAATAAATATAGTGGTAATCCTGTATACTTTATTTAATACTATTAAAATAAGTTTAATAATCAGGAAAGCTTTCTCTGTGATCTTTAACGCACGCCGACGTAAGAAAAAATGATAATCGTACACATCAAATACATGTTATATCATGTTCTATCAAGTGTTCTCCCCCTCCCACCACTAACAGTGACATCTGTCGGAGAACTTTTAAATTAACTTTAGTTTAGTTTAACCCGTGCATCGTGCTGACGTATTTGTTATTAGTCCTGAATATATATTTATATTTTAAAGGTAAAGTATAATATATATTTCTTTTTAGCCATTAAATACTACTGATAGCATTAAATAAGTACCCTTCTCGCAGTTGTGTTCTGTTAATAAAACATAGTTTGTGAGGGCATAGTTGATTCTTCTTCTATCAGTAAACCACCAAACGTTCATTATATTACAAATCCCTAAGGGGGACCCACCAACACATATGGACCTTCAGTTGAACATAATTATCATCATTATGTTATTACCTATTCAGAAAAACCCACAATTGTAAGAACTAACTAATGGGGAACCGGTAAAAAAACAGCCCCACATAATTCTCTTTTTTTGCTATAATATAATATAATACTGTTAAAATCTAGGGTCGCCTATAACTAATGGGCCCCGCCAGTTATAGCTACGTAATTTTCCTTTTGCTATAATATAATACTGTTAAAATCTAAGTAAGCCTGGGGGGGCCGCGGTGGCTCGGTGGTAAAGCGTTCACCTCTGGTGTTTGGGGTCCCGGGTTCAATACCAGGCTAAGTAAGTTTGTGGTGGATAACACCGTGTCCATGGGTTTTTTTTCTCGGGAGTTCTCCCGTTTCCTCCCACTTCCTATATACTTTTAAGAGCTTATTTTAGCTCCCATATTTAGTTCAAACACCTTATTTTTAACAACGAGTTTGCACAGCAAACGATTTATTTTGCAAGTTCGAAAATACAATTTGCTCCGACTAATTTATTAGGAGAATATAAAAATAAGAAACGAACCAAAAAATAATCACCGTCTCCTTTAGCCTAGCCGGCATAACCGTGGGACTCAAAAATTTCATTTCATTTTTTTTTCTTTCTAAGTAAGCCTGTGACTAATGGGAAAGGGACCCGCCAGTTATACTACAAATAGGACTACATAATTTCCTTGTAATACAATACTGTTAAAATCTAGGGTCACCTATAACTAAGGAAAATGCCCCCGCCAGTTATAGCTATGTGTTACAATACTCGTACGTAATTCTCTTTTGCTATAATAGTCGTACGTAATTCTCTTTTGCTATAATACTGTTAAAATCTAGGCAATCTATCTGACAGGCAAAAGCCCCTCATTGAGGGACATGGTACAAATAGGAATACTCATACATAATTTCAATTCGCTTCATTGTAATACAATACTGCTAAAATCTAGAGGAACCCATAACTAATGGGGAAGGGCTCCCGTTACTTGTAAAAATATACTACAAATAGTCGTACATAATTCTCTTTTTTGCTATAAGATAATACTGTTAAAATCTAGGCAATCTATCTGACAGGCAAAAGCCCCTCATTGAGGGACATGGTACAAATAGGAATACCCATACATAATTTCAATTCGCTTCATTATAATACAATACTGCTAAAATCTAAGCAATCTATCTGGCAGGCAAAAGCCCCCTCATTGAGGGACATGGTACAAATAGGAGTACATCTTTTCCTTTTGCTTCGCGGATATACAACAGGTTTTCAAAATCAAAAACAGTGTTCAATAACCAATGTATTTAGGGGGTTCCGTAAAATTTTCTTTCTTGGCATTAAAGCTATTGTTTGCGCTATGTGGCTAACATTCAGTAATATTTACTATTAAAACACAATAATGTTGGGGAAAAGCGCTCCCCCAAGACTAAAACATTTCTTTCTGCAAATACTAGTCTTAGTTCAAACATTTGCGTTCCTAAAAAGATTATCAGTTGTATTACCAAAGCGTAGTAGTATGCCATCTATTGGCAAATGAGCTTACTTAAACAGTTCAAGTCCCATCTGTACAACGTACATATATATATATATTAGGTATAACTGATTTAAAGTGATCGGTATAACAGTTAAATGAATCAAACATATTGTAATTAAGCATCCTTTAATTAAGCAAATAAAACTCTACAAGTAAATGGTCCGTCTTTAGGCCTTTTATTTGTAGGTTCACACTGCAAGTGTTCTGAGTTTGCTTAGCAAACGACCCAATAAAATAAAATAACACGAACCAATAAAATATTTTAAAAACGAGTTTGTGTAACAAACGATTTATTTTACAAGTTTACAGCGTAGCTGATATTAGCTTGTGTACCAAGCATGAAAAAATGCAAATAAAAATGAGCTTTTAATAATAATAATAATAATAATAATAATAATAATAATAATAATAATAATAATAATAATAATAATAATAATAATAATAATAATAATAATAATAATGTCCCTCTTGCATGATTACAAAAAATGGTCGTAGGTTTATTTCCCGGATAATGTTTCTCAGAAGCAAATCGTGTAGTTCACCAATAATTATTCAAAAAACTTTCATTATAATTAAGTGAATAATACATGGCATTTAAAAAGTTCTCACCTTAAAAAATCAGAGTTCGTTCTGTTAAATCACTCGCAAAAAAGTTCAACACACAAAAAATCAACACACACACACACTATGGAACTGTGTAAAAACAATAATAACAAACTTTATTTCAATACTATATATATATAAGGATTTCATTATGTCCCTCCCCCAAGCATCATGTTTTCACCGGGTTTTCAACCCGATTTCATTAATTATAAATAAATAAAGTCATCATGTCCGCTAACATCGTTTATTCATTCATTGCCACAGCGAGAAATCTAAAAATTTCTTATTTTCAAGTTCGTCAACCGCTGGAGAAATCTCATTCAGACAGGGTATCGATCGATCAACATTCAGGACAGGCTATGTACGGTTTTCATCTAATTAAGGAAAAATGCTTACATGTAAAACTTTCATCAGATATTAGATATTCTGCCAAAAATCAGATATTGCCACAAAAATACATCTTCTAAAGGGGGAAGAAACATAAAATTTCTATCTGTCTTCTTCATCACTGCAGATAAGTATCGCAGTGACAAACATCGTTAATGGAAAAATATTTCAGTATGTCGCCAGACAGTTTCTCATGGTCAAGAGAGAAAGTGTCTAAGGTTATTCCAGTACAAGCGGAAATAAAATTAGAAAGTGCATTGACACTCTATACATGCGTGTCACAAGTCATAGTTCTAACGTAAGCAAGGTGAAAGCGTGTAAGGCAACGACCCGGAAATAATGGAATTTACAAAAATAAAACGCTGTTCATTCTAAGACAGCCTTCTCTCAGAGACGGAAGAACAATTCACTCGCTCCGTATTTCAAACTTGGCTGTAAACACGAAGTTAACTATAATAAATAAACAAATCAATAAAACGATGAATAAATAATCCATTCAATCATACATACACACACTTCGTATTTCTCATATGTTTTTTTTCTCGCCAATTTACATGTGAGAATTGCAATAATTCTCAGTACAATACAATATACACCACCGGTGCTTGGGGGTCCCGGGCTCAGTCCCCGTACAATACAGCATTCATCTCTGGTGCTAAGGGTACCAGGCTCATTTTCAGTACAATACAGCATTCACCACTGTTGCTAAGGGTCCCATATTCAATCCCCGTACAATGCAACGTTCATCTCTTGTGCTAAGGGTACCAGGCTCATTTTCAGTACAATACAACATTCACCACTGTTGCTAAGGGTCCCATATTCAATCCCCGTACAATGCAACGTTCATTTCTGGTGTTAAGGGTCCCATATTCAGTCCCCGTACAATGCAACGTTCATCTCTGGTGTTAAGGGTACCAGGTTTATTCTCAGTACAATACAGCGTTCACCTCTGGTGCTAAGGGTCCCGGGTTCGATCCCAGTGCGTGTCACACATTATAAGTGTTCTGAGCTTCTTATTTTTAACAAATAAAACAATTTCCTACCACTTTATGAGATTTCATAGAAATCGAACCGTTAAATATATTAGGAGAATATCTTTTTATTCTCTCTCACATATTGCTCGTGTAATCTTTTATTCTCTCAAAATGAAGTATCAACAGATTTAATTCAAATTTCCATTATTATTATTTTTAAAAATACCCAGTATAAAGTCTCTACAGACACGTATACAAACTCGAAAAAGAACACATGACCTTTCCATGTCAGCACAACTAAAAACAGAAATATAACAACTTTCCCCAATACACATAACCAGGTCATCAAACCCTAATGACCTAACCCAACCCGCTGCCAACACAGACCATTACTTTCTATATTAATTATAGTACCTAACGGTACCTGTAGAATTGTTTGTCTGCTTCTACTCACAAGAACTGCATATGTGTACCTCTTGAACTTGAGCACTTTTGGTGGCATCTTTCATTTTCCCTTTCTGCATATATGCACCTCTAAGGGGCACATAAGTGATTAAAAAACTGACTCGAGTAAACCATATCTCTTTATAATTGCATAAGTGGAAAGTTCAATAAATATGAAAGAAACTGGTTGTATAAAATATGTATCAATAAAAAAATCAACATATTTAGAATATTTAATGTATAGTAAATATACATTATACACGATTTATGTTAAACAATGATTGGAATTTACAATAAAGCATAATTTGGAAAAATATAAAGCATAATTAAGCAAAAAATAAAGCATAATGTGGGTTGCTCTACGTATATTACTATTGACTTCGGATCCTTTTACGAGTCCAGTGGTAAACAATCATTTTTGGAATAAAAGCAAAAAACAGGAAACGATATTTTGCGTTCAACATATTAAACATACACAGGGGAGAAAATACAAGAACATACTTTACAGATACTCGCGTTCATTTATGAGATATACTGCATTAAATATATCTGGGTTCCCTAAAGGACCCCATGGTTTACACAAGGGTTAAGTGAGGTGGACATTTACTTGCCCCGTCCTAAAAGAAAACGCACAAACTGGTGATACATTTTTCGTCTTGGTCTTACATTCAGTCGCAATTTTGTCCCTAAAATTGTCAAGGAAATGGAAGATTAGACCATAATCTCTATTTTATGAGGTTCACCCTATATATATGTACTGATCATGTAACGTGCTCTCTAAATAAGTTTAGAGGTTTAATAGAACGTTAATTAAAGATATATTTATTTATATATTTGATCACTAATATTCAATATCAGTATGCAAAAATTTGAATATTTTCAGTTTCGAATGTCGTGAATGAATTATCAAATTTCGAACTCGAATATTCATGCTTGAAAGTAGCTTAATCATTTGTCAAAGACCGAAATGGGTAAGTGAATCGCAACCAATTAGGATCCTCTTTTTTATCGTGTTAAATCTGAAGTACCAGAAGGTTTGAATCTAAGACTGCTTTTACATGGTAACAGCCATATAAACTGAATTTAACTCACGCTAGTTCTAAGCATGGTGCTTCGTGAATCAAATATAAGTCACACGTGTCTTTTACCTTGGGAACTGCGTGGTGCATAGGTGATTCACGCTACTGTGCTGTAACATTTATGTAATCTGATGGGTGACACCTAGACAAGACCTTGAAGTTGGTTTATAGAAATCTTAACTGTTTATTTTTAATGCGACAACTGTTTCCTAACTTATTTTCCTAATAAGACACCGTGGTCCGAACACCGTTAAATACAGATTTTTTAAAGGTTTATAAATAACTTCAAAATTGTGTAGATGGAAGGAAATTACAAGATATTAACAGTATGTTTCATTGGAGTGTCAAAATAAAGTGGAGAATAAAACGTTATATATATATATATATATATATATATATATATATATATATATATATATATATATATATATATATATATATATATATATACCACCATGACATTTCATTTCTCACAGTGCTAGTATGGAATTATTATTGTCCAAATGTATAAAAATGCATAACTGCGTCCTAAGGATCATATTATCACAGAGATAGTATACCTGACGAAGCCATAAGAAAAGCAGAGAACACAGTTTAATTAAACAGGCCCTCATGCATTTTAATGAGCTGTTACCATATAGCCTACTGATATCTTATGTATCTCGGACAGCCTATATAACGGAGTTGCATTTCGCATTATCTATTGCGGTAAATTTCCTAACTAGAAGGATAGGAATTATAAAGGATGGAAATGAAAATATGGCTAAAAATATAAATAGACTAAAATATATGTTATTTCAATTATTTATACCTACCCCTGTTAATATCTCTTAAAATACTTAGATATCCATTTGATATATTCATTACTATACTAAAAGTTTAATTTGTCCCAATTTATCATTGTTCAATGTGTGGTAGATTGGCGGTTACAAATTTCATGACTTAAGATACGTATGATTCACTAGAAAGACTAAAACGAATTGATACTATTTCCTTTAACTGTGCAAAAGCACTTGACTAAATCTTGATATACTGACGCTGAGTAAACTATCAAATTTCGGAGTAGAATATTCATTTGCGTATCTTAAAGTTAGAAATCAGTATGTATTTGAATCCTATCTTTATAACGTTAAATCTGGAGTGCCAGAAGGTTTGAACCTAGGACCTCTCTTTCTGTAATATGTGTGAATCACCTGCCATTAACTGTTAAACATGTAAAATATCTAACGTATGCATATGATCTAAATATTTACAAATAAATACAAAAAGATGAGGATTATGCAAATCATAAGAGGACATTAATAGTATCTTTCAATGAAGTCAAAAATAAAATTATTTTAAATTTGAAAAACTGCTATAATTTAAGGTTTTCTAGAATTAAAACTGATGTAGAACATAAGTACCGTATACATGATACTCAACTGCGAACAAAATATTAATGCAGGAATTTAGCCGTAATATTCAGTTTCAATATATCGTTTAAAGTACATGTTGCTTGATATACTGAGAAAAATCCGTTCTCCGGACAGCGGCATATTGTACAAATATACGGAATCCTCTTGCTTACTACACAACTCAGTATGGAGAATACGTTATCCATATGCTACATACGTACTGCCCTTCGATGTTATATTATGCCAATGCAGGATATCTGACATCTAGCAGTTTTCCGTATATCACATGCATATACTTATGTTACATTCCTCAGCTATATGTTAGATATGTCCATTTGTATGGGAGATCCTGACAGGCTATATTGTTTAATACGGAAAGCACATATGGATGGAACACTTCCACGGAAAGTATTATAAAACATGCGTTTTCAGTTATGTCTGCTGTATGTTAAGTCCAAAAACTACAGGATTTACAAATGTAACATACGATTTTACGTACGGCACGTACAATTTTTTTCTCAGTGTATTATTTCGTTATAAATTTTAGATTGGAAATAAAAGGGAATATTCCTCTATACCGTGCTTGTGTCCATTATACAAAACATATAGTTATCAAGGAGAAATCAACTTAGACATCTTTAACGGCATAAGAATAATAAAACAACATATTTAGGTAGGCTACCTTGCAACAGGCTATTCAAATATTTTAACTGTGAGTTAAAATAACAGCAACAAACAAACGAGAAATAATGCAGTTAATATTTTGATATAAATTAACGAGCTGTAAGCATTAGCCGTTATTGCGTCTTAATTCAGAATCTGGATATTTTTTAAAAAAAGAAAAAGAAAAAAAAGAATAAGAATCCATTGTTGCCGACTCTGCAGAGGACCGATTAAAAGGGAGAAAAGGTCATTCAATCCGCTAGTATTTACCCTGTACTGTTCTATAAGCCGACATAACTGCGGAGTAATGCGGGTTGCATGCACACACGGGGTTATCAGTTTCAACGAGAAACTTGCATACTCTTTTTTATTTTTTTTTTCATCACTCCACCCCCAACCCTAAAATTGAAAACGGGGCTTTATGCAGGAAACAGATCTGACGAAGATTTATATATGTAAGAAAAAATGGTGGTTATAGTCATGGGCGCCCGAAGAAAATTTTCTAGGCGGGCGCATTCCATGGTTGATTACGTTTGGTATTTAATACATGGTTTCCTATATTACGTATGCATTTTCGTGAGCCAGGGGGCAAGTCTCCAATGTCCCCCTTCGGAGGCCCATGGTTAAAAGATACTCCTTTCTATGCGAAAAGCTGATGACAGACAGAGAGACAGATACACACACATACATGATTTTATTACATTAGTATAGATTAGTAGGGTAGAGACCTGCACGGGCCGAATTTTTCGGCCCGAGCCCAATCCAGCCCGAACGTACCTAGGCCCGGCCCAGCCCGGGCCCGAAAAGTTTTGGAGATTTTCGGCCCAAGCCCGGTCCGACCTGATAAGTTTTTCAAAATTCTTGGCCCAAGCCCGGCCCGGGCCCGATAATTTTTAAAAAAAATTAGCTCGAGCCCGAATCTTTCTCAAAATTTAGTACTAAATTTGACTTATCCCTCAGAAACATTTTCTAAACTCTGGTTCACAACCTGACGCCTGCCTCCCGAATGGTACCATTGCCTCCTAGAACTTCCCCTGTCAACGAGAGAACAAAAACTCCATTCCCTGTAACAAAAATCTAACTTAATTGATTTTTAGCTTAAAGTGAAGATGGCAATATTGTTTAGCGACAGGCAAAACATTCCACCCCTTCTTGTTATATTTTAAGTTCAGTGAAGGTCAAGGTCAGAGCTTAATTTACCGCATAATGCCTGCAATCCTCTATAGTTAAAGTGGAGCCGCTAAGCAACACAAACTGTAAATACTATTGCATTCTTTGTAACATTTTTCACGGACACACTTCTTCAACGTTCGGCTTTATTCCAATTATCGTTTAACGAAAGTCAATAATTATTAAAGAATTGCAATTGATCGGCCCCAGCCCGGCCCGACCTGAAGAGAAATCAGTGTTAGCCAGTCCAAGCCCGGCCAGGCCCAAAGAAATAACAGAGTCAGCCCGGCTTGTGAAGATCTCTATAGTAGGGACATAGACAACGGTACATTTTTAGAAATTGTACAATTTAATGCGCGACCAAGTAACTTGGAGAGAAGTAATTAGATGTCGGTAAAATATAAAAAAAATGTCTTTAAAAATCTTTGTTCCGTATTAGCATTACTTGTAAGTACAAAGTGTAATGGATTGGATTTAGCACTTAAATTTTGGAAAATTTCTGTAGTTAATAAAACTACAATCTTAGCAAATTAGAATAAAATATACAAAACATTATAGGTTTTATAGATTACATTTACCATGAATTTACAATAGTTTGTAGCAGTTGATGAGACGTAAAACTGCTTTGTTTCTAGTTTATATTGTATTTTTTCTTTCTTTAACTTCACAATTTATTTTATTATTTAATTTGGTTTTTTTCTTGTATTTTGTAATATAAATTGACTATTTATTTTGAAGAACTTCTGTACTTTGGGAGAATATTGTATGTTGAAGTTGAATAAATAAATAAATAAATAATAACGATAATAAAATATACATATTTCTGTTTGTGTGTGTATTACCTGTCATAAGATTTTCGCATTGAAAAGCGTGAGCTAGAGTCAACAAATTTCGTTCACATATAGGTCTTCGCCATATCTAATCGTGTGTGAAATCACCAAATTTTGTTCACATATAGATCTTCACTATATTAAATCGTGCGTGAAATTACCAAATTTCGTTTACATATAGATGTTTGCCATATCTAATCGCGCGTGATAACCAAATTTTGTTCACATATAGATCTTCGCTAATCCTGCGGGAAATCAAAGTTTGTTCACATATAGATCTTCACCATATCTAATCCTGCGGGAAATCACCAAAGTTTGTTCACATATAGATTTTCGCCATATTAAATCATGTGTGGAATAACCAAATTTTGTTCACATATAGATCTTCGCCTTATCAAATCATGTGTGAAATCACCAAATTTTGTTCATATATAGATCTTCGCCATATCAAATCATGTGTGAAATTACCAAATTTTGTTCACATATTAGATCTTCGCCTTACCTAATTCTGTGTGAAATAATTTCTTTTTTATTTTTGGCTTGGGCTCTAGGGATTAAAACGTAAACACATTTCTTGTGGTTTCTAAGAACGCCTTGTCTGTATACATACTCACTATGCGGGCTTACCTACCAACAGACGACAAATGCCCGATGAACGGAATAAGAGTGGAGTTGAGTTTGAGCTAAAGGTCCCCTTCAGCAGTGAGACTATATGAGACGAGACTTACTGATTAACGAGGAATCCGAACCACATGATCTCCCGCCGGGAATCAAACCCAGGACTCCCATGCCAAATGTGTGACGCTAAGAGCTTAGTCACGAAGGGGCTCAACAATGGAATAAAAATATTCTTGTTTCTCTATTCCTATTTATTTTTTAAAATTAAGACCTGACAACGACAGGTGCTTACAGCTAGTAAATAAACAAGGGAAGACATGAAATGCTTAGTTGGTTATCACACTAATGAAAACATCTGTAGTTTGCAACACGTAAGTATGTGAGATGGTAACGCTGAATATATGTAGGTAGTCTTCCCGTTTTTAGTGATGTTAGAAGAGGTAGCACAAGAAGCATATGTTGAAGCCAGCACACGGTAGAGGTTTGCACGAGCTCGGGCGTACAAAGCATATATTACTTCAGGCCCGGGCCGGGCTCGGGCCCTAAATTTTTAAATATACAACCATATTTCTCGGGCCTTTTTGGACCTAACTTCGTAAATATACCGTACAACGATGTTTATTGGAACGTTCTTTATGGAGAACGTTTAAAAGCATAAATGCAAAATTAAACCTCTAATAGTTGTAAAAGAAAAAAAACGTACAATTTTGCGATAATTATTAAGTTTCTCTAATTCGAGCTTATTTCGGGTTCATTTGATTATGTCATGACATCGGGCCTAAATGCTAAAACATATTTCGGACTTTAGTCGGGCCTCACATTTCAAATTCACAGGCCGGGCCGGGCCCGGGCTAAAAATTCCTGCCCGTGCAGACCTCTAGCAGACAGAGCTGATGCAAAATGGAGAAATCTCTATAAATTTCAAAGATGTCAAGTTTCAGGTGCGCAATAGATTCACTCAAGCGTATCTAAGATAATCAGGAACATTATCCAACATAATAGCAGCCTAACAAACTAATGGCAATACTAACATCAATGAAGAGTGGTATTGGACGAAACTGAAGCCTGAGTAACTGGGATAACCAAGAGTTGAAAAAGATTATCACCAAAGACCGTAAAACGAATACGAATAAAGTGACTGCGAAACTCAATCATCTCCAGGAATAGGCTGTTGTGATAATCACAATTCGACATTATGTGCATAATTTAAGCATGTGGAGTTGGGTTGCAATCCCTAAATGCTAACTCTCACAACAACGCTTTAGCGCGAAGAAAATAATGCCTAAAATATGCAATCTAGACTGTTAATGATGGAAAACGCGTAAATATGGTCTAATCAGTCCATCTTTACCTTATTCCCAAGAATAGACATTACTTTTGTACTGGAAATGCCCAAAGATGTTTATGGTTCGAAATATCTCCTCCTACCGTAAAACATGGTGGCGGCTTTCTGGGTCTGATTTTCAGTCTTTCCACCGGTTGTTTGATTAGCCTACACTCAATGACTATTAGGAAGTGGGCGCTTGTATCCTATGATACTATTTTCCATAATGATAATGTACCACCTCAACTGCTGGAGTTGGGTTATCTTCATTAACATCTAAATGAACAAGATGACAACACTTTTCCTGTTCAATCCAATCTCCAGACCTCAACATCATTCCACACACATGGTCAGTTCTCGAGTTCAGTATCTAGAGCAAATATAAACTCGAAATGACTTTTCTTTCAGTTGTGCCCGCATTCTTGATTTGAAAATGCACTTCCGAAATGGATAAAGATCGTTTTGCAAACCCAAAGAGAGCAACTAAGATTAGAAGAGAAAAAGAAGAAACTCGAAATTTTTCGAAAATGCGTTGAGATATAAATCGTTCATTTTCCATAAACACATTATGTGTTATTACAGAGTACAGTAGAGACAAAGTTTCTGCTGAGTGGAAAGAGGAGGAATCTCTGTAGTTTCTCGAATACAGGTGTGATGGGGATTCTTCCCTTTTCAACTCAGCGATTCGATTTTTCGAAGGATTCGAATTATATTGGTAATCTAACCCTTTAACGCAATTTCTGTTGACCTGTATGTTTCCACAGCTGTTTTGCATGCCGAAGAGATGTTTGAGACTGCTCACAGTTAAGATACGTTATACCTTGAGAAAATGGGTTTATAAACCGAGAAACAACTATTAGAAATGAGTAAAATTTCGTTTGTCACTCTGTATGCTAAACAAAGAGATGCGAGGACAAGGTGAGGCATGACACAAAATGCATCACTCACATTTTCCGGGTAAATATAGCTATTTAAACTAGATATTAACAAAAATCTATGTTATGTGAGAAGAACGCGCTTTAACCGAGGATATAATTGCATACAATATAAAACGAAACAATTTTTCGTGACAACACACGAGGGGGAACAACGACTTCCATTAGAAATATAGCTATACACTTACCGAGACGAGACATAACATTCACGACACCTTTGGAAGACGAGACAATTTTAATTCCTCGCCATTGCGTACCCGCAGAAACATTGAAAGGGTTTTGATTGATCAAAGTTTCGCGCCCATTTTACTATCTAGGCTATATGAGATGTGAACCTACAGTTTAAGGTGGAATCCGAAACAACTTAATTGGTTAACATTTCAAAGCTCTCTCCAACGGGAATCGAACTCAAACCCTGGGTTCTAAAAGCACTTGTGTTAGCCACTAGACTAGCGGGGAGGGCTTTCTTGAATATTGTTAAGATGACGGCGTGTTTCAATGCAGTCGGCGGTGACAAATATTTCTTGAACATCTTTGAAAAGATAAAGTTTCCAGCAGCGGCACCGATTTTTGTGTAATTTCTATGGAAACTCATTCAGGTTGTTAGATTTAATCTAATAAGATATCAATGAAGATTTTACGTAGCCATAAACACGTACGTAACCATAAACAAACGTAGCCATAAACACGTACGTAACCATAAACAAACTTAGCCATAAACACGTACGTAACCATAAACAAACGTAGCCATAAACACGTACGTAACCATAAACAAACGTAGCCATAAACACGTACGTAACCATAAACAAACGTAGCCATAAACACGTACGTACCATAAACAAACGTGGCCATAAACAAACTTCGTGGAGGCCCTTGGTACTCCTAGAACATTTGGTGCACAGGCTTTAAGGCAGTCAGGTATTTCAGATATTTCTTGAATACTGTTAAGATGAAATTTGAACTCTGTCAGACATGCAAATATTTCTTGAATAATGTTAAGAACACGTGATTTTCACAAAGCTAGACATTGTAATTATTTTTTGAATATCATTAAAAAATGTAGATTTTACTCAATCAGGTAATGCAAATATATCTTGCTTATAATTAAGAAGATGTGATTTTTATGCAGTCAGATATGGCAAATATTTCCGGAATATCGATGAGAAGATGAGGTTTTAACGTACATATGGCAAATATTTTTTAAATCCTTCAGGTTTCATCATGTTAATTGCGTTAAT
This sequence comes from Thermobia domestica, assembly GCF_964235325.1. Taxonomy (NCBI): domain Eukaryota; kingdom Metazoa; phylum Arthropoda; class Insecta; order Zygentoma; family Lepismatidae; genus Thermobia; species Thermobia domestica. Next base: position 39,217,953 of record NC_137464.1, read on the forward strand.
GATATTTGTGAATTACTATTGATAATGCTACTAATATTCAATTCTCATTATATCATGCCAGTGGTCTTACTCCATGTGTACATCATTGGTAAATGTGGATTTAATATGCAACGGCTTTGAATCCACGAAGCCCACATACACGTAGATGTAGCCCATAAACTAACACTTCAGAAAATCTAAACAGACAGCGTGTTAGCATTGCATGATGAAAATTTAGCCTTGATCTGTTAGAGATGCATGCTATGTTTACTTAGCTACTTTCAATGTATTAAAAATATCATACAAAAGAGAGAAAATACATTTATCGCTTGATGCAGTTGTCATGCTATGGATAAGTTTATCATGCAAAGAACAAACGCCCAACGTTAGCATATTGGTTAGGTTAGCAAATATTGTGAGCAAGAAATATTGTCCTAGTATAGTAAAATTATCTTATTATTTATTGTTTTTAAAATTTTGTGTGGGGACACTGGTTCGATTCCCAGTAATAATACCTATGATTCAGATTCAGTATTAAAATGAACGTCTTCATTGGCCATGAAGGTATGTAAACAAAAACGAAGAATTTTCCTTTTGGGGCTAATTGTGATCAAGGCTTACATTTATATCTATACCAGTGGCGTAACTAGTTTTACTGCGCCCTGAATCGATCAATAATCGATTTACTCATAGCCGCCCTGCTTTACAAATTTCAGCTGCTGCCTTATATATATATATATATATATATATATATATATATATATATATACTAACAGCATAAAAATAATTTTTATTAAAAAACTTAAAGTTTTTACTTATCTTTTTCCTAAGTTATCACTGCATGCTTAATATGACTTATGTTCATAGAAAATTAAATTAAAAATGGTTTACTGTAGTTAATCAAAACTACTACTTTCATACTTTATGTGTAGAATGATATCTTTGCCTTTAATTCTTAATGTAAGTAGGAAATACAGGAAATTTTTATAGGTGTCAACTAGGTTTCAAACAGGCCCAACTTTCGTTTTATTCCCGGTTGGGGGTGGAACCCAGGACGAGGCGCTGCGCGCAGATTGCAATGGCTCATTATTCAAAACTTTCACTACTTGCTAGGCAAACATTGCAGTGACGATTGTCCGGGTATCATCCAGTAGGGATCCAAAAAGGGGGCGCGGGGTTCGCATGCCCCTTCATGAAGAGTAAAATATATAAATTAGTCCCTAATGAAGCGCTTGTTCAAAGGCTGTGGAAAGAAAAAGTTGAACAACATTGCTTTCGTCAATGAAGTCTCCAGAAGGGCTGACATAAATACGTATTATGAAGCACTGCAGTCCATATTGCTAGTTAGCGAACCAAATATCGAAAAATGTCTCAAGTTTATTTTTCACACCTGCGCCCCCCCTCCTCAAAAATTCCTGGATCCGCTCCCGTTATCAGCTGTTGCCAATTAAGTGCTAATAGTCATAGCATATCTTTTGAAATGTTTTCTAACGCTCCTTGCATAAGGAACAGTTTTCCGTATTTTTATCGCCTTTGCGTCCTTTTACTGTGAACCCTGGAGCAACTGTTCCACTCACCCTATTGTAGTTACGCAACTGATCTATACAGTGTATGTATGGCGAATGTCCATATACCAACATGGTCGTTATACAGACAACGTAAAAATTCAAATGTAATTGCTATTTCTTTCATTACTTGATATTTGTCGGTAGATTTGTTGTAGATTCAATATAAATGGCGTCTCGTGACATAAGTTTTTGGTAGTTCACAGCCGTTAGAAACTTTTAATTCTAGAATTCTTTCAATATTCTAAATAAGAAAAACCATAAAAATCAATTAAAGTAACTACCGGTATATATATATATATATATATATATATATATATATATATATATATATATATATATATATATATATATATATATATATATATATATATAAGAAGTATCCATTCGTAAACAATCTTTTCATATATGAAATCGCTTCTGTTTTTCTTCTAGGCAATCAACTTGTCAACAACTCTTCTGAAGTTTTAGTGACTACATTTTTTTCCTATGTTGATACTATAGTTCATGCACTGAGACTATTTTGAGCTACGGTACTCCTTTAAATGCTTTTCATTATTTTTGTTGTATGCCATTCTCTTTCTACAGACTCAAAACCAATTTCACGACAATTTACTAAATGGAATCTCCACTAGACTGCAAACGTCTGCTATCTCGTATATTTGAATTCCCATGTATGCTGTTTTGTGAACTGTTAACAGTATACACGAAACATGCAATGTATCAAATTATTATGATAGTTGCAGAGGCACCTTTAATTAGGAACGCTATGTCCATGTACTTTTACATTGTTGTCTTAAGACACTTCATGACTGTTTATTTTGTATTTACATTCTTTGTTAGAGATTAGGCTATATAAGACGACATTTACATTTTAAATAGGAGATTACTGTAATGTGTTTGATGATCTCTCATCTGAAATTGAACCCGGGGCTTGTCCACTGAAGACATACACTAGTAACTATACAAATAAGGAGGACAGGACACTTCATGAAGTTAACCAAACCACGAAAAACACTAGAGCTACTAGAATCTTCGGACTCCTAATGGAGACCCACAGGACAGTATATTCAAACCAAACCATGGAAAACACTAGAACTACTAGAATCTTCGGACCCCTATTGGAGACCCACAGGTCAGCATATTCAAACACCCCAAAATCTTATTCAATCAATCAAGAGTGAGCGAATGTGACTTGTTCTTTTTACAAAATTATTATGAGTCTTAATAGAAATCACCTTGCGAACGAATCGTGATAGAATATTTAACGTACTTACCAAGCGCGCACCCAGGTAACTTTGTTGCATGAGTCCAAAATTTGAGAAAGAGCTTCAATACAATAAGATATTACTTATATGTACGATTGATCCAATGCAGTGTTGCCACAGTCGTATCTCTAAAGTGGGCTGAAAAATAGTACCAAATTGAAACAAAAAGGGCTGAATTCATTATTTTATGCCAGTGTAATACATAGCTTTATAACACGAAACTAAAAGAGGTAAAGTCCTAGAACCCCCCCCCCTTTCTTCCAAGAGTCCAAATCAAGAAAGTGCTCGTTTTAAATATTACTTTTTAAAAACATCCAAATACGAGGACCCCGAACAACCGTGGAAGTAGATGAAACTTTTCTTTTACTGGCGTCACTAGTGAACAACTTAGCCCAGTAAGCCGGCAACTACGTCAATATATTTTTTCGTGCTATTATCGTTTTGGTGTAGAATCTTGCAATGACACATAAATTATAGACTTACTTGAGCGTATGGTCTTCTACAGAGTATTCAACACTTGAAAAGTGTATGTGCTTTATTTTAAGATTTCAAGCTAAAATTTCCACCACGCCGCTTCTATCTCGTCTCCTTCCTGAGCGGCGTAGATGCGCCCATTTAGCGTCCCAGTATAGTTCGAATTACGAATTTTCCACACAAAGTTCGTAGCAGTGCAACGTCACAGAATGAACGTTCAGTAGCATTTTTTAATAGTCCAACACACAATATGAGTAACGTGAGATGTAGGAAAAATGTTACTGACACTTCTGAAAATGTGGCAAGTATTTGTTAAATGGTGCTGAATTGGGTAGAATTGTACCAATTTTTTCACAAAATGGGCTGAAAATGCCAGCGTGGTACCAACGGGCCGATGAATGACAAAAAGGGCTGAATTTGGTACAATTGTACCAAGTGTGGCAACACTGATCCAATGTAATTCTACACCCGAGAAACGGTATCTAATCGTTAAGTTACGCCATCTGTGTTCTAAGAAAAAATATAGAATTAGATTTTTTTTTAAGGAAAGAAAGTTTGTAGGTGAAGTGTAGCATGAGAACTTTAGGCTACATCAGTCATTTCTCTACTAAAAAAAATATAGTTTTATTATGAAACTGTGCAAACGTATGTCAAGTTAAGAAGTTTTGAGGGGAGATCCGAGCCAGGTAGATTCTTCGAGTGGGTTGACTGCCACCAGTTAATACGTTGACTGCCATGAGACCCAAAATTAGATCTCAAGTACTGTCATTTGTGAGGCCGTGATACCCACTTTTGTGTCTCACTTCACTAACTCAGCATAATCATAATGTGTTTATTTCAGTTCACATACTTCTTTACTTTTTCAATCAGATGTTGCAAATGTATTACACAATTCAGGCCCATTTTAGCGTGGGAGACCCGGGTTCGAATCCTGGCGGGAGCTCATATTGTTCAGATTTCACGTTAATGAGTCTCATATAGCCTCGCTGCTGAAAGTGACATTAACCTCAAAATCAACTCAACTCGTGTTTTTTCTATTTTGCATGTATTTAAGATGAATGTTGAAATAGAAAAATCAGTTTCAAAATTTCCTTCAGGTTCCCGTACTACAGAGGATGAAATTTTACAATTGTAGCAATGTTACCAAGTACAGTACGTTTTGATAAGCCATTTGCATTTCTTACAAACATTTAGTTTATTTAGGCAGGAAAACCGTACCCCAAAAGAAAAATCAGAGGTTACACGTACGTATTTAAAAATAAGCCTTGAAGACAAATTAAAATTTAATTTTGTTCTGCGTTAACTTAAGAATCTCTGGGGGGAAGGGTTCTAAACCTCCAATTCCCTTCGGTACAACATCGGAAAGCTGTGATTCTGTTTATTCCATTAGTTTATTTTCATTACAGGAAATTGAGATTTAATAAAATGTAGATAACTGATCTAAAGAAAGAAATGTACCGGTAGATAACTTATTGAAAGAATGAGCTATATATACTACTATATTCTTCTATTTTAAATTGCAGTTCAAACTTTTATGCTGTTTAAAGCGCACATTACTCGAAATTAGTTTGCCCCGTCCTTGACACTAAAAATCTCAATACATATTTTTGATGACTCACCACTAAATTCGTAGGCCTGACGAAGTTTTTACAAAAGTTTCCGTTGCAGTGTATCCAAGTCTGAAGTAACACTAGATGGCATACTATTGCTTGATAATCATGTCATTTCATTGTCAGAACGCACAAGGAAAACCTGCTTCACTAAAATAATCGCTACGGATAATCACCGTGATGCTAGCGAGTTTCCACTTGCATTGATATGATGGTGCATCAAATGTTCATTCACCTCCCTTGCGAGTTCATGTCACCAGGGTTGTCCGTTCGTGCGCACACTGAGGAAAGAAAATTGTATGTGACGTATGTAAAATCGTGTTTCATTTGTAAATCCTGTAGTTTTTGGATTTAACATAAAGCAGACGTATAACTGAAAAAGCATGTTTTATAATAGTTTCTGTTCCATCTGTACGTAGTTTCCGTATGAAACAATATAGGCGGTCAGGATCTCACATATAAATGGACGTATATAACATATAGCTGACGAAGGTAATATATATATAATATAATTAAGACTGTTACATATCAGACATTCTGCAACGGCACGATGCAACATCTAAGAGAAGTGCCTATGTAGCATATTGACAACGTATGCTCTGTACTGATTTCTGTAGTAAGCAAGAGGATTTCGTATATTTGTACATACAATATATCGCTTTCCGGCGAACGGATTTTTCTCAGAGCAGTGTTGCCGATCTCATTATGTTATTTACATACCCTGTAAAGTTATGGATGAATTAAGAGTAATTGGTGTCTGTTGTTAAGAGATAGCTAAGGCATTGGGGGGGGGGGGTATACTGTTCATGATCTATTTCAGAGTGCCCGTAAGAAGAAAAATTCTGTCCGCTAATAATACACGAGTTTTACCGGGACAAAAAAGGTCATATTATGAAGGTGTCTGTTAAGAGAGGTATCGCTGTATATTGCACTTAAAAACTTAGTTCTGTTCTTTAGTTTCTCTTATTCATAGAAGCATATACTGGTAATGAATAAAATAAATTTAAATCTATTAAGAGAAAGAATGTCTTTGACGACTGGTAAATTTTTAAAAACAATCTGTCGTTAGTAGCTATACTGTTTTGTTTTTCCCCTTTTTCCCATTTTCTTCACCTTTTTCATTACATTGTTATTCTTTTCTTCTTCGTTGTTGCATGTTCGATCCGTGTGCCGTATTCCGTTTAGTATTCTTGTATCCCGTTTTCTCTTGTCGCGGTTGTTGCAAACTGAACGAGATAGGAAATACGTCGCATGTGATCAGAGTAACAAGGAGGAGGCGCGGTACCCCCTCCCTTCCCAAGTGACCTGTATCCTTTTTCTCTTCGACACTGTAGAGAAACAGAGAGAGAGAGAGAGAGAGAGAGGGAGAGAGATTGGGAGGAATGGAGAGGCGGCGAGAAAAGACATAGATCGAAATACTCAAAAACTTCGACCGACTATTCAGACATCTTGGTTGCCCGTCGTCTCCGGTGCGAGTAGGATGAAAAATAAGGGGGGGAACAATTTCTTGAAATGTTCTTCCTCATTTTTCTCACTCTTCTATCTCTCTCTCTTTTCTTCTTCTTCTTTCACGTTGGTCTACCTCCGAAAACTTTTTTTCAATTTTTCTCGTAGCAACATATTTTTCAATATATACCGTATGTTTTCTTTTCTGTACATATATACATTTATTGAAACAAGAAAAGCGAACCAAAAACAAACATACATATTACACTGCGTCACTAAAAGATCGAATACGTTGTGTACATATACAGGGTGTATCACAAATAACTGAAAACTTTTAGTACTATTTACTAGATAGTTTTGACACTGAATCATGGCTTAACTTCCAATACTAAAAGTAAATAGTAATAATTACAATACCCATGAAGATAAATCGTAGATGAGAAATAAAATACACAGCATTCGTCACTAATCTCTTCGTTTGTTCCGTATATTTAAAATTGAATAATCATGAATCGACGTCAGAGTGATTACTAAAATCATTCGACCAGTAAAATAATCATTCCAGTCATTTTGAATGAAATTACTTATACTATGTTGTCGAATTGGTAGTGGAATCTTTATCAGAAGTGAAATATAATACGGAAAGAATTCTTCAGAAACAGTTAAAGGCAGAACAAAAGGATGATACAAAAATTGAAATAGGAAAATGTCAGAGGGTGCATCGAATGCATCTTTCTGCTCGCCCCGGTGGTTATTAAGTTCGGGAACTTACTCCAGGTGTTTCATAGTTACGCTGGAACATACGTATATATATATATATATATATATATATATATATATATATATATTGTGTGTGTGTGTGTGATATACAGGGTGTCTCAAAAGTCCCCTGATATATCAGAAAATGAAAATGAAATGAAATGTTTGAGTTTTAAGTCCCACGCTTATGCCGGCTAGGCTAAAGGAGACGGTGATTAGGAGAAATGAATGAAATGGTGAAATGAAAAAAGTGGGAGGAAACGGGAGAACACCCACACGGTGTTTGTCCACCACAAAGTTCACTTGGCGGAAGCAGGGTTTGAGCCCGGGACCCCATTCACCAAAGGGACTCCATGCTACCACTGAGCCACAGCGGCCCTACTGATATATCAGAGTTAGAACAAAATATAAGAAGGGAAACCATCGACAAATATGATGTTTTCAATCTAATGTGAAGGGACTTTTTGAATAGGACGAGCCGTTTGGGCTGTACACTCTTTATGCGCCAAATGTTAAGTAAAAACGCAACGTTGCCATTTACCTGGACCTACAAAGTAAACGAATAAAGTTACTGTCTTTTACACTAATGTGTCGATGGTCAGCCCTCATTTCAAACAGTAACTTGCGACTTATTAACCATCTCCTCAGCTTATATTCAATAGCGTCACTCAGATCTGGCTTTTCTTAGTTTCGCTCTGCCCACTAAATTTCAGCTCGATCGACTGAGTGCTTTCTACTGCAGATAAGAGCAAATGCTACATTCTTCATCACCTGAAAAGATTCCCTCCAGTTGAATCAAAACTACCGCCAATTGTATAGGGAAACAGATATTTAAATGGTGAGAGTTTAATAACAATATAATTGTTTTGTGGTATTGATGAGTTATGTGTCTGAGATTCCTAGAAAAGAGCTATCAGTAATATATACGAAAATAAAACCGAACACATCCTTTGTAATACCAAAACCAATAATTATTACAGCAAGAACGAACCTTTATTGCATTATATAGAATATGAGCTTAGAAATTAAAACAATGTTAGTTTTCAGCGTCTAGTTGATATGGTATTTTAAAGTCAGACTTTTTGCTGCAGCGAAATGCAAATGCTACATCTGGAAAGATTCCTTGCAGTTGAATTAAAATACTGCCAATAGTGTAGGGAAATATAGATTTAAATGATAGTTTGAAAGATTAATAACAACATAAAACATTTTTTTTTTATAAATTTTCATAATGTCCAAGTCGTATTTAAGGAGGAAGGCTTATGCGCTGAATCCCCCCGAAATTTTATTTACTATTTTAAAGTGAAATATCTGGCAGAATTTCCAGCATTTCCAGGAATAAAGTTAGCAAATTTCCCCCAGCCCAATAACAAAATCGTAAATACGCCACTTGTCCAGGTGTTTAATTTTGAAAATCGATTAGCCCTATTAATTGATGAATATCGCGCCAAAATAAGTGACAGGCGTGAGAGTAAATCTTCATATTCACAGAATTCGATAAGTTAGACAAACATAAGCTTTTAATGCCACAAGAAGTGCGTCATCATAAGCAACAATAACGAGCTATATTTAAAAAATGCAACTTCTTAAGCAGGTCGATACTCACTCAAACATACATTATCAACAGAGGCATTAGCTGTATGGTGTACATGTGCACGCTCAGGTGAAACTTCGTCCAGGATCAATAAAATTTATGCATTTTCCAAAATATTAGATTTATTTTTCCCCTTATTCTTCAAGTCTCATCATTTTAAAAAAAAATTGTTGTCTTTGTAATTCTTCAACTCTCTCAAATATAATTTTATCTTAAAACTAATAAACTGTGGTGGACATTTCTTCCGATAGATGTCAACCATTTGGAAGATGCTTACTGCCATCTAACAGAACGTGATTTATAATTTCTCAGAACTTTTATTTCAATAGTAGAAAGTGCCAACGTTCATGTCACCAATAAAGCCACCGTTAGAAAATAAAACACTTCTAAGAAGCTCCCTTTAACACTTCATAATAATTTAACAAATTGGTTATGTACTGAATCAGTGGTGGATCCAGGGGTTGGCGATCGGGGTGATCGCCCCCCCCCCCCAGAAGAGAAAACTTGTTTATTTTATATATATATATAAATAAAACACATCCCAGAGTTTGAAGCTCTTAAAAGTAGTTCTAAATAGCAGTAAGGCAACCCACGCCCCTACAGAAGTCGGTCCTGAATCCGCCCCTGTACTGAATGTTCTTCTTTTGGAAGGAATGGCTCTTTCTCATTTGCATACTCATCTAAATGTACATCAAGTAAGAACATCATAGAAAAAAAGGTTGCTCATTTTTTTTAAAGGTTATTTGTTGACCTGCTTAGCTGAATTGTTAGTGCATACGACTTCGTAACATATTCCTGGTTCTACTTGCAATTGGATCACTAACATTTTCTAATGTTGACCCATTATCGTGAAGTGCCGCGGTAGCTCAGTGGTAGAACGCTCCGCTTTGGTGTGTGGGACCCCTAGTTTGATTCTAGCTCGCGCCAAGTAGGCCTTGTGGTGGATAACTACAATTGCGTGGGTTTTCTCGTGTTCACTTGTTTCCTCCCACTTTTTTCATTCCACCATTTCATTCATTATCCCGTAGCCTCCAAGCCTTAATTGTAGGTATAAAACTGAGAGATTTCATTTAATTTTTTATCGTCATGAGACAATTGAAGAACTACCTCAATTAAGAAATAGCGAACTCAAGGTCATAAAGTCAGAAATAATAACACCTGAGAGATGAAACATTAACCACCATCACCATACTGGACGTGCTACATATAGCTAGCCGTAAGTCTTCATAAATTGTATTTGCAGTGAAGAGAATAATACTTTTATCTGTTGACTAATTTCATCAGTCTTGCTAACCCACATGGCAAAAAAAAAAAAGGAAAAGAACTATAAACGTACCACATTGATTTGACACACAGTCTTCCGTTCCTAGCGCTGCTATCGGCAGAAGGAATTCCACTCCCTTTCGCTAAGACTGTCTCGCTTAGCAATAGCTGAACCCTTATTGGCTCAACGCGTGGGTGTGGGAGGGTGTGAGCTTTAGTTCGCATTTTTGCCACGGCTCAAGACATTTTGGCAGCACTATAGACATGTTTGTTACCTATCTCCCTTATAATTCGGCTCACCTTTGTGTACTGAAATAAAATGCTTACTATTGCAACAGTACATGAAAATCTGTCTGCCCATGAGCCAAACATTTCAGTCGGTGAGGCATGATTAGTGAATCATGTTTTACATATACAGGGTGTTTCAAAACAACATTGACAATCTTTGGGAAGTGATTCCTGACACCAAGATAAGACAAAAAGTATAGACCAACTTGGATGCACAAATGCTTCTTTTCGGAGTTATAAGCTGCCAAAAATATGAAAAATGAACTTTAAAGGTCCATAGCTCCAAAAATATGGAATCTACCGTAGTCGGGTCAAGACTTCACTTAGGAACTAATACGTGCGCTATCCTAAAATACATGCACCAGAATCCTAAGGTAGTCACGCAACAATTTTTATAGAGAGAGAGTTTGGCTACGGGCGTGTAATTTGAAATACTCACCAACTACCTCTATAAAAAATATGAAAGTATCGCAGGATTCTGAAACTTGGATATTTGGATAGGGCATATACTATTTCCTAAGTGAAGCCTTGACCCGTGCGGCAGCCTATAACTCAGAAAGGAAGCATTCGTGCATCCAAGTTGGTCTATACTTTTTGTCTTATCTTGGTGTCTTAAAGTTTTCAGCATCCTACAACTCCGAAATGAAGCATTTGTCCACCCAGGGTGGTTCCAAAACGTTGTCGGTGTTGTTTTGAAACACCCTGAACATTCGCTTCTCTACACTTCTTTGGCATGACAGTTTATTAGTTCCATATTGTTCTAGTTCTGCCATTGCTGTAGGCGTAATAAATTTATACCGTTTTATATTATTTGATATTCCGATTATATATTGTTTCATATTCATTGTCGTATGAGATATTTTAAGCTTGCAGTCATCTTATGCTTTAGGGTTTCATCTCACGTTAAACAGTTTTACGAATTCAGCACACAACGACTTAAATTATGTATACGATTGATTCCAGTAAATTTGATTTGGTGTAGGGTATGCTTTTGGTTTTCTTAAAAAAAACTGCATATTTAACAAATCAAGCAAAATCAGTATCTCTCCCAACACTGGCATGAAGCTAAAGTCACTAGTAAACAAGGAAATTAGTTTGCAACTTTGCAGCACGCACAGATAAATCAAACGAGATATACAAGCGTCCATCTGTCCGTTACTCCACACGATAACATCTGAACGAAATCGATCTTTTAAATCTGATTTTTCCCGCAGTAGGTAACTAAAGCGATTTTATCTTGGCTGAATTCATTAACGAGTTTAATCCGTTAAAATCTTCATGGTTAAAGGTGCCTTTAGCATTAAGTATCCGTATTTCATTTAAAAGCTATATTTCCTAGCTTTTATGCAACCCGCAAAGCAACATAGAAATGATGGTTGCCTATTATAAAGGATATGCAGCTTCTTTTAAAATTCAAGATACCCTTCCGAGTATCCCATGCATGGAATCGAGTGACCATCTTCATTTTTTTTTCTTAATTGAACATATTTCTTCCAAATACAGGTTAAGAATGGACGGTATTTTGACAGAAAGAAATATATCGTGGGAATTTTAGAAATGTTCAGATGAACTTTTTTCTTATTTTGATATGAGGAATCAGCTTTTATAGTTTATCGTATAGTCTATTAACACCATGTACTGTCTTGTCATCACTGAGAAGCCACTATATATATTAACAACAACATTAAGAATAAATTTCTTCGTCACTATATGTGGAACCCGTAATTCACTCACACAAATCACTCTTCTGTTATATAATTGCATTCAAATCAAGTAAAGACAATTTAAGAAATAGAGGTGAATGGAAGAAACGCTCGAAAATAAAAGGGTAAAAATCGTTCGTTGATTCTTTTTTGTGCAATGGGCACTATATAGAAATCTTGATGACGGCGAAACGCTGCTAAGGGAACGTCATTGTGTTAAACTGGTCGTGGCATAGCTTTGCGGTTTTCCTGAATGTGACGTTTCCGACTGTTGTGTTTTCTAATTTTTTTCTCTCTGCCGTCTTTCCCGCTCCCATAACGTCCTTAGCGTCAGGATACAACGTCTAACACTATTCTTGGCCTTTATGTGACCATTTCATTCGTCGGTGTTAACAAGCGTCTCATAGCCCCTCCTCTACCGTTACACCCCACTCGTTGTACAGTTAACCATCTCCTCTGGTTAATCCCAATGGACACAGTGGATGTAGAAAAAAAAAAGGTTCCGCATATCCTCTTCCCCTTACCATTCCGACCTTTATAATATTAAACTGTTTCAACATATATGTATACACAGGGTTGAAAATTTTCAACACCTCCTATTTTCGTAGGCGAACTTCACCTCACACTCTTTTTTAAGTCTTTCACCAGCAACTTTACCCCTCCTCAAACCAGCAACAGGCAATATGGTCGTCAAGGGAGCATTCAGAGAATGACCTCACACTCTGAACATTCAAAGACCTGTCTCGGTTGACTTTCCTGTGCGACCACTAACACAACCGCACAAACACACACACACACACGTGTATGTACAACATCGAAGTCAGGACATATGCTCACACACTATCACACACACACACATACACAGAAAGAATTACATGAATATACATATGTAATATGGCGTTCGTAATATCTGCAATGTCCGCATTACTCTATATTCGTTACCTCAACTACGTTCTTTCCCACAGAAAAAAATACAAGAACTCCAAGACAACGATAAAGTGACCTGGATTCACATGTGTAATGTAATCATAAAGTAAATCCTTCTAATGTAAACAAACGTAAATTATGAAGGGGACTATTGCACTGGTCATCTCTGCTCCAGACTATTTCCAGGCTTTCTCTAAGCTTACTTTTTGGTTATATTAGAAGAAAGCCATATTAAGATGTCTGGCTATTGTCCGCTTTATAACACCTTTTAGTTGATGCAGTCTTTTTATGCGGCTCTTGAGCTTATTATAACATGTTAGTCCTTTATATACAATGTCTAAATATCCACAATCTTATTACATTATATTCATTAGACATTTGTATTCTTTGTCTTTCCATAGTCACTATTGTAATTATAGTTTGGTATTGCTATTGCATCAAGAATTCCGTTCAGTGTTACAGTGACTAAGAAGACCACAAGAGAGAACTGCGGCTAGCGTAACGGTTCTTATGTTAAGTATCTAATCTTTTTTTCCTTACCTGTACAGTCTGAATCAGTTTTATGTGTATATAAATTTGCCAAATATATGAATCATTTAAAATTTTGATTATCGTTTCATAGAAACGAAAACATCTTTATCACTCCGTGCACTATTTGCGCAACTGAGATAAAATGCACTCTCTCATTTCTCGAGCGCAAATGCGACAGTGACACTCTATCGAAATAAATATTAAACCCGCTGTACTAGAAAATTTCAACCAGTTTAGTAGTGTCACGGGTGGTTATGGTAAGTTTTCTTGAGACCGGTAATCGATTCCAAAAACCGCTAGTCATTTACCTGTTATTATATTTCTTCTATGGCGATCAACGTTGAAACCGAAAATACTTCATTCCTACCAATCCAGTTTAGACAGAAGGTTAACGGATGAAATGAAACCAATTACAAGGTTTTACACGTGCTCCCAACACCACGTGCTGATTGTAAACATACTTGAGGCGGCAATCACGAAGAAAATGTCAACGATCGTCAACGAAGCTTAATCAAGTCAGCAACATTTCTGGATAAAAGGGGACAACTCAGCACAGAAAGCATCGGTCACCACCTCCACTCTCTAGGAGGCCTGGTCTCTGAGAGCTCCTTTATCCTTATCATGCTCTAGGACAGGGCGCAAAATTTCCGGTCCCCAGGTCGCCATTGGCGACTAAAAATTTAGATCTTGCGACCAATTTTCAGTAAGAATGGTTTCTGCCTAAACTCACAGAGCTGCGCAGTTTCTGTTTCGCACGAAAATAATTGTCACTGACTGAGAGAAAACACGGAATGTGTTAAACCAAAGGCCGGGGCGACCTCTGATAATTTGTACGTGAGAGATACTGGGGACCATTATTTTTGGATTGGCGAGTGCGTCTGACTTTGACATTTTGCGCCCTGCTCTAGGATGTCTGATCTCTGAGAGTTCCTTTTGTTAGGACACCTGGTCTCGCCACTCCTTAGGATGCCTGGTGTCTGGGTTTTACCCAACTTGGATCAGGCCTCCCTAACTTCTACTGCCGCCTCTACATATTTGGGCTGGCTACCGGTCTGATACAAAATACTTGTTAATAGGAATATAATAAAAGTGTAACAAATACAATGAAAAAATCGGCTCTGTTTATAGGCAAGTCATTAATGTGATACAGAATTGAGGCAAATGAACACGGAAGTTATTATTTTGGTCAGTTCTTAGTTTATTTTCTTTTTTATATTATTAAATTTTGTTTTCGTTTCTTTTTTTTTAATTAAAGAAATCTCAAAGATGGCAAGCATTGGAAAGTAACTCACGGAGTACGATTTGAGTAAGACATACAAAATTAAACGTCTATATTGTAATATCCTATGTGATGTTGTAAAAGAAACAATTCCACGCATCAGTGTTTACAAACACCACCAAGTGGTTTGGCAAGAGGATCTCCCACCAGATGGATCTACAGTCACATGCAGACGACGGCTTCTGTCCCCTCTCACTTAGCAGAAGACGACATCGGAGCAGCAGCGCCACCGCCACCCAAAGGACCCTATAAATTGGATGGACGAAGACGACTCGATACCAGTTTTCTGGTCACACTCCTGTAGTCTGCTACGGGACTTTTGGAGTAACCTAACCCCAGGCCTCTAGTTTGCTACGGGACTACGCCTATCCTATCTCCTGGCTTAGAATGCTACGGGGCTCTGTCTGGGAATCCTAACCTCAGCCGTTTAACCTGCTACGGGGCTCTGTTGGCCACTTAACCCGCCTCTGCTTGCTACGGAGCATTGGTTCCTTAAATCCACTCCTCTTAGCCTGCTACGGGGTTCTGTTGGAGATCCTGTCTGCGACCTTACGATCAAAGACCACCTATAACTAACCTTTGATTCTAGAGAGATTAATTTGTATAGTATTTTGTGAAAATACTTTTATAGTGGAAGCTTTTATAATAAAACTGGTAGTGGGAGTCGATTCCGGACGCTCTTTTTATTAAATGCTCTACCCACAAAACCTATATGAGACAAAGTTTTACAATATATATATACATATACTCATTCAGCGTTCCTCAGTAACAAGCATATTGAGGGTTCAGAACACATGGGAATTAAGTTTATTTGCTAACGTTGTGACAAAAAGAGACTCAAAATTTGTACAGTACACTTAACGTTATTATTAAAATATGTGTAAATGAATCCCGAAGTATCGTCCGAGTAGGAACACTCTTCTCCAGGAGCTTTCACGACGAGAATGGTCTGAACAAAAGGAGATGCGTTGTCACCATTATTATTCAACTTTGTTCTAGTAGTTACAGAAAATCAAAGACAGCAACTAGAGCCTAGAGTTGAACGGTATTCACAATGTTTTGAGCAACCCTGATGATGTAAATATAATAGGGGGATCATAGGAGAACAATAGAAAGAAATGCAGAGGGCGTATTAAACACTTGCAGAGGCATGGGTTTAGAAGTAAACGCACAGAAAACAAATTACATAGAAGTCCCTCGGGATCATAATACTGAAAATTATGGATGCGTTAAAATATCAAATAATCTTTTGACAAAGTAGATACTTTCAAATATCTAAGATCAATATTAACAGCAGAGAACCATATTCACTAAGAAATTAAATATCAACTAAACGCAGAAATTCATTCATTTTTCTGTTATGGCGAATTCTGTTCTGAGAAATTTAAAACTTAAAATATAGAAAACGATAATCATGTCTGTAGTTCGGTATGATTGCGAAACATTGTGGCTTACGGTTACTCTAAAGGAAGAACGTAGACTGAAAGTATTTGAGAACAAGATCCTGAGACAAATATTCGGAGCAAGAGGAACGAGAATGGGGAATGACGGAAACTTCATAACGAGGAACTACATAATTTACGTGGTTTACCATACATTGTTATGGTCATCAAGTCTAGGAGGCTTAGGTGGGCATGTCATGTAGCCAGAATGGAATACAGTAGGAACGTTTTTAAAATTTTAACTGCAAATCCAATCAAGAAACGACTATTAAGAAGACCTGGGCGCAGACGGGGAACAATATTAAGATGTATCTCGCAGAAATAGGAATAAAAAATAGAAACTAGATTCAGTTGGCTAAGGACAAAAGTCAACGAAGAAGTTTTGTGATGGCGGCATTGAACCTTAGAGTTCCAAAGGCAATAGAGGTAGTTAGTTACTTACAGTACACATAAGTAGGTGGCAAACTTAACACTGTTTTCTACATTAGAAAAATTGAAATATTTGGGGCAAAAATCAGTCAAGTCCAAAGAGTGAGAGTGTAAAGGAGATAACTTCACAAGGTTTCTCCTCATCCAGTTTTCTTCAAACTTGACGCAGATATGCTAGATCGAAAAAAAAAATCGACACATATTTTTTTGTTTCCTTCCTAAAATAGGTTGAGGAGGGCAAAGGCCCCTTTTCAAAAAAGGGTCTCCTTGATTAAAAGAACAGATAGTATTAAGTTTAAAAAACGAAACAATGGCCATGCAAAGATGACTTCAAAGTAGGAAATACGTGTTTTGTCATTTTTGCGAGAAAAGAATTGCAGGGAGCAATGCACCTTCGAAATGACAAAGGACCCTGCACAATCCTTACCTTAATTGGATATCGGTGGACTTGCTTGAAACACTGGTATGTTGTAGATATTGTGTTCCTTAATAAAAGTCTCAATGGGCACAACCACAAATTACGGACTGTAAAAGTCTACTACAGGGGCACTTTCTTGAAAACAGCCGAAGATGACAATATTCTGGATTTCGGTGAAAATGATTTTGAAACCGTGATATGTAATAGACATTGTGATCCTGAGATGAAGTCTTAATCGGCATAATCCTCAATCACTGATCGTTTGGCTACTACGAGGCTACTTTTTTGAAAGCAATCGAACATTGTGATATTCTGGATTTCGGTAAGAATGAGTAAAAGTGTGATATGTTGTAGATTTTCTCATCGTGAAAGAAAGTCTTAATGGACACAACCATCAATTACTGACCGTTTGGCCACTACAAGTTCAGATTTTTGAAAACAGCCGAGTATAACGATATTTTTTATTTCGGTGTAAACGAGTGAAACTGTGGCATGTAGATGTCATGATCCTGAGAAAAATTGTCTAGATCTTTCCAGGGTTTTCCTTTGTCCCGTAAGATGAACATCGGAATGTTCTCAATGCTTAAATGGTGTTAGCCGCTACTCACCCTATTCCTTTTCAGAGTTGTGGGATAGCACTTTTTAGGGTTCCATATAATTCCACTAGATTTTCTGAATATCTGAATGAATTTTCTGAATGCATTTTTAAAACATGTGGCCCCATAGTTGCCAAATGGTCATTGATTGGTTGTTATGTCCATAGAGACTTTTTCTCAAGTTCATAATATTTACAACATATCGCTGCTTCAAACAATTCCACCGAAATCCAGAATACGTACCTTCTTCTGTTTTCAAAAGCGTGATCCTGAAGTGCCCAAATAGTCAGTGATGGGTGGTTGTGCCCATTGAGACATTTTCTCAGAATCACAATATCTACAATATATAATAGTTTCAAGTAATTCAATAGAAATCTAGAATACCGTTATTATCTGCTCTTATTTTTAAAGTGTCCCTGTAGTCATCCAAAAGTCATTGATTAGTGGCTGTGCCTGTTGAGACTTTTTATCAGGATCTCAGTATCTGCAACATACCATGGTTTCAGTTATTTTTACCGAAATCCAGAATATTGTTATCTTCAACTGTTTTTAAAAAGTTGCCTTGTAGTGGCGAAACGATCAATGATTTGTGGTTGTACCCATTGAGACTTTTATTCAAGAAGACAATATCTACAACATATCACGGTTTCAAGCAAGTCCACCGATATACAATTTCCGTAAGGATTGCGCGGGGTCCTTTGTCATTTCGAAGGGAGCATTGCCCCCTGCAATCCTTTTCTCGCAAAACGACAAAACACATATTTCCTACTTTGAAGTCATCTTTCCATCGGCAGAGTTTCTTTTCTTAAATGTGGCCCTTTCAATCAAGAAGACTCTTTTTTGAAAAGGGACCTTTTGCCCCCTTCCTCAACCTATTTTCCGAAGGAAACAAAAAAGTAAGTGTCGATTTATTTTCGATCTAGTATATCTGTGTCAAGTTTGGAGGAAACTGGATGACGAGAAACCCTTGTGAAGTTAACTCCTTCACACTTTCACTTTTTGGACTTGGTGGGTTTTTGCCGCAAAGTCTTCAATTAATTACGATATTTGCACATGAATCTTTTGAGCTCTAAAAGAAGCTTCAGATAGTGATTTTAAGATGAAATACATCCGAAATGACAAAACAGAAATTGCACTTGTTTCCTTTGTGCACTGAGAGATCTCTCACTAATAGCTTACATTCCTTTATGAGGTGAGACTGCCGGTAAGTGGTTTGTGTGGTTCGGAGCATCGGTAACTAATACACAATATCGTAAAATAATTAGTTACAGGCACAATACTCCTGTTATTACTAACACTAGCCTGCAATGGTTCTGTTTTTCAACATTTGATTATGGATACCTATGTATCTTGAGGGGTCCGCGGTGGCTCAGTGGTAGAGCGTTCACCTCTGGTGCTTGGGGTCCCGGGTTCGATCCCAGCCTCCGCCAAGTGAACTTTGTGGTGGACAAACACCGTGTGCGTGGGTTTCCTCTGGGTTCTCCCGTTTCCTCCCACTTTCTTCATTCCACCATTTCATTCATCACTCATCATCACCGTCTCCTTTAGCCTAACCGGCATAACCGTGGGACGTAAAACTCAAAGATTTTCCAAGATTTACCTATGTGTCTTGGTTCGATTAATGAAAAAAGTTTGTTTTCATCACGTCAGACTTGTTTGCAAATGCCAATGTACCAAATCTAGTATACGTCGA
Organism: Thermobia domestica; assembly: GCF_964235325.1. Taxonomy (NCBI): domain Eukaryota; kingdom Metazoa; phylum Arthropoda; class Insecta; order Zygentoma; family Lepismatidae; genus Thermobia; species Thermobia domestica. The sequence continues at coordinate 39,237,217 of NC_137464.1, forward strand.
AATTATCACAAATATTCGACTTAATGGCGTAATATAAAGTTATAATCGATATTACCTTAAAATCACCACCCATGACCCATTGATGATCGTCATACTTCTTTTTCTGGAATACAAACGGTAAATTTTTGTAACGTTCTTGTAAGTATGCAGAATGTCCCATGGGTATTAACGCATACCTGTTTTCGTTGTCAAGCAGGCAAACTGTTAGGTTTCGTTTCTACTAATAAATTAATAGTCTTCAATCAGTGCTTTCGTGCGGAATGTTAAATGTCTGAAACAGTCCACATACATTACTGCAGAATGATAAGTCTCTTCCTTTAGACAAATCTGGAAGAAATTTGTTGTTCTCTGTGCCTGAACCAGGACAACAAAGTGCCAGTTGCTAGCAATTTTTTTTTCTTTTGGCCTTGAACGAAGTAGTTCTGCCCCCTGTTCGGTGAGATGTAATTCGCGAATTACATCGTTCAGTTCCGATTATGTCAATGGTTGTGGTTCAGACGTGCCAGGTTCGAAAGAGTCGTTGTTCTCGTCGGTGATTTCATTTTCGGAACCATCTACGTCAGGCAAACGTCTGGTTATACTACCACGGACACGTCTGGACCATGAGGGACAGGATAGCACCAGGGGCTGCTAAATATGCGATTCGAACTGGATTGGTCGCTGGAAGTGTGACGTCACGTGGAAGAGAGGAAGTCGCGTCGTCTGTTTTTAGCATATACTTTTCGTATGCTCAGAGCGTGTTATATTAATAATTTCGTATGCTTTTTTTTTCAAACAACATAGAGAGAAAAATATTAATTCTAACACTACAAATAAGCAAGTTAAATTGTTATACAAGTGATAAATATAGTATATATTAATATTATGATACACTTACCTTTATTGTATTTTGAGTACTGATAGGGAGTGTTATTGGTGGTTCTAATTGTAGTCTCCGGAAAAACTTACAGAAGCCGAAACCAATTGTTTGGTTTTCTTCGTATTGGATTTCTTCATTGCTTGGGCTTTATGTTTTTGGTTGAGATGCCGCACACGAATAAATGTCCTTGTTCTTACATATATTTCTATTATTTTTGGGTTTAGTTCGGGATATTTTGAACCTATTTCTGAACATAAGGTTTTCATAACATTTTTGCACATCGAAATGTTAGAGCGGTGAAAAGCAGCGAATATTATCTCAAAATCTAAGATCTTTTGAAGCCACTTCGTTGATGGAACTGTAAGTCCCTTCCGGGAGATAATACTTATCCAGTCTCTGTGTTCGTTTGTCGACATTTCTCCCGGCGTACCCAACGAATTGTCAATGCTACGACACTTAAAAGCAATATATCCAGCAAGGTATTTTACAGCATCTGATGGGACATCCTCATTGTTGTTGATGTGATCTGCGCAGTTTTCCTCACTCAGTAATTCAACTTCTATATCCTCCTGCACTTGTTCAGATGAAGCTTCGTCTACTACGTCAATGCATAGTTCACTTGTAACGAAATTTAAAAAGTTTTCTTCCGAGTCTTCTTCTAGCTCAGAAACATTACTAGAGGCAGGAACATCTTCGCACACTGAAGTTCTTCTTTATAGTGGTATATCACTGGAATTTCGTGTTAAAATTAAAAGTCTGAGCCTATTCCGGAATTCAAAAGCAGTAGGATTATTATAAAAGATTCCAAGTCCTCTAATTCGTGAAAAAAATTTTTCCAAACAATCTTGATTTAATTTTGACGTTAAAATATATATGTCAGTTTCTCACTTTGCATTTCTTCAAAAAGCCCTAAAAGCGATTTGATTGAAATTATGAATCCTTTCTGGAAAGGTAACAAACTCTTTCTGTTTCCGATCCTCATGTTGGAACAAACATCCAAAAATCTCCGCAAAGTATTTTCTTGACTCTTTAAATTTATACCGAATCCACTCCGCAAAGGCGATTTTTCATCCTTTGGGATCCTTGAATTTAAAACATCAAATACATCATTTACCAATTCAACAAACTGACTTTCCTTATCCTTGTGCAAAAGGTACTTCAGTAACTGAGCCGTGCGATGCGAAAATAATTGTGCAGCCATCCTTACATTTTGACGTGCTCGTCCTCGTACATTTAAGTGGGCTTCAGATATATGATGGGAAATCGACAGATCACCTTGCTGGTTAATTATTAGATCTTCAATCATCTTTCGTGATACTTTAGTCCCATCTGAAAGAGTTATTCCCTCATCGAGTAAATAGTTTCTGAGAAGTTTGAGAAGATGAGGGACATCACAGAAGAAGAAGACCTTCCTAGTCTCGTCTGCTGGGTTCGTGAAAAAGGTTTTTGACGTACTAATTCCCAATTCTTTCAAAACGTTTGAGTTTTTTCCTCCCATGTCACATGTTACAGCAGCCACCTTCAATCCTGCGTTTTCCACTTTGCATATAATTATTTGTAACAAACTGCTAGTCATTGATGTATCGAAGTCAAAGAATATTGGTTGCTTCCATTTGCTGCATAAACCACGGATCATAACTACTTGTGGATTACTATAAGGACCAAGAATTCTATCGTCGGTGGAATCATAGCAAATCCGTTCATCTAAATGCATTTCATCAAATGACAAAACTGTTAATTTCTCCAGGGAAGTGAACGTAGCTGCCTTGGCCTTTAATAAACATAAAACTTCCTCAAGAATACCTGGACTGCATTTAAAACTTTTGACCCACTTCTGAAGTGTAGCACGACATGGCAGAGGAGTTTTCTTTCTCCGGAGGTAAGCGTAAGCTTTTGGTGACAGAGCTCTTAAAGCCAAAGCTGTGGCAATATCTTCTGCGCTCCATCGTACACTCTTCTTCCCTGTTACTAAACATTTTATCTGCCCAGGAGTAAAACATTTCGACAGAATCTTCTCAACTTCTCTAAAAACTATGCTCTTGGAACATGATGGGATAGTCCTACGCTTTAAACGCATTCTATTTGCTGTGGCTCTGGCCTGCTTTAACGCAATGTCACATTTCTTCAGAGCATCTTCTTTAGCTGCATTTTCCCTCTGTAGCATTTCAATTTTGTCTTTCAAACGCTGGATTTCTAGATCTTTCTCTACATCCATTGAAGTTTCTGTATTTGTTGTCTTCTCAAGTCTTCTCTTCTTCGGGGATAGTGTCTCAAGATTAGAAATTGCTCTTTTCCTTATGTTCCTTACTTCATTTCTCTGTCCACGATCATTCGAGCCCTAAAAAAGAAAATAATGTGTTTTAAGATTTGCATTTCAGGTTGTGCATTAACAATTATACAGTGGAACAGTGCCATAACTTGTGTGTGGGGGGGGGGTGCCTCCTAATTGACCCTATTTAAGCTTCCTTTCGTTCGAGGGGTTCACTTCATTATTAAACTTTCTTACTCCATATGATAGAATACGAACATTAAGGTGCAAATGAAGCATGGAATACATTTATCACATCCAAGTTTAAAAAAAAATCTTTCCAAACGAAGGAAAAAAGGTAAAGAAAACATGTTTTGGGTCAATTTCAGTAAATTGGTTACCATTAGGGTCCCCCAGAAATAATATATATTTGTGTCAAATATTGTTTCGTCAAATGAACTAGTAAAAGATGGGATGCGCCTATCATGCTATTTCCAAAAGAACTGAAAATAATTTAGGATGCTGCTGCTTCCCCAATATACGTTTCTAAGTAAAGCACAAATGCAATATGGGCTCTACTTCAGTAAAATACGAACTTGGGCACTTATAACTAATTACAATGTTTATTGAGCTTTTAAAATCTAGGTAGGCCCAAATTTTATATTTTCCTAGGGGACCAACTTCAAATTTTCTTCGGCGGGGGAAGGTTCACGCCGCAGGAAAAGTTGCAATTTACGCCACTGCAGTTAAAATACAATATTACCATAGCAGGATACCGGGCTCACAAAATACCAGTATGCATTCATGACGTCCTTAATTTACTTGGAAGTCTATATGCTTTACATTCCGTGCTTTTAAAATTACAACTAGCGAAAAAAAAATGGTCTAATTCCTCAATTTTTCATTCAAGCTCGATTTTTTTCGTATGGCCTACGTATACAGACAGCATCGATGCGTGGACAGTCGAGTCCTCACTCCAGACTTTTTAATCGCATTCACGCAATCTTTGCTTTGGCTAATTACATATAGCCTACATCTCCCCCATAAATAAATAAATAAATAAATAAATAAATAAAAAACTCGTGATGCGTGGGATAGCTGTTCAACCCAGGTTTCGTGTAGATCTCGTCCAGGACAACTCTAGATTCCCATTTATTCACGATCAAGAGTAACATTAAAATAAAATTTTAAAAAAGAACAGGGAAATACGTATTTTCTATATCCAGCGTTCGGAGAAATTAAATCATTGAGTTTTACGTTTCATGGCGGTGAGGCTAAAGGAGACGGTGATGATAAGTAATGAATGAAATGGTGGAATGAAGAAAGTGGGAGGAAACGGGAGAACGCCGAGGGAACCCACGCACACGGTGTTTGTCCACCACAAAGTTCACTTGGCGGGGGCTGGGATCAAACCCGGGACCCCAAGCACCAGAGGTGAACGCTGTACTACTGAGCCACCGCGCCCCCCGGAATTAGAAATATCACACAGTTATTGTTTTTTTTAATATGCAACTTTGGTAATGCTTTCTGTCCAATATAATGACATAATTTCATGTGTATTACTTATAATCTCTATATTAAATATATTACTGATTTATTATAGGCCTATTAGAACACAGTATTAAAACACACCTTGATAAAGAGTGGAATATATTTTCGACTTTACGTGCCTCCTAATTACGTATGTGTCAAAACTTTAGTCTACATAAAGGTTTCTCAAACTGTGGTGCGCGTACAACATTTGGTACGTGAGCCGCTTTCGGTGGCACATATGGCTTATGATAGTATAATAATTATGTTTTGGCCGTACGCCTGTGGAAAAGTTTGAGAAACCCCTATCTGGACTGTTTCCACCAATTCGAATCAGTCTTCGCAAAAATTTCTGACCACAACGCAACGCAAAATATGTGTTAAGAACTTTTGATGGTGAGTCTGTTTTGTAAAAATAAATAAATAAATAAAATTAAAAATTAAAATAATGCCGAGCTACTGCTACAGGTCGCAAACGGCAATTTGTGTATCAGTTCAATATAGCCAAAATGATCGCGAACTCAAAATATGCATCAGTGATTCATAGTGCAAAACCAGATCTGATATCAAATATCGCAAATTAAAAAGTGAGTTTTGCATTGCGTTGATGCAGACCGATACGGAATGAAGCCCTAGCCAAGGGCGCCGAATTCTGTAAAATTATTGTTGTTGAGTTGATTTTGATTTTAACGTCCCTTTCAGCAGCAAGGCTATATGAGACAGAACCTATTGATTAACGTGGAATCTGAACCACACGAGCTTCCGCCGGGAATCGAGCCCGGATTTGGTTGTTGGGGAGCGGAGGATTTTCAAGGAGATATGTTAAATGCAAGCAAATATATCCAGTTTCGGAAGGAACAAGCAAACTTGGGGCCCATACTTTATCTCCCTTTCCCAGAATCGGCGCCCAAGCTCTAGGTATTTAGATATCTTTTAAATTATGTACATTTAAAAATAAATTATTTTCTCTTACCTGTTTACTTTTGTTCGTTGTACTAGTGCTCGCAACAACATATTCATCTCCATGCCAATTTGGGATGTGGAAAGAAGGAATTGCGTCAGGTCGGAGTTTTTTTCTTACAGGTAGCCCAAGAAGCTCATGTTGTAAGTCTCTCTCATAATCTTCGGGTAAGAAATGAATAGAACATACACGTGCATTGTTTACATTGATTCTGTCCGCACGTTTACACCGAGAAACCCATTCTCGTTGTACCGACAATTTCTTTGGAAAACGGTGATACATTATATCTAGAGTCTTCTTTCCCCAATTGGGACATTGGGCAACAGCACAGTTATTATTATTTTTATTCATTTTTGTCTCAACAATAAACTACACTTTAAAAATTTGATGCATCAACACCTCGCACTATTGCATTATAATGTATTTATTTCGCGCTCTCTTCCACGTGACGTCACATTGCGCAGGAACTCTGGGTAATTTTTTCTCTCGATAGCAGAGAATGTGCTACCTGTAATACTCTATATACATTGGGATAGCACTTTGGAGAGACAATGTTTCTTTTAGTCTTGATATTGAAACCGTAAACATTGGTTGAACAAACGCCACAATCAGCACAGTGATTTTGTGGCTCGCGCCAGACCATCGGAACACGAAATCCGAAAGCCTGTTGTTCTCCCGTTAACCAGCGTCTTAGTCCTTCAACACATGCATAGCAAACATAGTGGTGGGGTGCCCAAGTTTTGTCTTGGTGTCCTGCTTGTACACCGAAATACACGAGATACACCAGCACTAAAAGTTGTAGTGTGCACCACGTTTAATGATACAAGTGCTGCATCTGCGGGTTTACATTGCAAACGATTCGTTGTTATCATAAGCAAACAGATGGCAACATTTCCTATGTCCTGATATCTGTCCATTCGTTTCATATTTGTGATGCTTTTGGAAAAATAACACATTGTGACACTTACAATTTGCAAACAATTCTGACGTGATGGACAAAAACTAAGATCATTTTTGGATTAAGCGCAACATGATACAAAGGAATCCATCGCCCAATGTTGAAAAACATGACATAACAGAAATAATGCAGGCCTGCGTAATCAGTCACCACTCGGTAATGATAATTACCTCATCAGTCGTTACTCGTTGACAATAGACTACTTGAGAGAATGAACGTTTTAATATGTTATTGTTACAGCACAAGTTCAGTAAGATATACCAAACATATTCTGTACATCTCTATGCACACACACAAGTACTTATCGATTTAGTGGAAATACCTCAGAAAAGCTCAACTTACTAGATTAAAATGGCGTTAGATCTCCTTTCACTCACATGATAGCTCTAGTGTGATGTGGAATAAATTCATAGAAGTCATGGCAGTTTCTACATCATTACCGTGTGTTCAGTTCACTGAACAATGCCGTTCTAATGCTTCGCCTGTATTAAGGGATTTGACTTAACACGCGACGACAAACATGCCGGTGCTACAGTTGCCGCTTCACCATTGGCAACTCAGACATATGACATGATTCAATTACATGAATAAGTATCTGCGTGGTCATTCAGCATTAATCGATAACTAATACACAACATATAGATACAATACTTTTTTCTCAATGCTTATCTATCATTAAACAGTACTGATAACCTACTCATCTACTACTACTCAGTAATAATAACATACTAATCGACCACTATTCTCTAATAATAACATATACATTGGTCACAACTGCACTTGACCATATCTAAAGGGGGCGCGGTGGCTCAGTGGTAGAGCGTTCACCTCCGGCGCTTGGGGTTCCTGGTTCGATCCCAGCTCGCGCCTTGCGGACTTTGTGGTGGACAAACACTGTTCTCATGGCTTTTCTCGGGGTTCTCCCGTTTCCTCCCCCTTACTTCATTCCACCATTTCATTCATTTCTCATAATCATCGTCTCCTTTGGCATAACCGCGGGACATAAAACTTCAAGATTTCATTTCAGTTTTTGACCATATCTAATAAATAATACAATAATCGTGAGAATGTAGCTCTGAGAATGTTCCTACCACAGCCTAATTTTAGCAAAATATATGACATATACACGTACGCATTCTTGTTCAGATTTAGTTTTATGAAACTAAATTTAATAGTATGTTTTACGACGAAAAATAAGGAAAGATCAAATTTATTCCAATACTTTGGACTAACATTATAAATGTACATTGAAAGTACTATTCATTTTTTTAAGAAGTTGGATTCCCAAAACTCCATTGGTAATTACATCTCATATTACATTGGATTGCATCTCATATCTCCTTTGTTTATTCGTGTGTGTGTGCGTCCGTCTGGGAGACACAAAATCTCAAGAACAATTTGATGTATCACCATCAGTTTTGATCAGGGTTTAGAGGGTCATAAAAGATAGGAATCGATTCGTTGGGGGAAGTGATATGCAAACCGGACGTAGTAGAAATAAACTGTTTCCGGTTTCAACTTTGATCGTTATAGATCAAAATATGGTAATAGATAGTTGCAAGCTGTATCCTACAATCCGCTCAGCATTCCAAGAATACATTTCATCTTCGTTGTTAAGTCTTTACTAGAAGTGAAAATAATAGAAATCCATTAAAACTTTCGGTTTCAATATATAACTGCATTGATTAGAAACATATGAGATAGCGTGAGTCAGTTTTTCAAAAAAAAAAAAATGCTTTACTGAAAATATGTACTATTTTCTCTCTTAACACCGTAAATGAGATTTGTTCAAAAAGTATTGAACCTTATTTTTACCTGCGTAAACCAATGAACTGTGGGAAACTCTTCAGTGTAGATCTAGAGAGGAGATTCATGCACTGGCATGATCTTTTACCCCACTCGCAGAACGCATCAGTTGCTGGCAGTCGACCAACAAGTAAAGACGTGTAGTGAGTGCTCGTCCTATTTCAGTTTTTGACAGAAAAAAACTTAAGCAACGATATTGCGTCAATTTTTTGCCAAAAGTATTTTGGTGACACCCAAGCGGAAACCATTCGCAAGATTCAACAGGCTTTCGGGAACGATGCTAGGAGCGCCTCACGTATAAGGGAGTGGTATAACAGCTTCAAAGATGGTCGCACATCAGTGGACAATACACAACGTTCAGGTAGGTCCTCAACAAACAGGAATGACAATATTATTGAGCAAGTGCGGACAGTTGTCTTGCAGTAACATCGTATCACAGTCCGAGAAATTGCGAACGATATAGGGGCAAGCATCGTATCGGTGCATTCAATTTTGAACGAGAATTTGGGCATGAGAAGAGTGTCCGAGAAATTGCGAACGATATAGAGGTAAGCATCGGATAGGCGCATTCAATTTTGAACGAGAATTCGCGTATGAGGAGAGTGTCCGAGAAATTTGAACCGAAGTTGCTAATAATGGAGCAGAAGTAATTGCATCTGGACATCGCACAGGGTATGCTGGACAATGCAAACAGTGCTGAACACTATGTTCATAGGGGATGAAATATGGATACAACATAATTTGAGCCAAGTTAAGACATTATACGTAATGCAACAGCACGGTTGGTCACCATTCCAAAAACTGTATTTCAGAAGTGTTTCCAACAATCGTGGGAACACTGGGAGAAGTGTGTGCATTACCAAGGAGACTACTTTGGAGGAGGTTAGTAGTTCGCATTTCCAAATCAGTAAATGTATAATTGCCAACCAAAGGTTTCATACTTTCTCAACACACCTCGTATTTAATGTTGGAAGTGTCAGAGATCAACAGGTTGAGATTCTAATGATGATCGGTATAGAGTACGAACGGTAATAAATAACGTTAAAAAGGTTTCCTGCAATTAACTAAGTGTCCCAAAAATATATTCCATGTCCACTTACAATCGCATGTGGTGGAAATTTTCAATCAGTTCCAGTTTCAATATTAATTGAGAAAAAAAAATCACGTGTTATAATCCAAACTTCTTTTCGTTTTGTACACTTGACACTACTAATTTACTTTTATAAAAATGATGTATGAAAAAAACAATTTAAAAGAATAAATGAAAACAATTCCAATATTAAAAGGTTACTTTTCGAATACGTTTTTTACTAAAGTATTAAATACGAAAAAAATTAAATATTCTAAAATAGAATCTTTGAGACAAGTTTAGTGTTTGAGTGTGGTTTCATAGAAGGGAACTATTTTCCTCGTCTTGGAGCTTAGTAGTTTCTCTCTCTCTTTTTTTTTCTGTTCGTGACTATTTTGTGTTCAGAGGAAGATGTTACAATGTAGATGAGCTGGGAGGTCCAGTGCGATCCGTCGTTTGTAATTATCCCTTCTGGACAGAGGGGACCATCACATTCCACTGAGGCTTGCTTTGGGCATCTGTGTAAAAGCAGCTATGCTGTTCTCATCACTGCTCAGTGGCCGAGAGAAACAACTCTATCGGCTGCTAGAATGGAGAGGACTGGATTCTACCACAGTATTTTCTGGCCCTTTTCTACTCTTTTCTATCCTTTTATCTCCAGTCCTACATGTATATATGTAGTTTATACATTTCTTTTTTCTGTACAATGTGTTACAAGCAAATTTACATACAGGTTGTAGGCACGTTCAAGAAAACCAACCGCGCAAATTTCTATAAGAAAATCCTGTACTTTCACCTGTAACCAGAAACCTATGTGATCAATATTGCAAGTATAAACGTTAAAAATCTTCGCTAAGTTCATCCCATTTTAAAAATATAAGAAAATCCTGTACTTTCACCTGTAACCAGAAACCTATGTGATCAATATTGCAAGTATAAACGTTAAAAATCTTCGCTAAGTTCATCCCATTTTAAAAATATTTTACTGAACAACAAAGAATATGAAGGGAGCTGCTTCGTGGCTAAGCGGTTAGCGTACGCATCTTTCGCGTGGGAGAGCCTGGTTTGATTACACTAGTCAACAAAATTTAACTTTTTTTGTGACACATGAGGGAAAACACCTGATCTTAAAGGAACTGTGGCCGCTGAATTCGAATCTGCAATCCATTTTTCTCTATCACGCACAGTTTTCCCGTGACAGAGGGATTTTCTGGAAATTTCCCCCAAAATTTCCCTTTTTCTTCATTTTTGTACCTCTAGCTCGGGTACCCTTAGGCATATAAACATACAAATTATATTCTAGGTTAGCTTGATTTATACTTAGTAAACCCTGTAAGTTTGATCTGAGTCGCATCATTCTTCATTGAGAAATAAATATATTTCTATAAATATATGCTATGTGTACTGTCCATTTTACCATATACAATAGGTGCAGAAAAATCACATGTAACTTCCACGGGAATTACAATATAAGCAAGGTTTATACTTCATTGGATTTGCAATGAAACATACTTTACAATGATGTATACACCATGTCTGCCATTTTTATAAGAGGGAAATTCTAGAGGGATTTTTCGGGAAATTCAATAAAAAAGTAGTTTTTAGTCTCATGTCACTGTTCATATAGTGATACAGAAGCGGGAATTGCGCCAGAATATAGATTAATATCAATTTAATAAATCAATAGCTCACTAGTAAACAAGGTTTTTGCCACATGAAAGAAAACATCTGATCCTAAAGGAACTTTGGTCGCTGAATTCGAAAGTGCAATCTGTTTTTCTCCATCACCCACAGTTTTTTGCGTGACAAGGGGAGGGGGCTGAGGAATTCCCTCAAAATATACCTTTTTTCCAAATTTTCGTACCACTGGCCCTTGAAATATAAATACAAAAATGACACCATATAAAACTTTGATTTATACTTAAGAAACTTCGCAAGTTTCAGAACAATCGCATTATTATTTCTATAGCTGCATGTATGTTGTTTGTACTACTTATTTTAAGACTTGATGTTACGTTCTTTTCACCGAAAGAAAAAAAACACAATTTCATTTACCCATACAGGCACAAATACGAAAAATGAGAGTATACGACATGGAGTAAGAGGTCTGTGGTTTTCTACCACCTGGCATGTGATTGCATTGATACAGCTGTACAAACAACACGTGTTTAGCTGATGCAATAAAGCTGCGCAAAATCGGACTCTACTGATAAATTGTCAGGTCCATGGCAAATAGATAAGGAAGTGTAGTATAACTGCATGCATATTGTACGTTTAGTTTTAATTTGGATTTGCCTGTGACAAGTGGTCGTAAGTGCGTGTGCGTGTTTGTTTTCTTTTTCCGCTATGAAATCGCGGCGTGCGGGTATAAACTCACCGAACACTTTCTGTTACGTGTGTGGAAAATATACTGTGAAAAGTCATTAACAGAAACGTTAAAACAAGCTTATTATAGCTATTTTAGGTGTCATGTGGGTGATCAAGACAAAGTGTGGTCTCCCCATGTGTGGTGTGTAACATGTTATTCTACTCTTATTAAGTGGAAAAGTGGCGATAAAACTCGAGCTATGCCTTTTGCGGTGCCAATGGTCTGGCGAGAACCAACCAGTCATACTGAAGACTGTTATTTCTGAGTTAAGTATTCTAACAAAAATTTGGGGTCATTCTAAACGAACAAAATCTAATATTGAGTACCCAAATGTTCCATTCGCTCTAAACCCCATACCACATGGACCTGAACTCCCAATCCCTGATCCATACGCACAGTCAGAAGAATCTTCTCCAGCAGAAGAGCAAGTAGATGAGTTGCCCGAACCATCAACTTCATTTGATCCAAACTATAGCCGAACCAAAAACAGACCTCTTCTTGTTAACCAGTCCAGACTGAATGACTTAGTGAGGGATCTAAATCTGAGTAAGCAACAAGCTGAGTTGCTCGGATAGAGACTTCAAGAATGGAATTTACTGGCTCCCACCACCAGAATTTCAATTTTCAGAAACCGACATGAACAATTTTCAGGTCACTATATAATGCAAAATTCCCTCTGTGCATGTACAAATATAGATGGTTTAATGGATGCACTAGGTTTCCAACACATCCATGAAGAATGGAGGTTGTTTATCAACTCCTCTAAAACAAGCCTTAAGGCTGTTTTGCTACATAATGGGAACACTAAACCATCAATTCCAATGGCATATTCCGTAGAGATGAAGGAAACTTATGAAAGTTTGTCTGTGTTGTTAGCTGCGATACATTATAACAAGTGCTGTTGGCAAATTTGTGGTAATTTAAAGGTCATTGCTATACTACTGGGGCTTCAGGGAGGATTTACAATGTACTGTTGTTTTCTTTGCTTGTGGGACAGTAGGGCAACTGAATCACACTACATTCAAAAAGAATGGTCCCCAAGAGAAACATATATGCCAGGGAAACACAATGTTAAGTATTCTCCCTTAGTTAATTCAGAAAAAATTCTGCTGTCGCCTTTACATATAAAATTAGGCTTAATGAAAAACTTTGTTAAAGCCATGGACAAGAATGGAGAAGGTTTTGCATACCTTAGAAGTCAGTTTCCAAAACTTAGTGACGCGAAAGTAAAAGAGGGAATATTCGTCGGGCCCCAAATTCGGAAACTATTAAAGGACAACATATTTGAGGAAAAGTTAAATAATGATGAACTATCCGCCTGAAGAGATTTCAGTAAAGTGGTGTATGGATTTTTGGAAAATCATAAGGCAGAAAATTACCGTCAATTGGTTCAAGAGCTTTTGGATAGCTATCAAAGGTTAGGATGTAGAATGTCCCTGAAAATTCACTTTCTTCATTCCCACTTGGAATTTTTCCCCGAGAATTTAGGAGCTGTAAGTGACGAACAAGGGGAACGATTCCATCAGGACATTCAAAAAATGGAGCAACGTTATCAAGACAAATGGGATCCTCATATGATGGGCGACTACTGCTGGTTTTTAGTTAGAGAAAGAGATTGGCACTACAAAAGGAAGAATTAAGTACAAATGTTTTATTTTCCTACTTTGTAAAGCAGTTGTGCATTTGCTCCATTGTGATTTATTGATATTTGTTTTTGTAGGTCAATATTAATTTTTAGTTTACCATCTTGAATAACGTTTAAAAGGCGTGGAAACTAAGAATTTTGTTGTATACTTTTGGAGTTAAAAATCAGTTTTTCAATAGGATTAATCTGGCGCAATTCCCGTTTCTGTATCACTATATGAACAGTGACATGAGACAAAAAATCTACTTTTTTTAGGGAATTTCCCGAAAAATCCTTCTAGAATTTCCCTCTTATAAAAATGGCAGACATGGTGTATACATCATTGTAAAGTATGTTTCATTGCAAATCCAATGAAGTATAAACCTTGCTTATATTGTAATTCCCGTGGAAGTTACATGTGATTTTTCTGCACCTATTGTATATGGTAAAATGGACAGTACACATAGCATATATTTATAGAAATATATTTATTTCTCAATGAAGAATGATGCGACTCAGATCAAACTTACAGGGTTTACTAAGTATAAATCAAGCTAACCTAGAATATAATTTGTATGTTTATATGCCTAAGGGTACCCGAGCTAGAGGTACAAAAATGAAGAAAAAGGGAAATTTTGGGGGAAATTTCCAGAAAATCCCTCTGTCACGGGAAAACTGTGCGTGATAGAGAAAAACGGATTGCAGATTCGAATTCAGCGGTCAAAGTTCCTCAAAGATCAGCATTCTTCTTTCATGTGGCAAAAACCTTCTTGACTAGTATTATCGGTGGAATCACATGTGGTTCGTATTCCATGTTAGTCAGTAGGTCCACGCTTCATATAACCTCACTGCTTAACGGGACGTTAAAATCAAAACCAACTCAACTCAAAAAAATATGAATTATATCAGAAAGATCTTGAAAGAGAGTGAGGTAATATCTACAAAAGGCTTTCCAATTAAATAATTGAAACGAGTGCATCGAGAGATGAGAGAAGGGGAGACTTTAACCCAGCGTCTTTCGTAAATTTTTCGTCTTTCGTTGGATTAGACACATTTTGCGAAGAAATTGTCTTCTTCATACCGGCATAGAAGAAAAGATGAAAAAATCGAGGAATACGAAGAAGAAGAACACAACTGCTCGATGATTTGTAGAATAGAAAGAAATATTGGGGACTAAAATAGGAAGCTGAAGATCGAGAAAGGACGAAGGAATATTTCCAGTCCCAAACCTAAATTTAAAAATAAATAAAGATGGAAAAACTTCATTATTACCAGAACCTTTCAAGAGCTAGAATACTTAATAATAATAATAATAATAATAATAATAATAATAATAATAATAATAATAATAATAATAATAATAATAATAATAATAATAATAATAATAATAATTATTATTATTATTATTATTATTATTATTATTATTATTATTATTATTATTATTATTATTATTATTATTATTATTATTATTATTATTATTATTATTATTATTATTATCGAGATTTTACCATTCAAATCAAGCAGCACTTGTGTATCCGTCTGTCTGTTCTACTCAGGTTAAATTTATCTTAGTTAAATTAAACTTGGTGTCATATTTTCTTTGTAAACTCTGAAAATAAACTTATTATATTATTTGAGATTGAAATCTTTCAGCAATAAGGGGTAACATGAGGCAAAATCCTCCTCATTTTATAAGTTTTAATTTTCTTTTTAAAAAAATAACAAAACTTTCACTTGTTTCTGCAATGTGCAGTAACGCTAGTAATAGTTTCAGGTCTTTGCATGCAGACAAGTCTGTGTGCGTATTTTATGACGCCAAAATCGTTCTGTAATCAAAGAAAGCTCAGCTCTATAAGAAAAGTCTTGAAGTCAACTACGTATTTCATCATTTCATAATGCTTCTCAGATAATATTTGGTTCATTTTTTCTATACTTTTTAATATTCTAAATTGTCTTTCATTTAATCACTTGACACATAGAGGTCCGTGGTGAATTTTGAGTTTGTTTTTCATGGGGCTGCTATAATGATTTTGTAAATGAAAAATTAGAAAATGAAATATGGCCATAGCACATCTGATCATAGCACAAAACACTTGGATAGAGCCACGTCGGTCCCTTTTTGTGGGACAATCTCAGCACGATCGGACCAACGGGCTCCTAAGGTAGTAACGAAAACGGATAGATATGAGGTCCCATGAGAACTACGAAGCCCATTAGGAAAAGTAACTGTAAGTCTCATGGACCCTACACGGCGATGAGGGTGTTAAATTGGAAAGTGTTGGTCTGAAAACAGTGAAGAATATGAAAATATACTTCAATTTCATCCTAATATGGAAACCTTGTTGAGAGTGTTCTTAATCTTAATATGAAAATTTTGGATAAGCTTGCATATGTCCATTATTTTATTCATATTAGTTTCATTTTTGTATACGGTATAGTTTAGTGGTTTTAGTGAATTCTCTTGTGATTCTTTTAGTGATTTTTGGTGAGTTTTAGTGAATTGTGTTTGCATTGACTGACAACAGTGAGTCCAGAGTTCTACACAAGTGTGTCTGTGCATTTGACAATGTGCTGTGAAATGCAACTAGACAAGCATGTTCATTCATAGTTTTAGAAAAGCATATTTATTCATAGTTTTTAGAAAAACATTCATGTTAATTAATATACAAAGATTTACCTGTTCTTAACAGTGTTTTAGATTGCTACTCAGTTTATGTGTGATCGAAGACAAGGTGTGTGATCATTTAGCAAGCAACCATGTGGACAAATAATTGTAATATTGCAGAAACAAGTATAGATAAGTAATTCATTGTACTAATATTTAAGTATTATATCATTATATTAACATATGAACAAAGCATGTTATATTTATCATATTAACGCATGTACCTTTGAATAAGAATTGAAGCAAATAACATCTAAAATATTCGTTAAGTCTTATTTCTCGTTCCTCCATGATATCTGGGTGAATCAGCAATATGGGTTTAATCATACAGTTCAAAAGCTGTGGATGTGATATGTAGAATTTATGCGAACAGTATATAAACATATCACCCCCTTTATACGTAAACAAATTTTGTTGCCAGAATACTTCATCTTAATATGAAATCCTTGTTAAGAGTATACTTCAGTTTCATCTTAACATGAAAACCTTGTTTGCAGTATACTTCAGTTTCACCTTAAGACAAAAACTTCGTTCAGAGTATACTTCAGTTTCATCTTAACATGAAAACCTTGTTTGCAGTATACTTCAGTTTCACCTTAAGACAAAAACTTCGTTCAGAGTATACTTCAGTTTCATCTTAACATGAAAACCTTGTTTGCAGTATACTTCAGTTTCACCTTAAGACAAAAACTTCGTTCAGAGTATACTTCAGTTTCATCTTAACATGAAAACCTTGTTTGCAGTATACTTCAGTTTCACCTTAAGACAAAAACTTCGTTCAGAGTATACTTCAGTTTCATCTTAACATGAAAACCTTGTTTGCAGTATACTTCAGTTTCACCTTAAGACAAAAACTTCGTTCAGAGTATACTTCAGTTTCATCTTAACATGAAAACCTTGTTTGCAGTATACTTCAGTTTCACCTTAAGGCAAAAACTTCGTTCAGAGTATACTTCAGTTTCATCTTAACATGAAAACCTTGTTTGCAGTATACTTCAGTTTCACCTTAAGACGAAAACCTCGTTCAGAGTATACTTCAGTTTCATTTTAATATGAAAACATTGTCCAGAGTACAGCTACTTCAGGTTCATCTTAATACGTGATTCTGTTATTATGCATTACCAATTTCGTGTTTGATAAAATGAAAAGTTTTTCTTAATTTTATCTAAAAATTGCGCATAAGGATTTACACTCAGTCAATATTAGTTTGATTAGTTCAATTAGATTTTTCGGTTGATATTTTTCGACATTTATTTTCGTTAAAGGATATTAAGCTTGGTTTAAAGGGACAAGTTTTGTCGATAGATGGCAGTACAACCTTCGTATCTCTTCCATGTATTTTTTACCTTTCACGAACATTTACAATTTCTTTTACAAATTTCAACGTAGAGACTTCAAATTTTTAAAGAAGGAACTTCATAACCTATTAAAAGGAACAATCCCTGGTGATTTTTTATTTAGAATTTTGTTCATTGTTGAAATGGCTTGATTGTTGAAATGGATATCCAAACCTTTAACAATGGAACTGTTTCAACAATGAAGAAAATTCTAATTAAAAAATCGACACGGATTGTTCCCTTTAATAGGTTATGAAGTTCCTTCTTCAAAAATTTGAAGTCTCTACGTTGAATTTTGTAAAAGAAATTGTAAATTTTTTCATGAAAGGTAAAAAATACATGGGAGAGATACGAAGACTGTAGTGACATCTATCGGCAAAACTTGTCCCTTTACACTAACCTTAACATTGTACAACTTTTATTTATGATACTATTAGTAATATTATTATTAATTATACTAATAATTAGTAATATATATTATTACTATATACTAATATATTATAGTACTAGTGATATTATTATCAATTATAGATAATTTACTTACATCTATATAGTAATTTGATTATCAATTTATTATTTATTATTGTAGGTAGAGCAGACTCCGATCCACCCGGACTATTGTGGCGGTAGAGCAGGCTGGATAACAGAAAAGTTCTGTTATTACCTATTTCGTGACCCACCTGTACACTAAAAACACACTTTGTATACCAAAAACCCGCTGTTATTGATATTTTCTGACCTTTTAATATGGGCCAGTACATGATATATGTTTGTAAATATACATTTTGAAAATTTATGGAAAGAAGAAGAAAGTCCAAAAGTTAAAATGTTGCTTAGATTTTGGGCTAAAGTTTATACCAAACTTAATAGCAGGAGGCATAATATGATATACACTATTCAGTATGAGTATAAACAGTTTTACATTACCGTAAAACGGATGTAATTATTTTTAAAGAAATGCTATAAATTTATTTTTCTATTCATTGATAAATCAATACATAAATTTGAAAACATTGACCTACAAGTAGAGATGAAACTTAGGGTCTAGTTTCTGAAATATGTCTTAGAAAGATGACTGACTCTCCTTGGCTAAGTCACGTTTCTATGGCGCTGAAAGCAGGGTAAATCGTACATATATACACAAGTTCATTACAAAGTTTTAGTTTTCCTTAAACTAGGCAGGTTGTTTCACAGGGCAGTGTTGCCAGACCAGTCAGTTGGAAAAGCAGGAGATTCGACGATAAAAAACAGGAGAAAGCAGTAGACACATACAGTGGTGGCGTTTGAAAGTAAATCCAGGGGAGGCAATAAAATTTGCCATTATTAAGGGGGCAGTAGTCAAAACAAGCAATCCAGAATTCATTTCCGATGAACTACGTTAAGCAAATGAAAGTGAAAAGTCCCGATTTATATTAATATTATTTGATGCAAACATGTGTGAAGTAAAACGTAGTGAAAGAGCAAAGTGGAGTGGGAAAATGTCTTTTCATGCACGTAGCGATAACGTAGCTATATTGTGCAGTCACACGTGACCGTGGCGTAAGACGATTTCTTGCTGACGATCGCGGAGCAACGATCTAAGCCACTCTTCCAGCCCAAGTCCCAATTTAAACAACACTTACTTGTAAATCTAACAGAAAGTCATAAAAATGCTAACCATAATGCATATAGAAAATAACGTACAGTTCTATTCTTTGGATTCATATTATATACAGTAAAGCTCTATAACTATATGCTCTACAGAGCTTTGTGTATTGTAACGGAGAAATTTCGTCTTTTTATGTGAGGAAACATTGAAAATTCAATATTAATAATAATAATATTTCTTCAATTTCTCGAAATAAAGAAAAAGCAGGAGATTGTTCACTTTTCATTTTCTTTCGCAGTAGATCAGTAGAACGTAGAAAAAGCAGATCTCCTGCAAAATCAGTAGATCTGGCAACACTGTCACAGGGTAGATAATCACGACTCTACTAAACTACAAAGGCACTTACGGTAAGAATTTTTTACGGACTGATTGGATAGATAGTAGATAGTTGGATAAGATGAATATTGGTAAAATCATCTATAATCTATACTGTTATCGTGAAATGTTTGATTTGCATTCATGTTTTGACACATAATGGTACCGAATACGAATACAAAAACAAATTGTCAGAACAAAATTACAAAAGTCGATTCAGGAACTAATAATTGAAACTTTGTGAAAGCTTACGTTTCTTACTCTTTTTACCAGTTTTAATAATTTTACTCTGACATCTACTATTTGTCTATTAAAGCTTAGCGTACCTTTTCATTAATTGTGTTAGCTGAGACATAGATCTACAGCTTAAGCTGGAAATCGAAAGAACATAATTCGTTGAATACAGAGGCGGATCTATCCCGGGGCTGGGGGCCTAGCCCCCCAGTTTCTTGAGTGACAAAAATAATTGAAGCTATTATTTATATATTTTTCAAACTTTATAGTATAGGTCATGATATATCTATGATAGCCTGGACTCTGGTGGCCTCCTTAGTTTTTGCCTTCTAGATGTGCCTTTGGTTGAATACTTTCCCACCTAGAATTCAACTCTGGACCATGTACACCAAACACGCAGCCAGTGGCGGATCTAGGCCAGGGCCGGGAAGCCTAGGGCCCCCAGTTTTTCAGTGATAAAATAATTTAAGGTATTATTTATATATTTTTGAAAGTTTATATATACCTATCAGTCTGGGTACTTGCTGCCCCCCACCACTTTTTAGTTTCCAGATCCGCCACTGCACGTAGCTAAGGTAATCTGTACTACTTTACATCTTTGTTACACGAGGGCGCTTGAAAAAGTTTTTTTTTTTTTTTGTATGGCAACTTAAGAAAGAAAAAAATAAACATTTATTATTTTTTGCCGTAGTACACTGTAAAAAGTAATTTCTTAAATTTGAGAAACGGTTTCTTATGTGTACACCGAGACAATATTTTCTTAGAAATGAAATTTAGTAATTCTCATTCATAAACAAAGCAACAGTGTGGTGTCTCGAACTGCTTGATATAACCTCCCCTACTTTTCTTCACTTTTCATTAATGAGAATTTCAAACTCTTATTTCTAAGAAAAGATCTTCTCCGTGCACAGATATGATACAGTTTCTCAGATTTAAGAAGGTATTTTTAACGGTGTATTCATAACATCAAATACACACATTTCAGCGCTTTGAAAGTGTATGAATACCTCGTCAGAAAAATGTGATTAGCTTTGAATGTGTTTCACGGTTTTCGCATTTTCATTGTTTCAGAATTGCTTATCGCTTTTTAGCAGCGAAAACATTAAAGCCACTGAGAATGAGATCTGGAGAATAAGATGGGTACGTGAGACGCTGGCATTTGAATTTTTGGATTTCGGAAACCATTACACGAGCAGTATGAGGGCGGACTTTTTAATGAAGCAATAAAATGACTGATGACTCGTCGTTTGATCCTCATTGCAAGGCGAAATGGTTTTGTAGAGGCTGTGCATAAGAGGCATTAGTATTTTTTTTCCATAAAATGTTCCCAAATTCTCAATTTTATTTTGCAAAACAAAATGAGATGAATTTTTTCTTCTGATTTTTGGATGCGGAATTTGTGGAGTTAGGCGTTGAAAAGTGGCGTCTTTCCTTGTTTGCTCTCTCTGTTTTTGGATTCAGGTTTCAACTTCTGTGACAATTTTGTACATAAACACTATAGCACCTTCGGTCTGAGAAGATGCTGAGAAGAAGTCCCTTACAGGCATCAACATGACAATCTCTCAATTCAGAAGTTAATTGACATGGCACTCGCCTCGCAGAAACTTTATTGAACAACAGAACATTATGAACGAAAATGTATCCTGAACTAACGTCTTATATCTAAAATAGTGGCAATCCTTTGCTGTATACACCTATTTTCCTTCACAAGATTTTACTTTGTGGTGGTGTTTTCATTTGTTACTACTCAGCGTGCCTGACCCAATCACAGAAAGTAGTTCACAGAATTGAATTACAAGGTAGGCCTTTAAGACTCAGAATATTAATCGAGTTCTACTTTCATCCTGTTATTATTATTATTATTATTATTATTATTATTATTATTATTATTATTATTATTATTATTATTATTATTATTATATTGTTTTAACAACTTCACTAGTCAAAACGTTAATCATAGATCTCTACTATAACGTTATGCGTGAAGGCATCCTTATATACTGCCTTCCTTTGCAGTGTTCTTGCATTTACAAGTTGCATGATCCCTATTTGCCATAAAAGAGATTTTGGACGTATTTGCGTCCGTTCTTCCCGATGCATGTACAC
Source organism: Thermobia domestica (assembly GCF_964235325.1). NCBI lineage: Eukaryota > Metazoa > Arthropoda > Insecta > Zygentoma > Lepismatidae > Thermobia > Thermobia domestica. The sequence continues at coordinate 39,258,945 of NC_137464.1, forward strand.
TTGCCTACAGGCAATGCTGTTCAATGTATCTGTAAGAAATTTAAAGCTTGGGGTTTTGATAAATTTCTCCAGAGGTATTTTTCGAATTTTAATCCCACCCCAAATATTATAAGAGTTGTATATGAAAAGTAAAAATTGAAAATTTGCAATTTTCTCGAAGATGGTGAATTAAATTTCATAATGTACCATTTACAAACCTATAATATGGTACATATTTTTTAAAGGAAAAATGCAAGAAGTGTTGTTTATTATTGGGGGAAGCTCTTTCTGGATGATTTTCTCATAAAAGACTCAGGCGAATTTATTCATGTTTCATAAATAGACTTTGCAATAATCCTTGCACACACACACACACACACACACACACACACACACACACACACACATATATATATATATATATATATATATATATATATATATATATATATATATATATATATATATATATATATATATATATATATATATATATATATATATTCCTTCTTTATCCCACAAATCCCCAGCATATCACACGTATCACATCGATTTTCTGTTCACCTTATAAAGTTAGTTTCAAACGTTTTACACAAATACGAGTACTTTACAAGTCACATACAAACCTTTGTAGGCAAGCTTTGTTTCGTTTCTTTTCTTCAGAGTTTTAGCAATTTCATTCACCTCTTCTTGTCAGTAAGTAACTGCGGCTCATGGAGTTCTCAAGCGGCTTTCAGCTTCCAGATAAATTTAATTTATTCTTATGATAAGTAAGTATTTAAGTCCCTAATAATTTAATTTTCCTTGTATCTAGAAGGATCAGTAGTTACTCTGGTAAAATAGTAATTGTTCATACGAGTATACTAAATTAAGGTTATAAACTACGTTTGTTTCTCTTAGTGTCACAGTGGGTTTCCAATTCATTCGAAAACATTTCTTTTCGACATTTCTGTTATCTAAGTCCCTCACTTAGTGAACCTTGTAAATTTTGTTAAAAAATTCTTACTTGAACTATGATTGGGTTTTTGTGGGTTATAATATCACGTTAGTACGCTTTTTTAATATGTAAAAGTAGTTTACACTTGAGGGCGATTTTTTCGAGCGAGATTTTCAGTAACATGTGAGGATATTTTGTTTATTTTTCATAAATATAGACTATATTTTTTTATATATAAAATTAGAATGTATAAGTGTTCTGTCATCATCCCAAGATCCAGAAAGGGTGGTTCACTCTTTGGGTGAATATTTTGCAAAAGATTTACTCGAACACGCCAAAGGCGATTTTCTTCATATTTTTGTACCGCGGTGACTCAATAGCAGAGCGCTTACCTCTGTTACGAAGCTAGCTGTCCCCAAATGGGTTTTATGGTGACAAAACCTTGTACTTGGGGTTTCCTCCGGATTCTTACGTTCTCTCAAACACTTTTTATTTCCACTATTTCGTTCGTTATGATCATTAATATCACTTCCCTGAGCCACTGAGAATAAATATATCTTTTGGAAAGTTTATATTTTACAAATAAATATATAGAATTACTTACTCTATAATGTTACGGAAGTCATTCCCTGAAAAAATTCTACAAGATTCAGTTTATTGACTAGTTTTTCAAGATCTATTTTCTCAGACTATTCTGTTCATATTTCATAATTACAAATTTCGTTCACAACGCTATAATGTGGAATAAGTAGTTCTCAAGTTAAAGTCCACAAGGGGTAGTTTTTCCATTCCATTTCGACAAAAAAAAAAAATCCTCACACCATTTTGTTCATATAATAGGCATAAATACTTAAGGGTAAGCCATTAGTAATGAATATACCTACAAGGAGTAGTTCCAAATGTTCTTTCCCAACAACTGCTGAAACACTTTATTCATAAGAGTGGGTATGAAAAAGTTCGTACAATCACTTACTTGTTAGAAGAATCAAGAGAGCTCTGACTTGATGATGGTACTAGTCCTTCTCTACATAGTCACCGTGCCTAGTGGCATATTTTCGCAAGCGGTTCTTCAATTTCCGTAGGCTCGTTTTGTAAAAATCTGCAGTTTGGCTTTGAAACCACAGTTCAACCTATGAAATGACGTCATCCCTATAGTCAAAAAGGCGTTCTCTAAATGCATGTTTCATTTCTGGGAAGAGAAGTAAGTCACTTGGTGCTATATCCGATGAGTATGGGATGGGGCAATATTTCTGCACTCGTGTCGTTTTTCTTGTGGAGGAGGAAGGGTGTTTCCATTGTTTGCTCATGTCCTTCGTTACTGTGCCATAAAGATAAATCCAACCTTATCTATTGCCACTAGCCTGCCGACAAAATTCCTCTTCATCCACCTCATAGCAATGCAATATTTATCTATCAGCGTCCTCACGATTTCTCTCCTGGAAAAATGTGAACACTCGTGATACCCATCGTGCTGATACTTTCTCAAGATGTAGCTGGTTGGCAACAATATTCCAAGCGGATCTATAACTCATACCTCGTAACAATTTCAGTAGTTGCTCTCCTGTCTTCCATTATGATCTTATGAACTTTCTCCGTCAAGGTGGCCATCATAAACGAAAGATGATCCTCCAGATCTAGAGGCGTCCTGGAGATCATGTATCCAGTTTGGAATTGACGTTTCTACTTGGATACCATCTCATAGGATTGGATTTCATCCCCATAGACTTCTTTCATCTCTTCGTGGATCTCCTTTGTTGATTTCCCCTGAAGACAAGGGCGCCCATCAGGGGGGCAAGGTTGGGCGCTTGCCCCCCCTTTAGAGGAAATTGTGCTTCAGAAGATCGAAAACCCAATAGATATTTTAGAATAGTTACCACAAACTTTGAGACTACATTTGAAATGTCGCTTATACTTGCCTCTCCTTGGAAAGCAAAACATGGGCGCCCTTGCCTGAAGATGAAGGAACTTAATGACTCTTCGTGCCTCAAGCATGTCAATCATAATATCTTCAATGATTTACCTGCAGAAAAAGAAGAAGAAGAAAGTTGTTCTAATGAAAACAGAATTTTCATGGTTAACATACAAGGACATGATTATGAAATGCATGTCCGAGGGCATTAGTAGTTCGTCATCGCCTACGTGATTGCACAAATCTTTTGGTAATTTCTTTCAAAACTTTCACAAGAGGTAGCACATTCTTGGGAAGCGTTTTTCAGACAATTTTCTGAAAAATCAGTTCAGCGGTTTTGTAAATTAATAAACAGATAATAAAATAAAATAAAATAAACCTTCACAATATGACATATGGCATTTCAAGGAAAATAATAAAAGATATTTTAGTTTTGGTATGAGTTTCAATAAGAGTTTTTCGATAACACCAATTATAATTTCATTCATATTTCTTCAGAAAATATACTAATAATATATGCATCACACCTTATAGGAGTTCAGTAAATGGGAGAGAGGAAATTTAATGTGGTGGTCCGTTCTTGTTATTTTCTTTTTGAATATAATATTTAAAAAAAATTCACGGATTTGTATTATTCAAATATTTAGATTAAAGTAGTAAAGACCATTATACTGTACTTAGTTAATCTAATCCGATCTACTTCCATTTTGCCATCAATAAATTAATAAAAGTGGTATTTAGAGCCCCAATTTACCCTTGCCGAGGTTAAGGAACGAAAAACTTGAACATTTGGTATGAAAGGAATTGGAGATAATGAAAAACTTGAAATATTGATAAAGAAGAATAGTTTCATTATGCTACTAAAACGTTAAACTGATTACATCATACTTTAATAAATACAGGGTGGCCCAAAAGCAGGTATACAGTCCTATACTGATCAGCTCACAGTATTTGATATCATTTCTTATTGTTATCCATCAGGTAGACTCAGTTTCTTTATTATTTGTTCATAATGTGTTCTTAATTATATCTTAAGCTCGGAATAGCCGAAGCAAACAAACCCATAAGCTAGAATGTTATATTTGATCAATGCAAGGGTGTATGCCTAGTTTTGGGCCACCCTGTAGAATGTTATTATAGGATACATCTCAAGAATCCAAATAGGAGCGTTACTCTTCGTACATTTTGTACGTGTAATCAGTGGCGGATCTAGAAGGTAAAAACTGGGGGGGACAGCCAGTACCCAGAATATGATAGGTATATATAAATTTTCAAAAATATATAAATAATAGCTTAAATTATTTTGTCACTGAAAAAACTGTGGCTTAGATCTGCCACTGCGTGTAATGGATTTATACACTTTCTTGAAATTATTATTATTATTATTATTATTATAGTACTAGTAGTAGTACTAGTAGTAGTAATAGTAGGAAGGTAGTCTGAAGGGAAATAAGAGTTATTGTTATTATGCATACGAGGTGTCAGTGATTATTGATGTAAAACAGTTTAGAATTTCCCTAGACTTGTGTTCCCCGTAACATATTCAAGGCCCCCTTATAACTTCTATCGTTGGTTGCGTGTCTATGGTATACAACACATGTGCTTTTATCGTGGTCTTAGTTAAACTATAAAAACTACGACTAAACTGAAAAATCACCACTAACCCACAACTAACCGTTGTCTACAATTTGGATAAGTACTGATCTATAGAACTATTTAATTGCACAGAGAAAAATGTTGCGTACGTATAAATGTTGGTTACATCAGGCCGATAGCCAGCCCAAACATTTAGGTGGTCCCAGTAGAAGTTAGCGGGGCCCGATCCAACCATACTATAGTTTGTCATAATATTATATTTCATTTCGAAGCCTACCGTGAAAATTGATGGGGGGCCAGCAAAAATTTAGGGGGGCGGTCCCCTAGACTCCCATGAATACGGGCCTGGGTTACATGTGTATATCCTGTAGTATTTGCACTTAACGTACGAGATCCTGCAGCGAATATATAACTGAAGACGTACGTTTTATAATACTCTGCGTTTAATTCCTCCATCTATAAGTACTTATAGTATGAAACAAAGAAATGGATATAGGTGGTCAGGATCTCACATAGCCTATACAGATGGACGCATATGATATAGCTTACTTAAGTAACATACTATACGTACAGTATGTAATAGACGGAAAACTATTAGATGTCAGACATGATGTAACATCTAAGTATGTATAGACAGCAGCGGCGGCCTATGGCGAAAAGCCAATGTGCCATTACACTACCACAAATAATACAAGAAATTATATTTGACCTACTAAGGAACCAAGTACTCAATACAACACACGTTACTTTAATTGCAGCTTCAGCATTACTTACAAGAAACTGGTATGATTTATCCGGTGATTGAATGCGTTCGGAAGTACTCGAGTGCCAGATTTCTCCGGCCTCTCCCGATGGTTTGAAAACTGCTTTCTGCGCATGCGTCTTACTCAGGAATTAGCATGTGAGCACGGAGAAATAACTAGCTTTTTGTGTAACCGTCACTGGCGCAAATCCCGGGGGATGAAGAGGACATGTCCATTTTAATCTTGGAACTGAGGGGACTGTACCCCCAATAATTCGATTTCAAATGTGTTTTTTGGTGAGAAATCTAATGATTTGTGTCCGATTGCCACAAAGGAAAGTGAGATATGAAATTGATGTCCCCCCCAGAATAAGCCTCAAATCTACCTACCTCGCAATGGTGAAGACAACTCCGCTTCCCTGATCCTCCACAGCGTTGTTTTTCAACTTCATAAATATTTTAAACATTGCTTAAGAAAATATATGAAAACGGTCTTACCCGTCCTGCCCTCCCCCCCCCCCCCAATGTTGAAGACATATTTGGTCACCGTCAAGGCAGGCTCTAAGCGGGAGATTTCTTTAGGATCTGAAATCGCCTGGAATTGCATCAAGTGACTCCTTGTTCACTTGTTTACATTCTTGTATTTACAAGCTAGCTACTGTCTAACTAAATTTTAGTTATTATTTTTTGTCATTTAGATTTGATTCAGAGAAACCATTAATTGCATAGAGTAACGTTTGAATTATGTACTTTATCCGGAAAGTAATATAAAGCATGCGTTTTCGGTTAAACATCTGCTGTACGTTAAGTCCAAAACTTCAGGAATTACTTATGTGCCCTACCTTTTTAAGTACGCCACCTATATTTTTCCTCAGTGTAACCCTCGAAGTATGTACTTTTCACTACAAGCCTACATAAAATTTTCCTCTTATTTTCATATGAGGAATTATTTCATACAGTTTGTTAGTAAAGTTCATTAACACTGTATATCTATCTATCTATCACTAATTATTTTGTAATAAAATAATTATAAAATGATTTATTTGTACCTTTGCATGCTACTTTTTTTTAACGGATATGCTCTTTTACTTTGCACAATTTTGACACTACCACTTCATATAGTTACGATCCGCCACTGATAGACAGTACAGTACGTATGTACCGTATGTACGGTACAGATTTCTGTAGTAAACATAAGGATTCCGTATATTTCTATAAGATACCGCTGTCCGGATAACGGATTTTTCTCACAGTCAGTGTGGGAATCTATTTATTTCTGGTACTTACATGAGATCACAGTTCCTACTCTTGCTGTTGTACAAAGTTGGGATTTAAAATGGGAGTACCATAAAAACAAGGAAATAAACGGAATACGTATTTTTGAAAAAAAAAAGAAATCTTTGAGTTTTACGTCGCACGGTTATGCCGTTTAGGCTAAAGGAGACGGTGATGATGATTAATGAATGAAATGGTGGAATGAAGAAAGTAGGAGGCAACGGGAAAACCCCGAGAAAACCCACGCATACGGTGTTTGTCCAGCATAAAAATCACTTGGCCGGGGCTGGGATCGAACCCGGGACCCCAAGCACCAGAGGTGAAAGCTATATACATAATTTTGAGTTTTCATGCATAAAATGTACTGTGTTAATACGTTATAGCTGGTTGAACAGCAAATATTAATCATGTGTTTTGGTACTAAGAATAAGATTAAAATGTACCTGATATTAGGACTGCATGAAGTGCGCAAAATTCAAGAATGAAGAGAAAAATTATTCGAGCCACTATTGGAAATTTGAGCTGATGACATTCCGTGAGAGGATACCAATTAAGTATGATCGATATTTAGAATGTTGTTTATCTGTCGGTTGAGGTAACTAATTAACTTCCTGCAAACAGTTAAGCTGCTAATTAAATAACCAATGTTCAATAATTGAAATGCGATATTTCCTTTATACTAACCGTAATACTGACATGAACTGGAATGAAAGTCCTGGTTATTCAGTAGGTCTTACAACTATGAAATGAAAACTGAAAGAGACGCATGATTAATGAAATTAAATTATTATGAAATAATTGGTGGAACCAGAACGCGGCACGAAAGGGAAGAATCACGAGAAAACTCACGCACACACACGTGGATGTCCATCACTATGTCACATGATATGGAATGGAACCAGGACTCCTTGCACCAAAGGTGAACGCCCTACCTGTAAACTACTCTCCTGTGGTACTATTTCGAGCGCTGTGCTTTTGTGCACACCCATACTGAGAAAAATGTATTTGGTGCACGTAAAAACGTAGGTTACATGCGTAAATTCTATAGTTTTTGGGCTTAACGTAGAACCCTATGTAACATCCTACAACAAACATATAACTGGAAAGGTATATTTTATACGCACTTTTCGTATAAATGTTCTGCACGAAAGAAAGAGCTGTATATAGGCGCTCAGGATTTCGCATACAGATGGACGCATGTAATACATAGCTGACGTATTAATAGTATATGGAAGACTGTCAAATGTCAGACATCCTACAGCGGCGTGATGTAACATCTAAGCTGGGAAAAGGTTTGTACGTATGTAGTATATGAAAAATGTGTGCTCCTTACTGGTTTCTGTAGTAAACATAAGAATTCAGTATATTTGTACAATATACCGCTGTTCAGATAACGCATTATTCTCAGTATACACAATTACACTGAAATTCCAATCATCCGTACCGTACTTCATTCCCTGATGTACGAATTATATATAGGAAAATACCTGTTAAAATTTTAAAGATATTTCATTCCGATAAAATGGGTTGATCTTAGGATACGATTTTTCTTCATCTAGGATTGTTATAGGCCTTCTAATGAATAAGACAGGCCCGTATCCAGCCCAAAAGTGTAGAGGAGGGCGGTAGAAGTTAGGGAACCATACTATACTTCATCACCATATTATGGTTTATTTGCAAGTCTACCGTGAAAATATTAGGAGGCAGTGAAAATTTAGGAGGGGGGCTGGCCCTCCCTAGCCCACCGTGGATACGGGCCTGGAATAAGACAATACTCATATTTCATTAGTAAAGAAGCTATTGTGATAGTTGCAATATTTCGTGTGGGCAGATGAAATCCACACGAACCCTAATCCACATTTATCTCACTTTTAAAAATATTACCAATTGTGGCGATAATGTACTGTTTACTTTATGAAAAATATTTACAATACTAGTGTTAACAACAAATTAAATAAGGATAAAATAAATCTTTATTAGCTTAATCTCTCAGTAATGGTACTTTACTTTTGTTTCATTGTAGATGGCAAACAACCTAAGTTGCTTGCTTTTTCCGAAATTTTACAGTTAGTTTGTGATTCTACAAAATTGATTTAACTGAAAAACAAAACTCATATTTTTATGCGAGCAGAACAATCTACCTTAAATTCCAATTTCAGTACTATCCCATTTCTTCTGCGTGATATTTATCCTTTGGCCCTCAAAGCTATTTTACTTCAATCACTAGGTATTTTATAAATTGATTCAATGACGACACCAGCATGAGAACGGTCAGATACCTATATTTTCTTTCTTTTTTTCAGGGTAGTCATTTTTTAAATACCAAAAAATAATAATTTAAGTTTACTTGACCTACATTTCAATACACCATGTGTGGAAGAAATCGGGGGAGAGGAATTCGCCCCCTTGCCCCTCTCTAGCTTAGTCTCTGAATAGCTTGTATGTTCCAGTCGGACGTACTTGCAGTTAGAAAATTTCAGAATCCTCGTGGTTGTCATTAAAATCGGGAAAGAATATACTCACTTTGTACAGAATGACAGAAGATAAATATATAAATTAAATTTCGAGCAAGCTACCTAGGACGCTTGACATATAGAAATTAAACTATTGCAGATAAATTGAAAACTTCATGGCTTATTAGGATAACCTCTTTTCTTTCTTTCTTTCTTTTTTCTTTTTCTTTCTTACTTTTTTTTTTTTTTTTTTTTTTTTTTAAGGATAGAAATACCTAGGTAATATTCGAATTGTTTCAGTATACAACATTGAGTAGTCTATAGCCAGAAGAAGAAAAAAGTTTAGACGAGTCAATATAATTTATTAAAAGAACAACAGGCCCTCGCATATATTTTTTCACACGCTACCCTAACTAACTGTTTTAAGTTGGTCACAAGGAAGTGGATGATATAGGATTTACATCGAAGTTGCAACACCCAAGTGCGACATAATGTCACTTTGTGTTCTCATGGGGGTCAAGGTGGAACAAAACTAGCCTTACGGGACTACTGACTACCTTCGCTCGCTGAAGCTCGCTCAGCTTTGTTTCGTAATGGAAGTATATCACATTTTATGCATTATATATTACGTACAAGGACAAATGACTATTATTTTAATGATAAAATTGTTATGATAATTAAAAAAAATAAAGTAAAACTTTCCTTGAGTTGGGTTTGAACCCACACCAAAAGCGATTTTCGTTATGTATTTGTTTGTTAGCGTGTTCGGCTATCAAGACCAACAGCAGCTGGTGTTTGATTTTTGCTATATGTATGCTACGTGGCGAGAAACGAGTAATTTCAACCAATTAGAACCTTGTATTTAGCTCCTACGGCCAGCATCAAGCGTGATTAAAATATATGCTAGAGCCTTATTCTGACACAAATTTAACATCTCAATATCGTGGATATCTAAATAAATTACACTACATTCATAATTCATAATTCTAAACATAAACAAGAGAAAAGAAGAAGAAGAAACTAAACCAGAATTCTTTATTTTCCTTAGTTATTCTTCTTTCCAATCGAGAAATAACGAATCATGACGCCGGAAGAATATAATCTTTGAGAAGGCAAGTGTGGCCAGATGGGTGTAGTTTGCCGATCACTGGTCTAGGTTGATGCTTAGACTATTTCAAAATGTAATTACAGTCTTTTAGTTACTCCCATTGTCATCAGCAATCGTTTATGCTCCAGGGGCACACTTAGTATTCCGGGGGGCACTGCTGATACTATTCTATTTATTATTATAGGCTCTATTATAGACTATTATTTTGGTCTCCTCCGGTGGGCACTCTCAAAACTCCGGGAGGGCCGTGCCCCCCCAAAAAAAATCATGTCTGGAAGCAACACTGGTCATCAGATGAAAAGCTGTAGAAAGTATTGTATTCGTTATGGTATCATATCAGTACAATTAAAGAATCATTAGTTTGGAAGATGGCAGGGGATATAAACTTTGTGTTGAAGATTTCTAAACCTGAATGAATCCATAAAATCATAGTTTTTCTCAATTCGTATTCAAAACTATTTGTTTTTACTTTGTTTTTGTGAATTAGTGTTATGTATTGTGTACCAAATAAAACTTCAATAATGAGAATAAAACATAACTCACAAATAAGATTGTAGGCTTTGAAACTTATAAACTGGGACATGTTTACAAAGTTCACAGAATATTTATAACTCGATGATTACTGTTTAATCAAATATCAGAACTGCGATAACAGTATTCTTATTTGAGAATTCATTGCTAGTTAAACTGGAACATATTGGTCATCTCACGGACGATATTGACTTACGTTTTATAGGAAAAACGGGACATATAGAGGCTTGAAAAATTCTGGAAAGGGGACATGCTGTAAATCCTGGACTGTCGCAGATAAACCAGGATATCTGGATACTCTACCATACACAATATTTATTATGATTCCGAAAATACGCATATATATCAGGCCATGTCATCAGATTCTTACGATAGTGACGTAACTAAGAGGGCCAAACATGGCTTGTGTCCCACTTCCCGAATTGGACTGAGTGCAAAACTGGGCACATATTTATTTCATTATAAGTTAAGGAAAGGAGTTTTGTCAAACTAAAGATCATTAAAAAAAAAACTCAAAAACTTAATAGGACAACAACGACTCACCAACTTTATGCTAGTTTCATATCCATAGAGCATAAATTAGCTACAAAGCTATCTTTTGAGGACATTGTAGAAAACTTATGCTGGCAAAAGAGCCCGCAAAGTCTAATTTTAGATCCAGCTTTTTGTGCTTTTATTTAATTTACAACGATTTAATAGATTTGCGAAATGTCGGAGTATAATACTCGAGACATTGATTCATTCTACACGTATACACATCCCAATATAACTCCGAAAACATTGTGATTTGCAGTTATTATCATAAGGCTATAAGAATATATCAAGCATGCTACTCTCAGATTATTTGGCAATCAAATACTAATTAGTTTGGTGTTTTATTTTGTACTAACAATTAAATTATGTACTTCAATTTTGAGATCAAGCTTTAACAGTTACAGGAGAAGTATTGTGTAATGCCAATATCAGGTGTAGTCGGGGAGCGTTTTGGTTTGGTTGGTCATGGAGGGGGGAAGTGCTAAGGCGAGTTCTTGTTCCGGGCGACAACTAGCCTAGTTGAGTGGCTAGATTTAAGGAAAATATAGATATTTATGTGTACAAGACTGAAAATTTCATATTTAATTTGTTACATACGAGAAAATGTAATGCATTTCAGGGTAGGAGAGGTGGACGATTAATGGAAGTGAGTGATTGGTGGAGAAAAATTGGTGGAATGGGAATGTGGGAAAGTCCGCGGACATACGATATTGCCCACCAGAAATTCACATGGCCTCAGATCGAACCAGGAGCCTTTCACACCAGTGGTGAAAACTCTACCACTGAGCCACCAAAAGCCCACCCCCAGGGGTGAAAGTGAGGGAGAACGCGGGCGGACTTCCAAAAATATTTATGGCGTCTCCTCACTTCCTCAAAAAATTACAATGGACAAAGATAGTCACAGGGTACGACGTGGCATCCCCTTACCTTTTCAGATCCACTTGTACCACTGTCCATTCCGAGAAACTTTAAATTCACAACACCACATTCCTTCAAAACTTTTTAAAACTTCCTTACCAGGAACACAACAGATGAATAAATAGAATTCTACTTTCCTAGTATAGATTTGTAAAGCGTAGGCTTTGTGCCTTCTGAAGATACAATGCAATATGTGGAAATACCTTTGTGTTTGTTTGATAATGAACTCACGACCTGGAAAATTGAACAAACAATATCTGGTTCACCTGTAAATAGCGAGTTAATGAGCTTGTTTACTGCCAAAGACCTATAATGACTCCATGTCCAGACTAGTGGCTAACCGATAGTTTGATTCAGCCCATTGAGATGGAATTATTTAGTGAAGTATGTGCAAAACATTGGTCCACATGTGTAGCTACTATTTTAAAACAAAACTAACAGATGTCTCACAGTTAATGATAAAGTGCACTGTGCTTTGAATTAGATTAGCTATACTTATGCGCCTTTCTTTCCTCTAAAGAAATAAGACAGGGGTGCCCACAGAGGGGGGCTATGACGCAAACTGCGTCATTGGAATATTTGGGGGGTTAAAATCTATAATTATAAATATGTTTGAGTTTTTTTTTTTATTGTTTTAAGGCCTCCACATTCCCCTGCCGTTGCCTTTTTTGCACCTTTTTGAATGATTTTCCAGCACCTTTTATTCCCTTTTTCCCACCACATTTTTGCATCTTAAAATCCGGTTTCTAGTCATCAGCAATCAATCGTTCTTTCAGAAAATATGCTCCAGAGACACAGTATTCCGGGGAACACTGCTAATACTATTCTGTTTGACTATCATTATAGGCTCTACTATAGACTATTATTTTGGTCTCCTCCAGTGAACACTCTCAAAGCACCGGGGGAAGGAAAGTGTCCCCCTTCCAATCATGTCTGGAAGCAACACTGGTCATCAGATGAAAAGATGTAAAAAGTATTGTATTCATTATGGTATCATATTAGTACAATTAAAGAATCATTAGTTTAGGAGATGGCAGGGAATGTAAACTTTGTGTTGAAGATCTCTAAACCTGAATGAATATTCTACATAAAATCGTAGTTTTTCTCAATTTGTATTCGAAACTATTTGTTTACATTGTGTTGTTGTGAATTAGTGTTATGTATTGTGTACAAAATAAAACTTCAATAATGAGAATAAAACATAACTCACAGATAAGATTTTAGGCTTTGAAACTTAAAAACTGGGACATGTTTACAAAGTTCACAACATACTTATAATTCTATGTTTGCTATGTAGCTTTATTTGTCTATCCTTTGCAATGTGTAATATTTTCTACTCAATCTTTCATAGACATTTGACTATCATTATGTAATTAAAATATTGATGTGAGAACATAATATATGTAACGGTGACGGTAACGGTGGAGGGTATTGGTGGTTAAAATATGCAACAAAATTTTAATAACCTCCCGTACGCTCCGAAAACAAAGTGCATCAAGAAATAATGAACTCAAATAAGAATACCAATATTAATACTACAACAACTCTTGGGTCGTAATCAACAACTTACCATTCGAGCCTTCAATATAAATCTCCACACTGATGTTATTCACGAAGTTGTCAGACGTAGCGTGGACGTAGAGAGATGATACAATCTAGACTCAAAATTTTCAGAATGCACTTGTGTAAACTTGCTATTAAAAACCATATGAATTTATTTACTATATTCGTTTATATAATACCACATTCTATCACAAAACAGTATTCATATACACAACTGATAATGCTCACCACAAATGAACAATATTTTGACGTAAATAGTCGCCTCAATAAGGATTTGATAACGTCACTGATTTTAATTATTGATAGTGTTCAACATAAAACTGAGATTGACAAGTACTCAAAAGAAATAAGATATATAAAACAAGGAAACATACAAAATACTATATACAACAAAATAATAACAATACATGCAATAAGGTTTCTCTACTATACTTCCAAAGATCTTTTCAGAATAAATGAAAGTCCAGACGACAGTAGCAAATTATGTTATTTCAAATGTCTAGAAAGAATTGTTTTAGAGAAGTTTGATCTCTTATTTATATTTGTATTTATTATTTATTTATTATTTTTAATTATTTCCCTTTTATGGATGCACTGAACTATTATATTATACTTGCCACTTGGTATAATTGTTTCTATCTTCAGTTCTGTCTTTGCCCGAACAGATGATTCACTAGTGAAATACTAATTTGAATGCAAAGTGACTAACTAATTGACACTTGATATTCGCGACTGGCGAACTTTTATTTAGATTGAATTCAACTTATTACTGATATTTCAAACATTCCTCACAGATAAATATGTTAGCTAGCATAGTTTTCAGAAATAATGCAGCTATGTAACGATGTTATATTACTACTGTAGTTGTTAGATATTTTTATAGCTATAAACTGAAGTTATGCTATTGTATATTCCTATATCAAATATAGATTGATTTTCTTTCAAGCGATTTTTCTGGATATATGTTCCAAATTTGAGCTTAAGACTAAAAGAATTCAATACAAGCTAATGCGTTCATATTGTGCGCGCATTATATACATGACGTTTTATATTTACTGATCCTCCGGAGTGTATACAAGTTATTAAGTTCTACTAATATTGACTGGGGCAAGAAACTTTATATTTACTTTTTGTAGCACTGATATGCAGTATCCAATAAAATAAATTAGGTCATGAATGAAGTATTTGAAATTAATATTATTATATTGGCTTATATAAATAATGTATCAATACTTTAGATTTACTTTTTATATGCGCATATGTTTCTACGGTTATATCAAAAGAATTCTATGACGTTACGAGTGCAAAGCATGCTTTAGTGTGTCGTATACCGTATACACATATCACTTGTTTTAATTCTTTTCGTTGACGTTAGTACGTGAATTCACGTTAAATTCAATTGCTCAAGTATGTCTTTTATTTTACTATGACGCATGCAAACTAAGTATAGAATTTAAGTATTTCAAGTACGACACTCTCCAAAAGTAATATGCGATATTTACTTGCAGTGTCTTGCTTCTTCACAAATACGGCTTACTTGTTAGCTTTAAATATATTCAGTTTTTCTTACCTTGACCAGCAGGTTAAAACATAAACTAGTCCTTATATGTGTCTTGTTCTATTATTAATTCACTTACAAATAACTCTTCATAGTTGCATTTTTATTTTATTCTTCTCTTTATGCCTTCTCACTTGTTCTTACTTTTTACACTGCTGCTGCTGATCATGTGTTGTCAATGTTGCCAGTCAAGTTTAGACAGCTAAGGTAGAGTTCAGAAGGTTACTGAGCGGAGCGCTCAGTCACACCGCTCGAAGTGAGCGAAACGCAAAACTCGCGAAAACAACGGGTACGCAAATGCTGATGGGGCAGTGTGTCCTGTCACATATATTTTCTTTGTGTGAAATATTCCGCTTATCTCACCAAAGATCCTTAAATCATAATTTCTGTGATAAGTGATTGATTTGATTAGAGTTTAGAGCCCCTTTCAGGCTGTATGAGACAGTATTAAGTCAAATCCGGATCACCAATCTAATGTGTTCGAATTTTTCACCCGGAATCAAACTAGAGACCTCGGGCACCAAATGCGCGGCAGCAAGCCATTAGGCCAGTAGAAAGGGCAATTACTGAAATAAATAAAGAATATTATACATCCGTTTCTTTCATCAAAGACGGATTTCGAACCGGCAGCGTATTTTTTTCAGACTTGCGGAAAGAGGAGCAAGATTAACTACCGACATAAAAGTGTCAGATTTTAGTATTCTTAATTTTGGCATACAATACACTGAAAACGCGGGCATTTCTCAAACTTAGGGGTGAATTAGCCATGCCTTTTCCAAATGGCACCACTGCTTTTAGATCCTAAGGCTACTCACACAACTTCCCTAAAATGTATAACCAATGGCGTCGATTTCTGTATAGCCTAACTTTGGAGAAGCCGGTTCAGGTATGTAGGTTTCGTTACCAGATAACGAAGCATAGATCCAAATAAACATCCCCAGATCTTCGAGAGGACCCAAGTCACATCATCCGTCAGAACCAGCTCACTTTGGTGTAACACTCTCAAACGTAGATAGGTATCCTCTAGATAGATTAGCAATGTAAAAAAGGATACGCATATAAGTGATAAATATTTACATCTTTGTACGTAAACGAAGTTTTTTTAAAAAAGAAAAAAGAAAAAGGAAAGAAGAACAGTGGAGTGGGCTAGTATTTTCGTTTGTTTCTTGATTGGGATTTAAGACCCTTTTCATATTTGTATTTATTCATCACTTATTTGACTTTATGTATTGAACATTCCCTTTATTAATAGAGAGTCAATCGATGTCTTCTGACAGAGATGCAACGAGTTATTATTATTATTATTATTATTATTATTATAATTATTATTATTATTATTATTATTATTATTATTATTATTATTATTAAAATTGGAAATATCATGTCAGATTCAGCCAGTATTAGTAACGGTGTTACTCAAGGTTCTCCTCTGGGCCCATTACTTTTCTCTATATTTATTAATGACTTACCAACAGTCTTAAATCATTCAAATGTTTTACTTTATGCTGATGACATTAAGCTTTTTAGTGTACTAAATAATATTGAGGACAACGTTAGGTTACAAGATGACTTAAATAGAATCATTATGTGGTGCAAGGATAACGGTATGAGTATCAATTGTCTGAAAACTAAGTGCATGACCTACAGTAACAAATCGCAATACTACGTAAGTCAATACGAAATACAAGGTACTGTAATACAGAAAGTTGACACAATAAAGGATTTAGGTGTAACATTCGACAGGTCACTACGCTTTGGTGATCATATACAAAATGTGTGTAATGAAGCAAGAAAAATAATTGGTTACCTGTTTAATCAATGGCCTGCTTTCTGTCAATACATACGTATTCCTATATAAATTACTGGTAAGGTCGAAACTAGAATATGCATCAGTGACTTGGAACAGCCTAACAAAAACTCACGTAAACAAACTCGAGACGGTGCAAAAGTGTTTTATTAGAATACTGTGTTTTAAGTTAGAACTTGACTATTATTCTAGCACATATGAATATTGGATAACGTATTTTAATTTGGAACGACTAGCTGACAGGAGAAAATTGATTGAATCTGGATTTGTAGAAAAGTTACTTGACAACTAATATACCTCAGACTATATTTTTAAAAATGTTGATTTTAAAGTTCCAACATATGGTACAAGGGTAAAAATTTTATTGCAACCACATCATCATCATCATCATAGGTATTCTGCCTTTATTGGCAGGTCACTTGCCGCAGCTGAGAAGCTTCCATGCTCCACGATCCTCCGCTAACCTTTTCGTCTTCGCGTATGATCTTTCTGTTTTAATATCATCCACTAATTGTAGTCTCTTTCGCCCCCTCCCTCTTTTTCCCGCCACCATACCCTCTAGGACGTCCCTCATGATACAATCTCTTCTTAGGCAATGTCCCAACCAGTTTCTCTTCCTCTTCCTAATAATATCTAAAAGTGTTCTGTTCTCACCCACCATTTCTAACACTCTCTCATTCGTTTTCCGCTCGACCCAACTAATTCTTTCCATTCTTCTCCACACCCACATTTCGAAGGCTTCCAGTCGATTTTCGTCACCCTTACGCAATGTCCACGTTTCCGCCCCATACAGCACAACACTCCACACGAAGCATTTTATGAGTCTTTTTCTCAACTCTTTGTTCAAGGTCCCACAAAACAGACTTTTCTTTCTTTTAAAGGCTTCTTTCGCCATTCCTATCCTTGCTTTTATTTCAAGTTCGCATTTCATGTCATTACTAAGAACACTACCCAGGTATCGAAAACTATTCACTTGTTCTATTTTCTCCCCTCCTACTTTTATATTTGACACAGACCCCTTCGTTCCAATCACCATGGCTTTTGTCTTTCTAACATTTATTTTCATCCCATATTCTTCAAAGCCCCTTCTCATTTTTTCTAACATTTTATTGATTTTCTTTTCAGATTCTGCAACAAGGGCCATATCGTCTGCAAATCTTATGCATCTAATCATTCTACCTCCTACCGAAATGCCATCATCATCATAGATGCATATTTTAATCTGTAGGATTTTAGAAAGCTATAATGAATGCATATCTTAAAATATGACTATTTTAGAATTTTAAATATAACTTAGTAGTTTTTATTTTTTACTTTTAATTTTTGACACTTCTTTGTTTTAATAATTGACGTACACTACACTGTCAATGTTTTTATTATTAATAATTTATGTTATAGATGTAACCATAATTTTATCACTTGTACTATATAGTCATTGCTAAAATAATGTAGAATAAGACAAAGTGCTGTATTTTTGCTGTGTTTTAGCTGTTCTCAGCACGTAAAAAATAAAGTTTATTATTATTATTATTATTATTATTATTATTATTATTATTATTACTATTATTATTATTATTATTATTATTAAATACATGTGAATTAATTGTCTAAGGGAATGGAAATAACCGACAGAGTCAACGAAAGTAGCGAAATCTTTAAGAAACAGTCGCAGATTGCACTATACAAAGAAAGAATCTTTCCTCCTATAGGACACCATGTTATAGATAAGATCTGTCTAAATAGTTAGTTATATTCGTCTGGCACCCGGTGGCATAGTCCGATTACCCAACTCTCTTGGAATCAAGAAACTATGCTGAAGAACAGCTTATACTGTCAGTTGATTTTACACGATGATCTGGTTCAGAGCTACAGCCAGATTTAGGTTTTGTGAGGCCCTAAGCTATTGTAGGCAATGAGGCCCTTTATGTGTTTAGATCAACATATGCAACCTATACGCAGAAATGAAGAAACTAGTGATATTTTAAGAAAGAAGCTACCTGAAGGGCCTCCATTACTTACATCATAAGAGGCTACAGTACAGTGCAGTATATAGAACATCTAAAATAAAGTTGTCTTTGTGTTGTGCTAATGAAAATAGACTGGGAATGCAGTTTAAGCAACGACCTACCATCATATTTTGTGTAAAGCTTGGCGAATCCGCTACTCTGAATTATGAAAAGTTTCACATTGCAGTAGGGAGCATTGATACGGGAACACGCGGTGTTTTGATTGATACTTGTAGTACTCGACAACACGAACACAACGGTGCCAAAATTTTTGGAATTTTAGCTCGCGAATACACAAAAAGGCGGTGTTGAATGTGAAGAGGATTGAAGGAAATCCATACGGGGCCCGTCCCTACAAAGATCTTTTAGGAGTCCTATCACTTCTTTTTGGGCCTTGTATTGAGCAAAATTTAAATGTGTGAAATGTGCAAGTCTGATGGTGAGCTCTCTCACCCGCCTCCTCTCAAAGAAAGCATTCAAGTGGCGTTTATGCTTACAAACAAGTAGTACGCACATACTTAAACTAAGGAACGGAGCAGAATCAAGAAAATCTAATGTTTGCAAAGAAGTCCGTACACACTTAAGCTCAGGAAGGAGTCAGATGTCTACTGGGTAGATATAGAAACTTCGGTTCACTAGGTCCCGGGTTCGAGTCTCAGTGAGAGCGCATTAGAAAACTTGAACGTATTACGATTTCTTGGATTTCATCTTAAACTGTAGGATCACGTCTCTTATAACCTTGGTGGTGAAAGGGAAGCTACATCTAATCCAACCAATTTTCAGTATTTTACATCTTAATAGCTCAAGCTAAATAAATTCTCTGTTTTAATCTGATGCTTTTCCTCTTCCCATGACCTTGCCCTATCCTATTCTGGAGTTTCTACTCCTATTCACTTCAAATCTTTACATCCTCAGTTTCAGAGCAAATTTTATATGTACTACTATTTACACAGGCAATTGCAGTAAAACAAAACCTTTTTTAACATGTCTTTCCCAGGAGAATTCCTAAGCGGTGTGGGAAAAGATAACGTTGAGCAGTTGAAACCATATGTGTTTGCTTTACAAGAATAAGTATCGTAGCATTCTGGCAGTATGGTCTTTTGAGTCATTTAAAAAGACCTGAAAGAGAATAAATATACTGAATTCCAACTCAGATTTATTACTGGTTAGACATTTTCGATATTCCTATGTACGAAATGATCAGTGATATCATTCTTCCCCTTTTCTCTCTTGTATACACTTATTACTGCTACATTAGAGGGCAATCGTTCCACTATTTTAAATAAAATAAACAAGCAACGAATTTTTCGAAAAACATGTAATTCCAGTAATTTCTTCCAATATTCGAGACAAGATCGAGACTTCCGAGGTTCGGCTCGGTCTCATGTTGGTATTGTCTCGAAATACTGGTGACTGTCTCGGTATTGGTCTAGTCTCAGGTAAGTCTCGACATGTAGAATAGGGTGGAGCGAAAAATAGTTGAAATTTATGAAGAAAAGCTACCCTTTGAAATGGAAAGAGTTACTATTTTCAGAAGCTGTCCGTTTGCTTAATGAAATCACACTAGGTATCAGAAGTTGTGTATTGACTAGTAGAGTATGTATGATTTAGGGGAAAGTCGGATAAAATCGGGTAGGTGGATAAAACCGTAAAATGGGTTTTCGGGCTATATTAGTGCCACTATCTGTCGGCCAACGCATAGAATTAGTTGCAAACAGCCGCCATGTCATTCTTAGTTTAAGAGAAAGCTGAGTAAGTGGCTCCCTTGTCGTTAGCGATGTGTTGAAGAATTTGTGTAGAAAAGTTTTGATTTGTCTCCCATCGACAATATTCTGCTGTTCCTAATCACTGGAAGATTGACTTATGTAAGTACACAACATATAATAATAACTCTTTCTGCTGTTATTTCATGCCTTCAATCAGGTTTTTTGTGCTCTTTGAGAGGTGCTAGGCCTGTAGTTCTGAATAACGGCGTAGTAGGATCAGCAACCGGGACATCAACAGTCGGACTGAACCGGGTAGTAGAGTGTAAATCTGATAAGGTTAGATACAGTGTCTTAACTGTAAAGTATGGACAAACGAAACTTGTAGCAATGTGGATGAATATGATGAAACTTTTATTTGTGATTTTTGTTCTTAGATTTAACAAAATCGTGACCTAAAGTTTTTTTTTAATATTATTGGTTTAATATAGTCTAGCTCTCTATATTTTCCGTACTTTTTAAGCTCTCATTTTTTTCAGTTGTATTGATTCTTACTGTACTGGTTCTTGGAGTAATTACATATTTTTCTTGTAAAAGAAACGTTTCTTATAATTATTTTATATGTACCCAGTTTTGTCCAGCTTGGCCCTACAAAACCGGGTTTTTGCATACTCTTTAAAAATTGTTTTTGCTCTCGAAATTTACCAGCTTTTTCCACTGAAATAAACATTTTTGTGTCAATAACAAATCTATTTAGCATTTGAAAACTAATTCAAGCTATACTATCCACATAGATGCTGAGGAACAAGCAAAGACATTTTGGGTCCCGGTTTTGTCCGACTTTTCCCTTTATATATATTACTCTTAACCCTTAACGGTTCACTACCTTTTCTGTCTGCTTCCGACACTGCTTGCTAACATCATATCCACAGACTACTTCCCGCGTAAAATTTACCAGATTTGTAACCAAGAGGCAATAGTTGCTCTACCATCGCTAAAAGTATGTACACAAATAACCACAAGGAACAATACCTGAAAATAATCCTCATCAAAGTCAATACGCAAGATCAAAAAACGTGTAGCCAAATGGTAACGTAAGCAGTGGTTAACAATATGCATGATTTTCTTTTTTTTAACAGAAAAAGTTCTATTCCCTGGAAGAAAACATTTTAAATTTGTGAAATATTTGAAGCTTTATGAGAATTTCTAAAAGAATTCAATCTAAAATGCTTAAATTATTTTTGATATGTAAAAGTTCTGCGTACTTATGGAAATAATTTTTAAAATGCAGCACTTCACTGGTTCCCAGAACCATCCAAAATTAACCACCAAGAGATGGCAGTATATCGAGTTCCGCCAATGCCCTTCGCAGCCATGTTACCTTTGAACACTATATCATTCAACTTTGTCTTGTATTTAAGATTTTTATTCTAAAGTTGGAATTATTGGCTTACCTTAAATACTTGGTCTGATAAATACATCTTAAGCTAAGACACAACTCACTTCTGAGGAAGCCTCGATGACTATTTTAACTGATCTTTCAACTGCTGAACTATGGCGTGGGAAGGATAAATTAAGACAGACAGGCAAACCTTGCAAGATCGTTCTTCGACAGATAAAGTGTCAGGGATGCTGCTACGACTTTGCATGTTTTCCAATTCATAACGTCAAAATAATCCTGAGCATTAGAGTTTATTTTTGGAACATTTTTAACCTTTTGGACCTCTCATCAAGGAATCTGCATAGCTAGTTGCCGAATGTTCTTTCAATCAACAACGATCATAGAGACAAGTAAATTCTGAGGATGAGCGAAGAAACCATTGCGTTGAATAGTAAAATCTATAATGAGCTTCAGGTCATCCGTTAGTTATTTTAAAAAGGATATTCAAATTTAGAGGAGCAGCTTTGATAGATTACATTTAATGTAAATCCTTATCCAAGCATATGGAAGTTGTTAAATCCTTCAAGTTTGCAGATGGGTCGTTAATACTTACTTAAACTCGAAACACTCTTTTAGGGGTCGAGATCCATCTTACATGTCAAAATTTTCCAGGACTTCTTGTCAGGGACGGATCTAGAAGGTAAAAACGGGAAGGGGGGCAACCAGAACCCAGACTGCAATAGGTGTATCATGAGTTTACTACAACTTTTTTTTTAAAAAAAAAAAAAGCTTTCAAAAATATACGAATAATAGCTTCAATTATTTTTGACACTCAAAAAACTGGGTGTCCTAGCCCTCCCGGCCCGGAGCTAGGTCCACCAATGCTTCTTGTCCCCATATTCGATGAACATTTACCTGATGGTAGAGATTTGTTCCAGTATATATATATATATATATATATATATATATATATATATATATATATATATATATATATATATATATATATATATATATATATATATATATATATATATATATATATATAATATTTGCTGTTTGTTGTTAATAACATGTAATTGATAGCTTTTTTAGTCAAGTTGAACAGATTCGGTTTGTTTATTTAATTACCGCATATTTAAAGTAATTTGCTGTTAAGTACAGTGTAACATACAGTCACTCCCTTGGATTTTCGAAGGGTGTTCATTTCTCGGAAGTAGGACCTACATGCCAACACATACTAATTTCCTCTATCATATACTGTAATACTTAGTATATTTATAGTAAATAACGGTAGTACTAAAATTTATTTATTTACATTGTATATAGTTTATTAGGATAACTGTTAATTTAAATATGATGTGTTATGTACACGTATACATCAAAGTCTTTGTGTGAATTCGAGACTGTGCTTGTGTGTCGGCCTTGTTCCCCTTGAAAAATTCCTGTGTATGTACGTTCCTGTAACACGTCCTTGTTGTTTGTCTTCTGCTAATGGAACACATAAATCTAACGGTAACACACAAATCTAATAATAACTCATAAATCTAATACTTACACACACATCTAAAAGTGACACATAAATCTAAAGGTAACATATAAAAATCTAACGGTAACACACAAATCTGGAGGCAACATATAAATATAACGGTAACATAAATCGAACGATAACACATGAATCTAACGGTGACTCATAAATCTAACGGTGACAAATACATCTAACGGTACTACACAAATCCAACGGTAACACATAACAGTCAAAAACATACAACTAGCGGTGACATAAATCTAACGATAACATAAATCTAACGGTAACATTTAAATCTAACGGTGACACATAAATCTAAAGGTAGCACATAAAAATGTAACGGTAATACATAAATATAACGGTAACACATAAATTTAACGGTGACATAAATCTAACGATAACACATATATCTAATAGTAATACATGACAGAAAAAATACAACTAGTTGAGACACATAAATCTAACGGTGACACATAAATCTACTCTGCAACGGTAATACACACTCTAACGGTGTAATATAAGTCTAACAATAGCACATATACTTCTAACAGCGACGCGCATATATTTTGCAATGATGGACCACGGCCATCGCGTGGACAAGGCGACCAGGGTGATCGCCCCGGGAGCCGCGACCAATGAGGGCGCCGAGACGACAAATCAACAAAAGTCTAGGTATTCATATTATGTTAGTAAATGATTTTTTTTAAAAAAAAATAATGTTAATTTAGATATTTTAATAATGATCAGGCCACGGCTAATTAAAATTACCGGTAATGTAAAACATCGTCTAGGATAATTGAACTGGAACTCTCTCCAGCCCTCTATGAGAAGAGGCTTTATCTTGGAAACTGGTGAAGATCTACTATTACTTACTTCTTATCCGTATGAAAGTTTGGTACAAACTGAAGAAACTTCAGTAGAGCTCAATAACACTTCTTTATTCCTATTCAGACCAAGAAATGCTCCAATAACAGAATAAAAATCTTTTCAGTCCTTCAATTCTGTACTAATCTCATACAAGCACTATTTATTAATTATCATGGACGTAGCCATGAAAAAGAAACATTAATAAAATTCAAATTCAGGCTATCCTATATTGGTTTAAACTGAAAATAGTTTTTAAAAAGGCGTTATGGCACGCAATTTTAAGGCTTACGTTTCACGAAAAGTTTGGAAGGGTACTGCCGAACTTCGTGCACTTGGAGTGAGTGTTCCCAGACACCCTTTCATAGTGCCCCTGAATCGAAATCCTGGTTGGGTCACTATCAACTATTACAATGTCAACAACACAAATCGTCGTATCCAACAAACATTTATATTTTTTAAAAATAATTTCCTATTTTTTATATTTATGTAAAAAAGCCTGCCCCATTGATATTTTAGGAAGTTAAAGCTGATAAAAACGTATTTACCCTCAATAATGGCCCAGGAAAGACTTAATTCGTTGACCATAGTAGCTATAGAAAATGATGAAGCCAAAAAGTTAGATTTCAAAGAGATATTATTCATATTTGCTCACAGAAAAGTCAGGAGAATGCCAATTTAGTGTTTGAATAAATTATGGATACGTCATTATGCAGTTAATTTTGCTCACTTCTATTTTAATTTATTAGTTTTTTTTATCATTATATGATCTCCACACTACATGTTCGGGACAACGTATCGTCAACATCGTCTTGCAGAATACACATTAACAAACCGTACATTTTGATTTTGAACATAAATTATAATTGTACGATTGAATTGAAGCAAATGCAAATAATTACAAACGTCGTCTGAAAAAGTTACTTCAGTATTCCAACGCTATGATAAATTTACTGAAAAATTTATGTGCTAATCGCAAGGAAAGATAAGTTTGTTTATTTATTATAATTTTTTAGTAAAAGTCAGAAAATTACTTGTTTTTATATCACTTACACAGTGAGCTTTAATATTTGTATATTCTATGTTATTACTATGTTGATCTGTATCAAGTTCAAAGTAAACAAGAATAGCACACCATGTTTTCATTAACCTTTATGTTTTAACTACAAAAGCCATTCAATTTAAAAAATTGGCATAATACTAACTTCTTTTATCTTATATTCCATATTCAAATCTAGGAGTACAGAATAGACTCCAATTGTTTTTCATAACACATTTGGGGGGGATCTGTGAATTCTTACCCCGGGCGCTTACATCCAGCGCGACGGCCCTGTGATGGACTGCACGAAAACACATATTAACATCTTTTAGGACAGAATATGTATTTCGTATTATATTTTTCCATCATCTTGTTGAGAGAATGCCTACGAAGTAAAAAGAAGTTTGGTTTCCTTCTTAATATTCCGTAAGCTCCTCTATCGTCAGTGTGTCCGTTTTCCAGGTCACCGCTTAGGAAAGAATCCTCTCGATAACAGGAAAAAAAAGAAAAAGGAGAAAGAAATACGAATAAAAAAGAAAACGAAAGGCCCCTTTGATGACGAAGACAGAATAGAGACAAGGGATAAAAAAAGCAAGAACAAAGAGAATCCTATTTCGGTTTCAACGTATTAGTTATGTTATGGGAATTATACTTTGCTATCTTGCTATGGACACTGAAAACCAATGGATGTATCTATATTTTCCTCCGTTTCTTGAGCAACATTCTGGATATACTGATGATGGATGTATACTGTAATGGGTAGAAATATCCCAAGGTGCGTACGCTATCAATATAGTAATGAAGAAGCTCTATTATAAAACTGTAATTTATTATATCAACAATCAATTTTCTTAATGAAACGCAACTCGAACTCCTTCATTGTTAACTACAAGCCATGGTTATTCAGTGGTAGAACCAAGGATGTTATAAAATAGAGGATCTGCCCATACGTATCTTCATCCTATGAACTCAGTGAAGCCAAAAAAACAACTGAGCATCGTCTGAGCTGGCGCGTCTGATTGGCTACTCTCGTTTCCGCCATGTTTGTTGGCTCGAAATATTGCGATCTTAGTGGCGCGGAGCGGTCAGAGTAGGTGTGGCGAAACTGTGACGTATGGCTTCACGATTTTGTTGTATGGGCAGATCCTCTATTTTATAACATCCTTGGGTAGAACCCTCTTCCTCCTGATGCTATAGGTCCTTGCGTCGATCCCGGATCATGTGTCATTATGGTGGACAACATCACGGTCATAGGTTTTCACTGGGTTCTCCCATTTGCTCCTAGGAGGCACGATGGTTTAGTGATGGAGCACTTACCTCTGGTGCGTGGGTTCTCGGTTCGATCCCCGGTCAAATAAGTTTATGGTGTACAACATCGTGTCCGTGGGTTTTCTTGGGGGTACTCCTGTTTTCTCCAACATTCTAATTCCATCAAATCTTCAATCATCATTCACTTTCCTTAATCATCTATCTCTCTTAGCCTAAAGAACATAATCATGGGACGTTAAACCAGGCACGTAGCCAGGATTTCGTAAATGGGGGGGAGGGAGATCCGTGACGTGAAATACTGTGGTCATTACACCAGTTGTTCGATCATTATAAACTATTTTACTGGAACATATATTGGTTCGTTTAGCCAGGATTTTTTAATGCGGGGGGGGGGGGGCATGAAATACTGAAGGCCCAAGAGCTCGAACAATCTAAACTACTTATTGGCAACATATATTGGTTTATTAGGGCAATAAAATAAGGATATATTAGTAAGTATTTTAATAACAAACAGAACTTTCATTCCACATATGTTTTCATTATTCCATCAACTAATGTCAGTTCCAAATGACAGGTTAAAGGAGCAGTAAAAAAGAGTTTCTGAAATATCATGTTTGATACTGCAGAGAATCGATGACGAAAAATTATGATTAAAAATGTTCGCGCTGTTACACAACGGCAGTATGCTTTCGAAAGCTTGAAATTTTCCTGACTTGTAGCAGATATTCAGAGAATTCCGTAACTTTTCTAGAAATTTCCAATTCCTTGACTTTTCCAGGATATCTCGCTCATTCGCCACCATGTAGATATTGCAAGTAATACAAATCTTCTCATAAGAAATAGTAATGAAAAGCTTGTAGATTTTTATTTTAAATACTGATTCTTCTTTTTATCGTTTCATTTTGTTTCATCCTACCTTATTTTTTTTTCGTTTCTGGTATCGAAGGATGGTCCGGAAACCCCGGACCCCCTTCCCCTCTCGGCTACGTGCCTGGTTAAACTCAAAGATTTCATTTCATTTTATTTCCATTTTCTCCCATATTCAAGTCTTTTCGGAATCGTGGATCAAAATAGAAAGCTTTCATTTCATTTTTATCATTGTTATAATTTCGATACGATTCTCAATGAAAGCAAATGTAGGTTAGATTTTACGGGTGAATTGTTGAAAACGGACAGCCCAACAAAGAAATAAACCTTGAACCTTCTAATACTCATCTTTTCTAATCTTTGAGGTGAAATTATTGTACTTAAAACTGATGAAGGTTCATTATAAACTCCATAAAGTAAATTGAACAATACCAGTCTCAAGTCACCCTGTTCTCACCATACTTACTTCTGGCGCCCTAGGTTAGTTTGCTATGTCTGAGAGAGCACCGAAAATTGCAATTGGGTAAGCTCACTTGGAATTGAACCCAGTTAAACAATTACAAATAACAGATATGTTAAACAGATACCGCCTTATGCAGAGTCGTTTTGACATATGATTAGCGCCATACTAAAGGACAGACTACTGCATGAAACATATATTAGTCGAACTCTTTAGTATGGCACTCATTACGCGTCAGAGCGACTCTGCATAAGGCCCAAGAATATAGGTAACAATTGCACAGCTACACACAAACAAATAAATAGAAATAAAAGTTCTGTGCGCCAGGCCCCAGAGTATGTATTCAATGTATTTTGTTATACAGAATCCAAATTTCGAAATCACAAGATGACCAACCGTGTCAATCATTTTTATGGGCGAAAACTTTACCGATTTTGGATAGAAAGAATACACGTAAGACAGGACACTCGTTTTTCGCCTATAAAACAAAATTTACAAGGTCAATTGTCTTAGGGTTTTGAAATTTGGATTCGATGTAACAAAATACACAGAATCAATTCACTAGGGTACGCTGAACAGAACCTTTTTTTTT
Organism: Thermobia domestica; assembly: GCF_964235325.1. Lineage (NCBI taxonomy): Eukaryota > Metazoa > Arthropoda > Insecta > Zygentoma > Lepismatidae > Thermobia > Thermobia domestica. The sequence goes on from NC_137464.1 coordinate 39,287,564, forward strand.
TTTTTTTTTTTTGTATGGCTGTGTATCCTCTCTCCAAAATCGCTAAGCTCTCTCGCCCATAGGAAAAAAAAATGACACGTTCGATCGACCTGGAGCTTCGAAATTTGGTTTGTGTGTAACGAAATACATAGAATGCATACCGTAGGGTCCGATGCACAGAAAGTATTGGTGAAGTAAGGAAACAACTTGGGATCTGTATGTTAGGTAAATCACACCGGCATTTGCCTGGTGTGAATGAGAAGAAACTCACTCAGGATAACTGAAACCTTGTACACTTTTTCGACCGAGTGTCCCCCACCGGAAATCGAACCCGGGACCGCTCGCACCAAATATTATTGTTCATCGTAACCTATTTTTACTAATTACAAATCACAATATCAATGTTCAAGTTATGATAATCAAAATATGAATTTTTACTTTCGTCGTATCCCGGAACTTAAAATTTTGTATTTGTTCTCCGAAAAAAAAAGGAATAAGAAGTTTAATAAAAGTAATGAAGCAATATTACTCTGTAGAAGAAATGTATATTATTTTCTTTCCCTTAATTTTGTTTAGAACAATAAAAATAGGGTATACGAAGGAAGAAAGGAAATTTTTAAAAAACACAAAAAAGGAACAGAAATAAAATTGGAAGGAGGTGAAGCAGTGTTGGTTTGTATGAAAGGAAAAAAAAAAGAAAAGAAATTGAGGGAAGACCTGGCTTGAAGGTAGTATGAGAGGTATGAAGGCAAGGATTGGAGGTAGGAGAGGTGCCAGGGCTTCAATTGGTTCAGAAGTCGAGGATAGATGTTCTTTTTCGTAAAAAGAAAAAAAGAGAAACGCGAACGTTCGTGGTAGTAGAGGAAGGAGTCTGTGTGAGGATAGAAGACGCTGCGAGAAGGCACAGCCGGATAGCTGAACCTAGGAAGTATAAAATGGCACAGGAAGAAATGAGTTCACAACGAAAGAGTCGGTCGCTGCTATGTAAATGAGGCATCTGGAATAAGAATGCTACTTGAAAGAGAAAGGGAGAAAGGATTGGAATCAAGAGATGGTACCAGAGGGTCGGGGGAAGGAAGGTTAGAGGGGGTAGGGTGAGGTACCAGCACTAGGATTCAAAGCAATTAGTTTCCGATGCTCTAGGGCTAAGCAATGAATGCTTATGAGGTCAGGGGATGGGGTAGGGGGGCTTGGCGAAAGAACTGGAGGGGGTTTTTCCTACTCTTTCAAGAGAGGGAAAAAGATGCAGTTCTATACGGAAAGGAGAAAGCGAATATTTCTGGAGAGGGACGTACAAACTCAGAGATAACGCAGAGAGAAAGAAAGGAAAAGATAGATAGATGAAGAGAATGGGAGAAGAAGATGAAGGGGAGGTAAGGAGAAATTGCGAGATATGATATGAAACTTAGCGAACTGGAAAACAAAGAAGACGAAGATGAGGATAGAAAGTCTCTGTCGAATGAAGTTTTCATTCTTTGTGTAAAAGTTTTAAGATTATATAACGCGAACTTCGCTTTTCAAATTTCAGGTTTAATTATCACGTCATTTTTTTCTCTTTTCAATCTACAGGTGAAAACTGAGCTCTTTATTTCAAGCGTAGATATTCACTCTAACTGACGTAATCTCTCTTATATGAATACTTATTAATAAAAAAAAGTGTTAGAAAGGGATTATCTAATTCTGTAATTACGTTCTAAAGACGTGACAAAAGCTATGTTGTTCAAATATTTAATATTTGTATTTTGTCTGTGTATTCTAGGAATGGAGTGAAACCTTAAATTCGTAGCTTATGATAGGAAAGAAATTTCGTTCGTGTTGAATAAACAACAATTAATAAATGCGTACTTGCTCAAAACATTACTACAAACAAAATATGTGTCTGGTTACTGAATTGTTATTGCTGTGTGCTAATTTAACAATTCAATATTATCCGGTGTTTCAAGGTAGATTCGTAGTTAAAGAACGTTCCATTATTATAGAGGAGGGACTGAGATTCTCTGTTAGATAATAGTTAGTATTGCTAATTAGAAGAGGATTGAAGGGAATGCAGAGAGTGTTTCAAACAACACCGACAGCGTTTGGGAAGTGATTCCTTACACCAAGATAAGAAGAAAAGTATAGACCAACTTGAGTGCACAAATGCTTCCTTTCAGAGTTATAGGCTGTCGAAAACATGAAAAAAATGAACTTTCAAGATTCACAGCTTCAAAATTATTGGACCTACCTTAGTCGGGTCAAGACTTCACTTAGGAACTAGTATGCACTATATCCAAAAACACATGTTTCAGAATCCTAAGGTACTCACGCAATAATTTTTATAGAGGTAGTTTAGCTGCGGGCATATAATATGAAGTACTCACCAACTACCTGTATAAAAATTATTGCAGAAGTACGGCAGGTTTCTGAAACATGGGTAGGACACATACTAGTTCCTTAATGAAGTCTTGACCCGACTCTGGTAGGTCCCATAATTTTGAAGCTATAGACCTTTAAAGTTAATTTTTTTCATGTTTTCGGCAGCCTATAACTCCGAAAGGAAGCATTTGTGCACGCAATTTGGTCTATAATTTTTGTCTTATCTTGCTGTAAGGAATCATCTCCCAAACGCTGTCGGTGTTGTTTTGAAACACCCTATATATATATATATATATAGGCTGGTTGAAGATATTTGCATTTGGGTACAGCCTTGTCTGTACCCCCCAAGTAATATAAGAAGTGGTTCCTTAGCTGGAGAGGAAACGTTTGCAAAAAATTCATTGCTGGACCAGAACAACTAAGAGGTATTATCAATGTTTGAACTTTTACAATTTATTTAAAATCAAAATATTTTTGTTTCAACTTTTGTCATTACGTTACAGAGTATTCTAACGATTCGAACTAGTGGTGCCAGTTGTGAGCGTAGGTTTCCTAAGCTAAAGCTAATTAAATATTGCTTAAGATCTTTTATTATCGAGGCGAGATTGAGGAACTTGGCAATTTTGTAGAATGAAAGAGAATTGGCAAATGAAATTAATATTGATTATTTGATTTCAGAGTTTGTGCTCGGAATGCATGTAAATGGATTTGTAATTGCTGTGACTTCTACGTTCTTAAGTAGGCGGACAGTGTAAAGACAGAAAAGTAAATAAATGCATTAATCAGCAATATACGCCGACTTTTTCCCCCTTAACTAATAATTAATTTAGCAAGTAGCATTATGATTGTAGGAGGAGAGGGGATACCTAACGACTTTTAGGGGCAGCGAAACAACAGGCCCCGGGCGCCAATAAACCGAGTTACGCTGCTGAATATGAAATGTTTGATTGTTATGCCATTCAGGCTAAAGGAGACGGATGATTAATAATATGAAATGTTCGACTGTTATGCCATTTACACTAAAGGAGACGGATGATTAATAATATGAAATGTTCGACTGTTATGCCATTTACACTAAAGGAGACGGATGATTAATAATATAAAATGTTCGACTGTTATGCCATTCAGGCTAAAGGAGACGAATGATTAATAATATGAAATGTTCGACTGTTATGCCATTCAGGCTAAAGGAGACGGATGATTAATAATATGAAATGTTCGACTGTTATGCTATTCAGGCTAAAGGAGACGGATGATTAATAATATGAAACGTTCGACTGTTATGCCATTCAGGCTGAAGGAGACGAATGATTAATAATATGAAATGTTTGACTGTTATGCCATTTAGGCTAAAGGAGAAGGATGATTAATAATATGAAACGTTCGACTGTTATGCCATTTAGGCTAAAGGAGGCGAGTGATTAATAATATAAAATGTTCGACTGTTATGCCATTCAGGCTGAAGAAGACGAATGATTAATAATATGAAATGTTTGACTGTTATGCCATTTAGGCTAAAGGAGAAGGATGATTAATAATATGAAACGTTCGACTGTTATGCCATTTAGGCTAAAGGAGGCGAGTGATTAATAATATAAAATGTTCGACTGTTATGCCATTCAGGCTGAAGGAGACGAATGATTAATAATATGAAATGTTTGACTGTTATGCCATTTAGGCTAAAGGAGAAGGATGATTAATAATATGAAACGTTCGACTGTTATGCCATTCAGGCTGAAGGAGACGGATGATTAATAATATGAAATGTTTGACTGTTATGCCATTTAGGCTAAAGGAGACGGATGATTAATAATATGAAACGTTCGACTGTTATGCCATTCAGGCTGAAGGAGACGAATGATTAATAATATGAAATGTTTGACTGTTATGCCATTTAGGCTAAAGGAGAAGGATGATTAATAATATGAAACGTTCGACTGTTATGCCATTTAGGCTAAAGGAGGCGAGTGATTAATAATATAAAATGTTCGACTGTTATGCCATTCAGGCTGAAGAAGACGGATGATTAATAATATGAAATGTTCGACTGTTATGTCATTCAGGCTAAAGGACACGGTTGATTAATAAAAGTGAACGATTGTGAGATTAGAATATTGTGCTCTCCGACCGGAAATAGAACGAAAGACCATGTGCACCAACGGCACACACAAACTAACACTTAGACCAAGTTAAAATGACATTAGTGTATAAGGTATGGTGATAGATTTAGAAAACGAGACACGGTGTGGGAGACCCAGGTTCGATTTCCGGAAAGCAGCTCATGTGGTTCGGATTCCACATTAATCAGTAGATCCCGTTTCATACAGCCTTGCTGCTGAAAGGGACGTGAAACTCAAGATCAACTAACCGCAACCCCGTCTGGTCACCCTAGTACAAGGGAAAACCAATTTTATTCAAAGAGGAAACAGACACTTATCAGTTGATAGATCTTACTAATTTGTACAAAAGTACAGGAATTAAAGTAAACATCTTTATACCTAGTTTTAGAGAAAATCCAGAACAAAGGCGAAATTTTTGTGTCGCTAAAAAGAGAAAAATGTCATTGGTGACCAACAAAAATGAACTCAAAGCGATACCATATATAGAGTGAAATCAATCTGTAGGTCTATATATAAAATTAAAAATCACTATGTTTGTGACTCTAAATCTCCTGAACCGCCCGACCGATCTTGATCAAATTTGTAACATGGTTTAGGTTCGAGTCTGGGATGGTTTTAGGCTATTCACTTTGATGATAGAACTGAGGGTTGGGAGAGAGGGTATAAAAATAAATAAAACTTAATAACCACTCGACCGATCTTGATCAAATTTTCAACATAGATGAGGTTTAGACCTGGGGTCGGTTTCATGATTTAAATTTGACGAAGCAACATAGAGGAGGAGAAGGAGGGGGAGGTATATAAAAAACAATTTATATAAGACTGAAACTGGCTTTTTTTTTTTTTTTTTGTAACATAACTTTTGAACTATCCGACCGAACTCAATCAAATTCTCCAGATACATGACGTTCCGATCTGGAAACATATTTGTAATTTCACTTTAACGGTAGATCCTAGGGGAGGGGGCGTATAATAAAAACTAATAAAACCTAATAGCTTTTGAACCACCCAGCCAATCTCGATCAAATTTTCAACATATACGAGGGTCGGGCCTCGGGTGTTTTCTTATCGTTTCACTTTGACGAGTCAACGTAGGGGAGGGGATATATATATATATATATATATATATATATATATATATATATATATGTGTGTGTGTGTGTGTGTGTGTGTGTAAAAATAAAATAAAAATGACTCCCTTTGAGATTTCATCGCTCTTGAACCACCGACCGATCTCAATCAAATTTTCAACATACACGAGTTTAGGGGCAGGGATTACTTTAGGTTATTCACTTTGGCGATCCAACGTCGGGGAGGGGGAGAGAAATTTTAAAATGATCAAAAATGACCGATATTAGTGTTGAATCAATAGTTTTCGGGATCGATGAGAGAAATAGTGACATTTCTTATGCTGTTTCAATCCAAGTTCAACCCTGATAGTTCGGGAGGGGGAGGGTACAACGTAGGGGAGGGAGATAAACATTTAAAAATGATCGAATGTTACTAATATTAGTGTCGAATCCATAGTTTTAGGAGTAGATGAGATTATCAGTGACAATTCTGATGCCGTGTACCGCAGCACGAAGTGATCGAAAATGACCAATATTAGTGTTTAATTCATAGTTTTAGGGATCATTCAGATGAACAGTGACATTTCCGATCCTGTTTAAATCCAAAATCAGCCCCGCCACTTGGGGAGAGGGAGACAGATATATATAAATGATCGAAAATGGCCACTATCAGTATTGAATTTATAGTTTTATGGGTCACTTAGATGAACAGTGATACTTTCAATCCCGTTTAAATCCAAATTCAAACCCACAATTTGGGGAGGGGGAGGAGGGATATTTAAAAATCATCGAAAATGACCGATATTAGTGCTGAATTCATATTTTTTGGGGTCGCTGAGATGAACGGTGACACTTCCGATGCCATGGACCGCAACATGGGGAGGAGGATATATATATATATATATATATATATATATATATATATATATATATATATATATATATATATATATATATATATATATATATATATATGTACATTACCGATATTAGTGTTGAATCTATTTCTTGCGGTCGCCGAGATAAACAGTGTCACTTCTGATGCTGTTTAAATCCATTTTCAGCCGCGATACTTGGGGGATGAGGAGGGGTGATCGTACTGGATATAGATACTGGGGATGAGGAGACGGGACATACATTAAAATGATCGAAAATTAGCCATATCAGTGTTGAATCCATAAGTTTCGGGGTCACTAAGATAAATATTGATACTTAAGATGCAGCATAGATCCAAATTCAGCCATACAACTTGGGGGATTGTGGAAGGGGGCATCATACTTCAGCATAAAATGTAAGTTATTATCAATCTACAACATCGTATTATATGACCTTCGGAACTTGGCGACAAGATACATGCTTCGTATCATAAGATATAAAAGGTAAGAAAAAAGTTTCGGGAACGATATAGGTATATAAACTAATTACTTGGTTATATATTGAAATGTTGATTTCTAGGCAAAAATCAACTACAAAGAAATATATTGAGCTACGCTAAACTACACCTGAACCGTCGCATTAAATGAAATTTGGAAGATGGCGATAAGCCGTATGGGAAGCATCATACGATATAAATATAGAATTGAAAAAGTTTTTTTCGAAACGAAATAGATAAACAAAATACAAGGATGTAACTCATGTCCAAAATTATTGTCGCATATCTATAAATATGTTGTTGTAGGAATATAATTTGATAACGAATTCGCCCGGTATTTCTTGTAATGTTAACATGCGTATAATCGGCAAAGACATGTATGTGGCACATTTCATGTCAAAAGAGCAGTAAATAAGAACAATAAAATGAAAATAAAACTTTCTTTTCCATTTAGCAACATTTTGTTTTACTCATTCTAATTTTCGTATTTATAATTCTTTTCCTATGAAATTTGTCACAAATATACATTTCTCGATTATACACATAGTATCAGTATTAAAAGTACCCTGTAAAATCATTATCAAATTATATTCTTACAAGAAAACAGTTATAGATATGCGACAATCATTTTGGACATGAGTGTACATTTAAATTATTTATTTCAACCCAGCGAAGCGGGTAATATATGCTAGTACTCGTATAAAATATACACATATCGAGCTGCTCAGTTTGACAATATCAAAAGAATAGTTTACACTACAATTAGTCATATATTATAACCTATAATTATCATTAAGTCTTAAAATTTTAAATAGATTTAGTGTTGTTTTCAGTTTCTAACTATTATTTATAGCTGAAATAATATTATCAGAGCATTGATCGAGAGATATAATTGCACAAAAGTACCTAATCAACACAGTTTGAAAATATCTTAGAAATTTTGCAATTATTCAACAAACTCATCTTGTCTCTCTCTTTCTCTCTTTCTCCCGGCGGGAGCTCATGTGGTTCGGATTCCACGTTAATCAGTAGGTCCACGTCTCATATAGCCTCGCTGCTGAAAGGGACGCTAAACTAAAATCAACTCAACTCTTTCTCTCTTTCTCTCTCTCTCTCTCTCTCTCTCTCTCTCTCTCGTGCTTCGTTTTGTAATTCTTCCTTTCTCAGCAATATTACAGTAACAATGCGTCTTAAAAATAATTCTTTCTATAAAGCCATTTTCGACGTAAAGAAAGCAAAATTATGAACAAATAAAACCCAAGGTGATCGTAGAGCTTAAGGAAGTCTGATCCGTAGCAAGCTATCGAATCCGTAATGGCTTACTCATAAGTTATACCTGTTATTTGAAGCATTTTTTTTTTCTTATCTCCTTCCCGTATACCATTACTTTAATGCTTAACTTCCTGGATTCATCCCATCCTCTTTTCTGGAATTTTCTGGGAAACTTGCCGTTTTTTTTTTTTTTTTAAAGCGAATATCGCCTAAGGTAGTACAGAGAAGAAAACAAATGGCATGAGTGCAGAATTATAAGCTTGGAACATGGGTATTAAACAGTATCCTAACATTTATGCACAACAGCAAAAAAGGATTGTAAGACTTAATATGCTGGTATCCTTATTATCAGAAAGTATATTTTTTTCTGCTTCATTTTACGTTTTTTTTTCAAAAACTACACTTTGCGATACCTACTAATGCTTTCAACCGTTTCTCGATACGCTAAAAACGTATAACAGCAGCATTCTATCTGTTTATTATTGCAGGGGCGTGAAGGGATATTTAAAAAGAAGTTTTACTCTTCTTCTGCTTCCCCCCCCCCATACCCATCTCCGATTTTTTTTTTAAAAAACGAACATTTACTGTCGCATCTGTTATTATAACCCTTAAGCAAAGCAGTTTCAACGAAAATTTACAATCACCAAGGGTACACTTTTAGCTTAAGGTTTTCAGGATTTAGTGCGCAATTAGTGATAGTTAATCTGTAACAGAAATTTCGTGTAGTCCCTCTCTCTCTCTCTCTCTCTCTCTCTCTCTCACTCTCCCATTCTCTCGCATCTACACACTCACATACACAAACACAAACACAATTTAACAACATTAATGCGTTGCTACTATTCGTGGTTTGGTCGCTTCCCTATGCAAGGGGTTACGATCCATGTACGAGATGCGGACAAAACCGTAGCATTATTTAGAGTAATAAAAGAGCGTATTACACTAATCTTTCCAATGCAATTTTGCTATTGCTTCATATTTTAACAATTGTTTTTAACTCTCGCCTTGTTCCAGCTTCTCCAGTATCTACATACTGTTAACTGAATTTCAACTATTAAAGGAATTGTAGATATTATGCATTAGTTAATATTGTATTGTATTAAATAGTAATAATAACATCCTCCCCATTGGTTTAGTGACCAGCATGCACATCTTTGGTGCAGGGGTCGCCGGTTCGGTCCCCGGTGGAAGACCCTTGTAATGTGTACTGAATACGGGGTTACTTTGGCGCTGAAGGGGACGCTAAAATCCAATCCAACAACCGAATAATAATAATAATAATAATAATAATAATAATAATAATAATAATAATAATAATAATAATAATAATAATAATAATAATAATAATAATAATAATAATAATATACTTACATATCATATTGGTCCAATTTGTTAGTTCCTCATTTAATAGCCGGAAGAGGATGTAAGGTAGAACCTATTATTGCGACCCTGAATATATATATATATCTTACAGTTAAAATGTATATAAATATATACATATATATCTAGTGAATATATAACACAATTTTCGCTTTATGGAAGGACAATATTAAAGCTGGCAGTGACGTGTTTCTACAATATCCAGTTTCAATATAGAGTTTAAAGCTGAGATAGAACCTATTTTTCCGTGTTACAGTGCTAGAGCGCTTACCTGTGGTGCGTGGGGTCACTAGTTCTATCCCAGCCTGCGTTAAGTGAAATTTGTGGAGGATAAATACCATGCGCGTGCGGTTTTCTCGCGATTCTCTCGTTGTCTTTCTCTCTGTCTTCATTCCATCATTTCATCCGTTCTCTCATCATCAGCGTCTCCCTTGCTCTCGCTACATAATCGAGGGACGTTATATTAGAAACGTTATTTTATTTCATTGGGGGCATGGTAGCTCGGTGGTAAGAGCGCTTATCTCTGATACGTGGGGTCTCTAGTTCAATCCCCGGTCAAGTAAGTTTGTAATTGATAATACTATGTCCATGGATTTTCTCGTGGTAATCCGATTCCTTCCACTTTCTCATTCCACCAATTCTGCCTTAATCATCGTCTCACTTAGCCTAAAAGGGCATAATCGTGTGACGTTAAACTGAAAGATTTCATTTCGTTTCATTAAACCTCTTCTTCCTGAACTAAATTTTTATTAAAGATACCGCCTTACGTTTTTATGTTCGGTTAGTATCATAGAGTCCTTTTTAGCATTGAGTCATTGTGAGATGTGAACCTTCAGTCTAATTAAGCGTGTTCAATTTTCAAAACTTTCGTACCGGACATCGAACTTTGGGCTCCGTACTCCAGAGATACGGTACTTAACTATTAGACTAGCTGATAGTGTGTTTGTCGTTTTTGTTCTATGTAGAACAAGGTTGAATTTGGAAATTGCAGTGGATTTAAGCCAATTCCAGTTTTAATAATGGCAGAGGATAGGCCTATCTTTAAAATGCTGCATCTACAGAACTTGATCAGAAAAATGGAAACACCTGTAGTTGGCAACACGTCAGATGTATGGGTTGGCAGTGATGTCGTGGCGCCCGCAGCTCCGGACCACTGGTGGTGGTGTGTTAGGTCGGTCTCCATACTACGTCAGGCGCAGTGTCCAGTGGCTGCAGCAGATGGAGGTAGTGTAAAATGGGAGACCTCTCAGATTTTCAAAGATTGCAAATTGTTGGTGCGCGGTTATGTGGAGGGAGTGTGACGGCAGTGGCTACTGTGTTAGGTGTGTCGCGTGGGACAGTGTCGAAGGTGATGACGGCCTACACAACACATGGGAAAACCACATAGGGGAAGCGGAACAGTGGGCGGAAGAAAATCATGAGTGAAAGGTCACGCCGGGTATTAAAGCGCATTGTCACGCAGAACCGTCGTGCCACTGCGGAGCAACTGACGGAGGAACTCAATCAGCACCTCCCCCACCCTATTTCGACAATCACAGTCCGCCGCGAATTACATGACATGAACTTACGGTGTCGTGTTGCACGGGCCAAACCGCTTATCAGGGACCATAACGCTTTCGCACGCCGCAAATGGTGCCGCGACCATGCAACTTGGACCGTTGAGGACTGGAAACGAGTGATATGGTCGGATGAGTCATCCTTCACCCTATTCCCAACCACGGACCGTGTTAATGTGTGGAGAACGCTCAAAGAAGCTTATGATCTACAGTGTCTCCGCCCAACTGTGAAACATGGTGGCGGCTCGGTGATGCTGTGGGCCGCCATATCATGGTTTTCGTTGGGTCCTGTGGTCACACTTAGCGGATGAATCACTGCCAACGATTATGTCGCAATTTTAGGAGACCACTTGCATCCTATGGTCCGGACAATAACGCCATCTTCCAGGATGATAATGCACCCATTCACACAGCTGGCGTTGTTGCAGCGTGGTTTGAGGAACATCGGGATGAAGTTCAACACCTCCCCTGGCCCGCCCAATACCCAGATCTCAACATAATTGAACATCTGTGGTCCATCTTGGAAACACGACTCCGGCGACTATTTCCACCTCCATCCTCTCTCACAGAACTGACCGATGCCCTGCACGAAGAATGGTGTAAAATTCCATTTGCTACCATTCACGACCTTTATGCCTCCATCCCACGTCGCATCAAGGCTGTTCTGAAGGCGAAAGGTGGCCCGACACCATATTAATCTGGTAAGCTGCAATTTCGTTCAGGTGTTTCCATTTTTCTGATCACCATCTGTATATCAATTACTGTGTAACCAACATACTTATTTAGTATTTTCAGAGTTACACTTCAGCCCACAGTTCGAATAAATATAATCTAGTCTTCTACCTTTTTTTTCTGAAATTCACTTAAACACACCATTTTGATATTTCCTTTTTATTATAATATGTAATGAATTAAACATTCACACCTTTTAAATATTATACCTGTTGGTTGTACAAGATGGATCTTCTGTTATATATATTATGTTTGTCGTTTCTATGACGACCAATAACACATATCGTCAGATTAACATGTTAACAAAATATCAATAATAATATCAGAAAATAATTAATTTTTACTTCTTTTTATATGTTCACCTTCTTCTTCTAACTAGCTTGTGCATATTTCAATAGCACATATTGTCCGTAAATACAAGAAATGATACTTAAGATTACATGTAAAATACACAATATCGTTATAACTGTTTCATATTACCTTTTACAATTACTGCTCTATTTCAATTAACATTAGAATCGAACATTAGTAAATTTACTTCCACTTGGAACAGAGGAATAAAGAGGAAAATGAAATATATGTTCATGGTAGGCTGAACAAATAACGAAAAATCGTTTCTCGTTATATCTTATCATTTTTGCGCTGATATCTGTCGACAACTCAAGACAGACTACGAACATAGATACTCTATAAGATTTTCACTACTTAGAACTAGCATAGTTTGCATGGCGAATAACTCTGGTAAAGAAAGTAGTTGAATTAGAAAAAAAAACTTACATTTATGTATTACGGTATCCTGTGCCGTTAGTTGAAGAAATCAGTATTATAAATATCGTCTCATATTTTAAGTATGTAAGATTTTAATCTCACTAATATTTTCTTAGGCTTAACCAAAAAATCTGTTAAAATCAAAATATTCTTTTACCTCTTAACCTTAAAAAAAAAAGTCTAACCTGAGTACATAGTATCTCTATGTATGAAATAACGGTATGTAGATTGACACCGTTAAGTCAAGGTTAGCCACAAAAAATTTAATAGATTTATTCCATTACCGAACTAGCATTAAGTCAACATTAACTACGAAAAATTTAACGGATTGACTTCGTTAACGAACTCGCGTTAAGCCAATGTTAACCAAGAAGAATTTAACGAATTGACTCCATGAACGAACTTGAGTCAAGTCAATGTTAACCATGAAGAATTTAACAGATTGACTCCATAAACGAATTCGAGTTAAGTTAACGTTAACCATGAAGAAATTAACGGATTGACTCCATGAAAGAACTTGCGTTTAGCCATTGTTAACTATGAAGAATTTAATAGATTGGTAACTCACGTTAAGTCATCGTTAACCATGAAGGATTTAACGGGCTGACTTCAAGGGCGCCCACCAGGGGGGGCAAGGTGGGGCGCTCGCCCCCCCCAAGAGGAAATTGTACTTGGGAATATTGAAATCCCAATAGAATTTTTGCATTAGTTACAGCAAAAATTGAAACTATATTTGAAACGTCGCTTATTCTTGCCCCCCTTGGAAACCACAACATGGACGCCCTTGGATAACTCTATTAACGACCTTGCATTAAGTCAGCGTTAACCAAGAAGAATTTAATAGATTGACTCCATTAACCAACTCGCATTAAGTCAACGTTAACCATGAAGAATTTAACGGATTGACTTCATTAACGGATTGACTCCATTGAAGTGATTCCGAATTACTTCAGAGTAGCTCTTTATTTTTAAGACGAAGTACCGACTTGAAACCTTTCAATTTTTGTAAGTACGTAGTACTTTCGATTGAAAGCTAGGTATCAAAATTAACAAGAATTAAATTATAAGCCTTTATTAACATTATAATTACACGATACAGGAAGCCCATGGTACTATTTAAATCTTTTATAAATTAAGATGTAAATAATGCTATGGATCCATAACATTTATTCTATGGACCCCTTAGGAGTCCGCGAACCACCAATTGGGAAGTCTGTTCTTGAGTAATTGTACTACAGAGATATTTACATATCTTAATCTCCTCTCGTGAAAAAAAATCTATATTTTAAGAGTTCACTTTGGTAACTTATATAAAACATGTAACAAAATGTTCCGAATATTAGATGCGATATCGTTGGATATTGGTTCGATCTAATTAGTTTAACTATGATAAATTTTAAGGTATCAAAGGTAGTATAGTCTTCTAAGTCGTACAATGTCAATAGTCTAAAAGTATCGAGGAAAAATATCCTTAAATAAGAGCTAGCCTGGAATCAGATCTTACAAGGAAACCGATTCAAGTGTGACACGAAATTGTGGACGAGTTTATGCGCAAATAAAGTGTTTTTGTGTACAATTAAACCCATTAAAGAGAAAAACCCTCGATCTCAACCGTTCCGGAGATATAGAGGAATAAGGGGAAGGCTGGTGCTCCTCCGGTATCTTGCCAATTTTTGAATATGTATCGGTAGTACAAGTAAAAAAGACTTTTAAAAATGAAGAGTTCCTTCATCCACGAAACTTGTCGCCTTAGACATGAGGGTTGTAAAACCGAAGAGTCCATACAAGTTCTAGGGGAAGTTTTTTTTTTTTTTTTTTTTTTTTTTTTTTTTTTTTTACGGACAAGGTGAAAATAAAGGAGTTCCATTGTTGCCTGAAATAGGCGTGTAAGATGTCTGTGTATAGATTTCTTGGTACGCTGAATCGAATAAAAGCATCATCAGATCAAATAGGATGAAAAATAATAGCCAGTAATATCATACAATTTTGTTTTTCGTATCAATGGCGTTTGTAAATTCCTCATAGTCCATTCTTTTTCCGGCCCCGGGTAAAAGGTACGACACTCACCTTAACATTCAACAACACTTTTATTTGCTCTGATGCATCTTTCTTAAAATTTAAATGCAATTTTCAAACATATTCACTCGCAGCATAACCGAAAATCCCCAAAATATCACCGAATCAGCTTTCCCCTTACTCCTGTATATCTACGGAACGGTTGAGATCGAGGGTTTCTCCCTTTAATGGATTTAATTGTACACAAAAACACTTCGTTTGCGCATAAACTCGTCCACAATTTCGTGTCACACTTGAATCGGTTTCCTTGTTAGTAGCATATTTCCGCTTTTTTCCCTGATTACCTTCGTCACGAAGTTTCCGCAGTCTTATAAGGGGTTTGGTTTATCGAAAGCTCATTTATACACTTACAGTAGCTCTACTTGTGTGTGATCTGTCCAAGAGACATAAAAGCACAAGAACTAATCAATAAATCATCACAAATTTTAATCAAGATGTAGAGGTTAAATCGTAGGCTGTTTAAAGTTAAAAATCCAGTTCGTTAGTGGAGACGATATTAAAACCGGAAGTCAGCTCCTTCGTGGTTAAATAGTTACCATATACACATTTGGAGTGGAAGAACACGGTTTGAGTACCGGCGTGAACTCATGTGGTTAGGATTCTACATTAATCAACAGGTCCACGTCTCATATACCCTCGCTGCTAAACGGGACGTTAAATTTAAAATAAACTCAACTCAAAAACTGGCAATGGTACAAATAAACCATTTCCGGTTTCAAAATAGAGCACTATCGAGGAAAGCGGTTATAGATAGCGAGAAGCGGTTTCCTCTAATCGATTAAGCGTCCCAGGAGATTATTCTACAATGCATATCAACTCTAAATGTTCTATTAAAACTGGAAGTAATAGTAATCTACTACCACTTCCGGTTTCAACATTAATTGAGAAAATATCACAAATACAAATTACATGCAAATGAATCATCTTCACAGTATACACGTGGTACTGCTACTTGCTTTGTACACACAATTAAAAATATGTCTAAATTAATGAATATTAACAAAAATTATTCCCATTACGGACAGCTGAGACCGGTGGTGTGGTTTTGCAAGCCAGCTCTCGTGGAAGCGAGATAGTGTGGTGAGAAAGGGCCGATGCTGTGAAGATTGTCTTGCATAATGGTCTGCGAACCCACTAATGCACGGGAATCTAGCCCCAGTCATGGTTCCAAACCTTACTTTCATAACCTCGGTATTGTATAAACATGCCATGAACATAAAAACTCAAATCCTATAACTGTAAACTTCTTAATTCTTACAGCTGTTACATGAAATGCAATAACTGAAGTATCACACTAATGTAATGCCCTGAATGCAATTACATCACATGTATGTATTCTCAGATAATACAGCATTTAAATAAAACCAGATTAAGGGCTATTTTTGGTCAATTATTGTGTCTCAAAAATAATTCTAAAATTTAAAAAGAGTGTCCCAAGATAGAGGAATAAATAAATTACATGAAGTTGAACAGAATTAAATGTTCAAAAATAAATTTTCATGCAAAAAGCTTTTTAAAATAATGACAAAAATAATTTTCTATGACAGCAAAATAAGTGCCATTTGTGGACACGAAAGGAGGGTTAGAAACATGGGACTTATTATTGGGAAACTCACAAGACGATATATCTCAATTAGGCTATGTATTCTGACACTAGCAAATGTCAGTATATAATTTATGATAAGTACCACTCCATCCTTTCTCCAAAACTGAAGGTATTTCTTGTCAACGCACGCACAATATTTGATACCGGTACCATAAATCTAACAAGTTGAACCCTTGATAGTTCTACAAGATATGGCGTTTTGGATTTTACACTAAAATTGTTGGTTTATATATGTCCCCACTTTCTTATCCAATATCTACTGTGAAATACGCTTAAAAAAAAACGACGTCCAGATTTAAAGAGAAAACGAGGATAATATGCTTTCTGTTGGGAACCATGAAAGACTGTGGTGCTGTGTTACCATAGTCCTAGCTCTGGAGTGGGCTGAAAAATAGTACCAAATTGAAACAAAAAAGGGCTGAATTCATTATTTCATACCAAACTCTATAACACGATACTAAAAGAGGTAAAGTTCTAGAGCACTCCTCCCGCTCTCTTCCAAGAGTCCAAATCAAGAAAGTGCTCTTTAAAAAAAATACTTTTTAAAAACACCCAAATAGGAAGACCCCGAACAACCGTGGAAGTAGATGAAAATTTTCTCACACGTAGAAAGTATAACAGAGGCCACACATTAAAAAGGAAAACAGTTATCATCTTCGGTATGTATTGTAAGGAAACCAAACACGCCTCTATTTCAAAACGACCAATAAACCAAAACGGTATTATGACCGTATATGCAAAAATGTATAAAACGAGGAACAAATCAAATAGCTCCGAGTTCGTGTGTAAACAGTACGTTATAATAAAATATTAAAATATAAACTATTGCACTTTATTCTCGCTTATTTCACGACCGAAGGATAATAGATTGTAAGAAGAATATGGGGGTAAATAAACTGACATTTGTTAAAAAAAAAAAAAAAATGTAAAACCTGTCCAGAGTCCTAGAACCTTCCCTGAAAGACATCACAACGCATTATTAATAATTTTAAGTCACAATGGTATCTATTATTTCTAACTAGTGAGCATACATACACATAATACATATGCAGAAACAGAATGAATGTTCAACAGAATTTTTTTAAGAGTACAACACCAGTATGAGTAACACAGTGAGATATAGGAAAAGTCTTACTGACGCTTTTGAAAATGAGACACGTATTTATTAAATGGTGCTGAGTTGGGTAGAATTGTACCAACTTTTTCACAACAGGGGCTGAAAATGCCAGTGTGGTACCAACCTTCCGATCAATGACAAAAAGGGCTGGATTTGGTACAATTGTACCAAGTTTGACAACACTGCTATGGTGTCAATCTTAAATACTGGGTGAAACACCCTTATTTCCTCTGAGTAAGTTATAACAACATTTTCTCCCTGATCCTTAAAATGTTATTGAGCCATTAAGAATAAATCAAATAATTCACTTACTTTTCACGTAATATGTCGTTTATTCCAAATATTACAAAATTTAACGTGGAACAACTTAAAACAGTATAACTTACATACTTTATCCTAAGAATCAACAAGTAATTCGTCGCCATAGATACCAAAAACATTCCATTATCTATATTAGAAAAACATTTCTATCCTCTCCTTCTTCTATCGGAATAGCAGGCTAGTGCATATAAAAATCAAGTATCACCCAAGAAAAATAGCAAACTTATTACAAGAAAATGATACAGCGAAGTGCCCACATTTTGTTGTCAAGTGAGATCATTATTTGAGTAAATATCTGAGTAAGTGAGAGCAATGCTGACTGTTTCCACAGGTGTAATTGGTGCTCTTACTTACTTACGTACATCGCCACAGAAAATAAGGGTGTTTCACCCAGTATTACGATTGACATCACAGTCTTTCATGGTGTTCGCAACGGAAAACATTATCCTCGTTTTGTCCTTAATCTGGACATGTTTTTTTTTTCAGTGTACGTATGGTCCCTACAAACAATATCACATGTAATTATTATTATTATTGGTTTTACCCGACATTAGTTGTTGCAAATGGTATTTCATAAATAATACAAAAATATATGTACATGTAAAAACTGTTTGCGTGTATTCACGCAGTTCTTTCTGGTTTTAGCTGAATCTTACCACCAGAGCTGGATGTGTGCAGGTACGAAATAACATCCGTTTATTTTTTTTATGTACCTATATCACGGAAGCAAAGAAACGAAGAAACTAGATTCCTACTCGTTTTCTCCATCTGAAGAGAGAAAAAATGAATGGTATTAGAACCAATACTTAATATACTGGAAACAGAGATAGTGCTTCCATCTATAAAAGCTACAATATACGCATTCTCTTGGAAATATTTCCACCTTTTTTGAGAAAAACAATAGCTGTCTCTTACTTTCAAAGTTTTTTTTTTTTTTTTTTTTTTTGTCCTTCACATATCAACTTTCTTTCTTAGTACATGTGCATCGACTGATGATTCTCCTTTGTTGATTCTTTCTATATCATTTCTGAGAACAATATATATATGTATATATATATAGCCTAGATAGAATGACGTGCCTATATATATACCGTGTCCTAAACTTGTATCCTGCTGTATCGATAACTTTAGCGTAGAATGAATAACTGTTACAATATTCAATGTCACTTTTGGTCGTGTGAAGCAACTAAGTGAAATTGTTGAATGACGAACGTTAAGTCTCGCTCAAGTAGGAATTAACTAGGTTTAACCTTGAACCGATTTCTGGGGTTTAACTGTGTTGATCTTGGTTAACCTACTTGACTGAACTAAATGTACTCAACTTGGTGCAACAAAAATTTCTTCAACTACGTTCAAGTTAGAAAGTTCAATTTTGAATTCGTTGGCATACGCTACTTCGGGCTTCCGTTATATATACGGCTCGCGGTTTGAAATAAATGGACAAATACTTATCCGACCATATGACACGTTTCCATTTATCAGAGATCCAAGTTGCGTGTGACCATTTGATATGTGTTATAGTGTTATAGTCTCTTTCAGTGGTTTCGTCCGTGCAACCAGACCTCTTATGTCCATATATCATGTAAGACGCTCTGAGTGTCTGTACAGGCCGTGAGAGATGCTGTCTGTTACATCGCTGTCGAACAACAGTTCTGAATATCAATTCACTTAATGCTTGCTGGACCCTGTCAGTGAAGGTTGTCTTCCGACCACTGTTTCTCTTCATCGATGTGGCTTTGTCGTGGGTTTGGAATGCCGTCATGAACTTCGATACCGTTGCAAAACACTCAAAACATTTGAGAAATTGATCACACTTACACCACATAACTTCGTAAAAACAATATACTATCTTTGAAAATTTTAGAAGTAGACCATTTTACTGGAGGTCGACCTTATATACTATCACCATCTGCTCAGTTCACTGCACACTGCCGTTCTACCGCTCGTCACGTAGTACGAAGTTTCTCCTAACAAACTAACACTACTAACAAGGACTGTTGTCGCCGCCTGAACGTTACCAACTCAAACATCTGACGTGTCGTCAACTTCAGATGTTTCTATTATTTTCATAATCATGTGTGTAATATATACACGGCACATATATGAAAAAGGAACATAAATGTACTGAAACAACTGTGTAGGATATTGTCATAAACTATTTACAGTTTTCTTATAACCTATTTCAACTTTAAGACAGCGTAAAAGCACTTGGTTTTTTTTTTTCTTATTTGGAGCGATGAGATTATACGGAACAGAAAGGAGTAAGCTATAAAATATTAATGGTTTGATATAAGAAAAAGGTATGTCGCATGAAGGAACCTGCGCCTAGTTATAAGAAAAGAAAGATACTTGCAGAAAAGAAGATGCATTTATTAGAAGGGAAAGACAAAGGAAGGAAAGAACATATATGTAAAAATGAAGAGATACAATCTCAGACATGAATTTTTTAAATTAACGTTGAAGATTATTTTAAATCTCTCTATACCGATATTACTAATATATTTTTTTTTTACTTTAAAAGAAATAATTGTTCAGTATTATTAATGATATAACGAAAATCCACAAAGATAAGACACATATACCAATCCCTAGATAACATTATGTTAATTCAAACGCTATGGACGACCGTCAATTCAGTGACTCAATGGGAGAGCGCTTATGTGCGTGAGGTTCCTGATTCGATCCCCGGACAACTAAATTTGTGTTGGACAACATGGTGTCCGTGGGTTTTCTAGGAGTACTGCTGTTTCCTCCAACCTTCTCATTCCACCAACCTTTCCATCATTATTCACTTGTTTTAGCCGAAAGGGCATATTCATCGGTCGTTAAACTGAAAGACTATTTTTCCATAACTCTAAAGTTATATTCAATTTTTAAACTGATAACAATGCAATTAATAGTAGGGTAAATATGTTACTTCTATAGTTATTAGTTTGATAAACCAGGACCGTAGTTTCTTATAATATTTCCTCGCGTCTCTAATTCACGCAAGAGTAAGCAATCTTCGACGATTCGACAAGTCAACATGCATTTGTATCTTCTCCTGTCTATCTGTGTACTTTCCCAATAATAACATCGCGTTAAAAATTATTTTCATTCAAACTCGTTTGTGATATCTTGACAGGAAACAATCTTACAGCATCATTTTTTTTTTATTTTGAAATCTGCGAAGAACTGACCCAGATGGCCAACCATTTTTAAGTCAGGACCAAAATGTAGTTAAAAAGAACATGAAGAATTACCATACAGAACTTTTACATTTATAACTTACATAATCTTAAAAAAAAAAAGTAATTTCATAGATAATAGCAATAATTTTTCAGTTCTAACTTGACAAAATTACCATTAGTACATAAAGTAATTATCTATTAAGAGAAAATAATACTAAAAGCATCTATTTAACTAACTAACTAGCTCTAAGGCCTATGGAACCTGGAGGTTTAAGGCCGGCTCACAAAAGCTCTCTACTGACTTTTGTCCTTAGCCAAATCTATTCAATTTATTTTTGCGAGATTCAACTTAGTACTGTCCTCTCATCTGAGCATAAGTCTCCTTAATGGTCCTTATCCGATTGGACTTTCTGTTAAAACTTTACCTTTCTTCCATTCTGACTACCTGACCTGTCCACCTGAGCCTCCTAGATTTGATGATCCTAACAACGTTTGGCAAACAGTATAAAAATTATGCAGATCCTAGTTATGAAGTTTCCACCATTGCCCACTCCCGTTCCTCTTTGGACCAAATATTCATCTCAGGATCTAGATCTCAATCGTTTTCAGTCCATGTTGTTCGCTCAGAGTAAGCGACCGTGTTTCGCAACCATTCAGAACAACAGGCATGATTATCGCTTTATACAATATATTTTAAGCTTCAAATTCCTCTACAGAATTCGCGACGATAAGAGATTTTGAACTGAATAATAACACGAATTCCCTACTTTTAGTTGAACTTATTTCTTCATGAATACGGGTTTCGTTTGTTAATGCTGGTCCTAGATATTTGAAAGTATCCACTTTATAAAAATACTAGCTGAACCTGCGCTCTCTACACAGCGCATCATTCGCATATGAACATAAATCTCCTTCTCATTCCTCACAACATATGTACATGTCCCTTTACAGACACAAGTGAAAGACGTCTTGATTTAAAAAAAAAATCGGCAAGGGGTATCATAAAGGGGAGATGTTTTTCGATTATTTTTTCTCAATATCTCGCACCGTTTGCAAGATTTGAACCTACTTCCGGTTGGAGTTTCTAATTCATGTATGACTAGTGTTTTCTTTCTTCTTGCATGCAGTATGTAATAAGCAAATAGCTTACATATACAATTAATTATAATATCAGTTATATATGGTGTTCATTGGGCAAAACACTCAAAAAATAAAGATTTATCTCAAGACTCGAGAAATGGTTATCCTTGCTTTTTCACTATTATTTATCCATTGAACAAACGCCTGAGACATATACAACGCAATATACAACATTGTGGTGTTGGAATGTATAACGCATAGGATATGATGCTTTAGTTTTTTAAGTTTCAACGCTTCCAGCGTACCCTAAAAAATATGCAATAAAGAAATAATGGACATGTTTTTTTAAAAATATTCAATTAGAACTGGACAATCTACTCAAAATTTCCAATCGATCAGTGAAAACGTCATTTTTCTAGAGCCTGTAGTTTCCGAGATCTCATTGTCGAAAGGATTGACCACAAACATATAAACATAGTTTAAAAGAACTCGGAAGATAGAAGCACAACTCACATGCATTGATTTTAGAGAAGGCTTATTAAAATACAAAGGCTTTGAACAATAATTTTATAACATAAACTTTATGAAAAAGATATAGTTAACTAATTTAGACTGTTTAAAGTACAAATACTTAAAATGTTTGTCTCTGTTAAACGTGAAATCACACATAACCGTAAATGAAAGGTTTGAAAGCTAAAGTTATAGGTTGGTTGGAGTTCAGGCGCTTTTAATAACCAGCTTTAGGCAAACTAGTTCCTTGGTGCCTGAAATGGAAGCTCAAGCTGAATTCAACTAAGACTTAAATGACTCTCTTTGGGCTCAAACGCAATAAATACTGTAACAGTCGTAATCCGGAACGTCTACATTTAACCCTTTTTGACTCTCCAATTACAATTCAAAACAGTCTCAAATATCTGGGAGTAATATTCGACAAACATCTTACTTGGAAGCCTCATCTAAAACAATTGGAAGCTAATATCCGGCGCCGTTTGAATCTTTTACGAAACCTTAAAGGCACCACGTTGGGTCTCAATACAAAACTTCTACTGCTAACATATAAAGTCTTTGTACGCCCAGCACTCACGTATGGACATCTTGCCTGGTTATCAGCAGCACCAACTTACTATGAACGTCTGAAAGTTCTCGAAAGACATGCCTTACGTCTGGCCTACTCTCTCGTTTTCGATACTCCCACTGCTGAAATATATCGTCGTGCTCAATTTCCAACCATTTTGCCACACCTCAACCATCTACGCCAACGCTACATTGCGACACGAATCCAATTGGCACATCCCATCGTCCATGAGCTGTTAGACCAAGTTCCTGCTGTACCACGCTATGCCTACACACCACGGGATCATCTGTTAGCAATATACGAATGCACCGAAGCCATAGATCAGTGTAATCCTGACCGCCGTATCTACCACCGAAATCCACATATATATTGCTCATAACCTCCGTACATGTACCCAAGAAACATTTTAACACAATAGCCACCTCTGACACATCCTCGTCAACTTGATTTGCTATTAGTTCCTTACTTCAATCCACATTATTCTATAGCCTGAAATCATTCTCCATGTCATCTAATTCAAAAAAGTTGAAAATATCTCTGGCCACAGAGAAGATGTTGCCTTCTACTCCATGTGGCCCGCCCATCCATTGGATGGGAATGAAACTCTTGTTAAAAAAAAGCGCTTTTAATTGGTATTCTAGCATTTTAATAGATAGATTATTATTAGATACTTTAATGCATACATAATTTGCCGTATTACGATCCCGACGAACTTTCATGAATTTAACTAAAAATATCTACTAATTAAAAATTTTAAATTACTTAATTTCTCTCCCCAAGATTCGCAAGATGACCAAATTAGGTAAGTCAAAGTTAAGTTGAAAATGTTATTGCTTCTTTATCTGACCTGCTATTATATATAAGTATTTTTGCCCACGGATACAAATACTTATCTATTCGTGCTAATTTTAATATTAATTCCAATATTTAAAAATCTATGTTCCAGTTGAGTGAAAATTAACATAAATCCAAAATGATGATTGACGAAATTGTAGAGGAAAGAGTTAATTAGATAGGTAAATTAGATAGGTAATCTTTTGGAGATAATGATATAGAAAAGTCATTTCAACGGGAAGTCTTGCTTAAGATAGGAAATAAGTGTGGAACTCTGCAGAAGAGCATGACAGAGCCCTTAGGGTGGCTGATTCTGATAGAAATTGATAAAGAGAGAGACTGAAAGACGGAGTACCGTATTGAGTATGTGTGCGGTCTACATCGTATATAGAGTCATATAGAAAAGAAGTCGTTCTTTGCCCTACAAACCTTTACTTAATATTCCTATCCCGCAAAAGAAGGAGAGGCAGGTGGGGTGGAAGAAGAAGAACGAATAGAAAGAGGAAGAAGAAAAGCCACACGGAGGGAAGATGATAAAGAAGGCACAGAGTAGGGGAAACAGAGAAAGAGAAAAAAATCGTTCTGAACAAGAAAGGAAGACAAGCTCTATCCATACTCCCCCCACAATCTCTCCCCTGTCGTCGCCAATGCCTTTAATATATTGGATCCGATATTCGTTCTTTAGTCGACCCTCTTTTTTCTATATCTTCCATACTCTGTGAGCTATTTCTTCAAGCTTTTGGTTGCGTCCTCCACACTACACACGCAGCCACCGCACTGCCTAAGAAAGATTCAGAGAGATTTCGCTCCATATAGTCTATATTCATCCTTCTCTGTCTGTTTTTTTCATAACCACTTTCCTCTGTTCGAATTTTCATCAATTTTCTCTTTCTCCCTTTCACTTTAACTCTCCCTTTTCAACGTCCTTTGTTCTGCCCTCCCACATTTCGTGCCATTGATGATCTGGTATGCATGAATACCAATAATATTAATAATTTCGAACATAAAATACACTCAATGTGGTTTATGTTTAAATTAATGAAAATAAAGTTCTTATTAATCTATCAGCGCGTAATATGTTTATGATACAGATGGATTTGCTATGTTTTTTCTATATTTTTCTTTTCTTTTTCTTCTTTCTTTGTATATATGGTCTCAGTTGTGATTTCAGATTTCTGCTGGGAGGATAACCATCAATACACGGATTCTGAAAATACGTGGTATTAGGGGGTCTATTGTAAAAATACTGATGAGCACGATCAGAGATACCTTGGGAGAAATTTTACATCCAAGGTATTCTCTGTATGGCAACCTCTGATATAATCACTACATGGATTCGTAATTTCAGCATTGATTTTCTCTTCCCCCCGGCAGGAGCGGATCCAGGACGGACTTCTGGGGGGTTGTAATACTGCTACTTAGAGCTACTTTTAAGAGCTCCGAACTCTGGGATGGGCTTTATTTATATATAAAATAAGAAAATTTTCAATTCTGGCGGGGCAATCACCCCGATCGCCCTCCCTGGATCCGCCACTGCTCCACGGTGTATCCAAACTTTTTATAAAGATGTGCACAAAGGTAGATTTCAATTATTTCTAGAATTTTCGTTATAAGTAACACATCACACTGCATGGTGCACAGATAGAACCAGACTAACTGCGGTACTTTTTTTCAGACATACGTCTTAAGAAAATCCGAACAGAATCGTAGCCTGGGTGGGGGCGAAAAGGACGGTCTCCCCGGGAGCTGATAGCAAGGGGGCGCCGAACGAGCAAGAAGAAAATTAAAAATGTTGGAAATGGTGAACGACGCGTCGCACCGAAAAAGTATTGGCGCCCTATTAAATCAATATTGTTGTCGGTTTCAAAGAAATAAATTTGTTAAAAATTTTCTTCCTCGCTACGCTCGCAATCAAAACGTTTCAATAAAAGTTAGGACAAGGTTTTACTTATTACTTGAAGAAAGTTTTTATTTGTGATTTCTTAACGACGATGTGATATGAATGCCGCCAAGTAATAGCAACAAAGTCTGAAATACGTGTTCGGTGTTTTGATAGTGATGAGTAGAGAACGGATTTTAGATAAATAAATGTTTCTCTTGCAGTGAGATAGAGGCCCTTTCTTTTGCCATAATGTTGATCATATCCTTTTATATCATCACATCAAATTTTATTTCGCATAAAAATTACTTTCCAGATGACCGAATGTAAATACATAGTTTAAGAATTTTCCTTTTAAAATGCACTAAATCGCTCATTGAAGCCTGATACACCGAAATCTTAGAAAGAAAAAGTGTTCATTCTCTCACACTTCCTTCATATCAATTGTGTCATGTTTGTTTTGTCTTTGAACACGTTGACTGTCAAACTTCTGCGCCTTACTTTAATCTACACGTAAGATACAATTGTGGGAAATTCTACTCGGCCACAAGCCAGTTACAACATTGCAGGGCTTTGAATCCACGACGTGTCTTTTCGTTTATTGTGTTCTAAGCAGGGGTAAAAGTGGGTCTGAAAAGGTAGGGGGACTGTAAGTAGCGGCATGATGTCACGCCGTCCCCCACCTATCTTTGTCCATTATATTTTTTCAGGAACTGGGGGGACGCCGTACATATTTTTGGAGGTAGGTGGATTGCGTCCCCCCGCGTTCCAACGCACTTTTACCCCTGATTTTAAGTATGCTTCAGAACAGTGTGTATGTTTTCTCATACTATAAAATGCCTAAATTAAAGTCAAAGGTTTCATCCTGTTTGCAGAAGTTCTATGACGATAATAAGGATGTGTTTTCTACTGATGGCAAAGTGCTATTTTGCCAACCGTGTAGAAAATCTGTCGCGGCTGACCAATGTTCATAAATTATGCAGCATTTGGGGAGCAAGAAGCATATTGCTACTGCTTCACGTTTGAGCGAGACAGGCATTTATCGTTGAACCAATTGCGTTTAGTTCTGGTGAATCGTCAAAATTGTCCGCTTCTTTAGTGGACTTTGTAGCGCTTTTGTATTCGCAGATATTCCACTGTTCAAATTAAAGAACCCTGAACTGCGGAAGTTTCTCGTGAAATGTACCGTACGAACTTCGAACCGCCTGACGAATCAACATGGCGAAAAACTTATCTGTACAGGTGTAAAGAGCAAACTTTAAACATATTCGCTCGGAATGTGCGCATCAAAATATTTGGGTATGTATGGACGAAACTACAGAATCCAGTAGTAGAAAAGTGAGAAACGTGATTGTAGGAATACTCAGTAATGATGATGAAAATGTGTTGACGAAAAGTTATTTGCTAGTGTGTAAAAAGCTATCTGCTGCTACACATGTAACGATAGCAAGGCTTTTCAACGAAGCAATGCAGCTAATGTGGCCAGAAGGCATAAAATTTGATAATGGCCTTCTTCTTGTTACAGATGTTGCAGCTTACATGAAAAAAGCTGCAGTGTTCCTTGCCTTTGGTTATCCCAAAATGGTACATGTTACCTGTGCCTTTGATAATGGCTCATGTGTCGCATAAAATATATGAAAAGATGAGTTCTTTATCCCAAGGCCGATAAGCTAGTTTCAAATGGGAAGAAAGTTGTTACCAACTCGGCTAAAAGAATAGACATTTTTAATTTTAAAAAATGCCCTGGGATTCCTCTTCCACCCGCTTCTGTAGTTACGCGATGGGGCACTTGGTTGGATGCCGTTGAGTATTATGTCCAGGGGCTTGAACAATTCGTATCTGTCATAAATGATCTCGACAAAGACGAACATCGTCTATAGAAATTCTGCAAGAACTGTTAAAGGATTCCTCCGTAAAACTCGAGTTAGAATTCATTTCAACAAACCTGTCCTTTCTTTCTCATTGTATAGAAAGGCTTGAACCGTCATCGAACACCGTGTCAGCTTCAGTGGGTGAAATCCGCATAGTAGAAATGAAACTGAAAGAACTTAGTGGAGCTAATGAACAAGTGCTAATATTTAAATTTACATACATTTTTGAAAGAAAAAACAAGGTTTTCAAACATTGTGTAAAATTGCACGTGTTTTGGAAGAAGTAGAGGAAGATATGGTCAATTTCAGTGTTAGTGAAATTTCGTGTTTCAAATATGCCGTATAACAACAAATGATGTTTCTCTTATCTGAAAAAAAAGCTTGATAACGTGATTGTAATGGAGCGCCGAATTCTGCTTCGCCCTGGGCGCCGAAATCTCTATCTATGGCTCTGAATCCGAACAGTGAAGAAAACAATTCTCTAGTTTCGTCTGATAGAAACTCTTTTGGAATCGCTTTCTTATTTCTTTCCATCGTATCTATGTAAATTAAATTCTTGTTTAACCTTTAAACCATACATGAATCACCCGTTATGATTCATGGCGGAAAAAGTGCTAAACTATCAATGAATGATACATGTGGTCCATAAACTATCAATATAGAGTAGAATTCGTCTTGTTTCGTGTGATTGTATTGGTTAGTACCAGGAAATTAAAAACATTAGTCGAACATTATAAATTTTGCGAACAATTTTAATGGGCAGTTAAAAAGTTAAAAGTTTTTTTTTATTAGCCCAATGAACAAGGATCAATTATCACAGTGATGTTTCAATTTGTGCCTTCTACAGACTTAGCAAACCTAAGAACTGATTTTGTTTGTGTGTTCAATAGGATAGAACGAAAGAACTCAATTTACTTTATTTCAAATAGTACGAACAAGTTGACTTTTGATGTAAAAAGGACAAAAATATTTTTTTTAGAGTAATCAGAGTATGCTTTGAGGTGCCACAAGTATGAAAAGTTCCAAATAATTGATATTTCTTGTTCTATTTCAGCCCCCTTTATGTTTTGTTTGCACTATAAAAATCTTGAATTTATTTGTTATGTCCATTTATTTATGAAACAAACATTTGAGTTGGAGAAAAAAGGGGTATAAATTTATGGTGAGGTTGAAAAATTAAATTAAACGCCAAAAATGTGCAAAAATAGATGTTTTTTAAAGATGCAAACTTACTGTATATTAAGATATTGTGTATTGTTATATTATTGTATATTATATAAGATACCGTATATTATTACTCCGCATTCCTTCTACTTCCCCAAACAGTTTGTTTCTCCAATAAAACAAGGATAATCAATATTTATATAAGTGCAAGTATACTCTAATGGTGAAATATATGCTCCTAACAATGTCGAGCTTTCTAGTTGTAAAAGAATTCCAACATAAATACATTCCTACAAATTATTTTTTTTGTAAAGTATGTACTTATTGAAAATATAACGAAAAACATTCATTTCCAAGTTGTAGCTTGAATTTGCTTTCGTGCCTGAGTTTACAGCGATGTATACAAGATTTTAATAACGTCTGTATCTATTCTGTATTCTCTTGCGAGAGAAGAAACAAACATTCAGTTCCCATTTTACATTGGAAAAATGTAGAAGCTTTATTCATTTGGATTCCGAAATGGCCTCCCTGAAATAAAGGAACTGAACAGGGCGGAAACAAGAACAAGTGGCGAAATATACAGTCTCTTCTATATAACGCATGTGTTTAAATACAGCTTTCAAGGTGGGTTTTATAGCAAAGCGAACGGACCCAAGTTCATTGTGTCGTATATTCTAGCTTTTATTGACGCTGACGACTGTTGGGAACGAATCAATTTCTGTCAGACACAACGACAGGATGCACCGCCTCTCCTCCTGCAAGTTTCGACTCTCTTTCTACAAGAGAAAGAGAGAGAGAGAGAGCAAATAGGAGCTTAAAAAAAAGAGAGAAAATCTTTTGTTCCTAGCTTCGTTTTCTTTCAACACACAGCTGTTTGACTCCTTACTTGCGTCGCCCGTTCGTTCGTGTCATGCTACGGCGTCCAAAATCGTCAACTGCCGATTCCAGACGTCACGTAATGAAGGTAAAAGACAAAACTTAAAAAAAAGAAGAAAAATCAGGAGAAGAGAAAGAAGAGACAAGAGAAAGAGATAAGGAAATCGAGTTTTATATATAAAAAACAAAGAAAGCAAAGAAGACAAACGACGAACAATACGAGGAAAGCCTTTCATTTCGTTGTTTTCTTCAGAAGAAATTTGACTTTTCGAAACGACTTATATACAAGATATTCTGCATCCTTTAACATGCATTATTGTCTACAAAACAAGTATATAATCGTCGGATAATGCTAAGAACATTTTACTACTTTAATGTTAACTTACGATAATACACTAGCATGATTGGCTGTTCTTAGCACGGAACAAATGCGATTTGTGGAAAATATTTGAAAGACACTCGTATTTACAAATATTCTTCTGATTTGTTGATTGTAAGTTACGGCAATCTCTGGCAGTGACGTAACTAGGGGAGGGAAAAGGGCTTGTGCCGCAGGCCCCGGATTAAGGGGGGCGCAAAATGGGCAAATTTTTATTTTCACCATAAGGCAAGGAAAAGAGTCTTAGCAAACTAAAGATCATTAAAACTCACTTCAGAAACTTAACAGAACAACAACGACTCTCCAACCTTAGCATCATATCCATAGAGCATAAGTTAGTTTCAAAGCTATCTTTTGAGGACATTGTAAAAAGCCTTATCAGCCAAAAGAGCCCGCCAAGTTCCAGCTTGTTCCAAATTTTAGTTCACGACAGATCATTAAGCTAATAGGAAAAAGAAGAAAGCATTCAGCACTCCGATTGAATCACCTTGTTGATAGAGGAAAAGGCAGAATGAAAATCAGGAAGAGGAAAACTAACGATAGAATATCTAGATGCAGTTACAGAGAAGAGACCTTATCAAAGTATAAAACAGCTCTCCCAAGAGAGAGAAAACTTTTAAATTTTCAATATTGCCCACTGTTGCGTAATGAAATACACATATATAATTCCATGTATCCGCCAATTCTCAGTTCTAGCTGTTTTACCCACTAGGAATATAAATAGCATTAAATTTCTTTACTGCAAAATAATTCCCGAAAATAAAACAACCAGCACCGACAATTAACGTCCACACATCGAGTGAGCGCGATAGTTACGATAGAAGGGTAGAATAGGTTCGCATCAGTTTCAAATTACTGGAAATCCCAATTTCAGATAACAACAAACAAACTTTATTTTGTGAAATTTATAACAAATAACTTGAACGAAAAGTAATAAAGAAAGTCTTGCAGTGGACTAAATTAACTATCAGATACAACATCCAATGAGAAAGTAACACACATTAACTTTTTTTTTCCCAAGATTTGTTTGACACTGGAATTTTTAGATATAAAATCCCCACTTTAAACGCAATAAAGCACTTCTTGTAGAAGCTTTAATGATATTGGAATTCTCTACCCAATACGAATGACCAGGGTTAGCTACTGAAACTTAATTTATAGTTAAAAGCAAAATCCAAAAGGGTTTTATTCAAATAGCTTAACCAAGGCATTTAATGGTTACGTAAGTTGACAGAATCCAAGTTTCTTTCATTTATTTTCCTTTTTCTTATTTCCTTTTCCAAACAAGACAATAAGAAAAGTGAAATGGAAGTTTCTAATGCAAATAAGAATAACTAACATACAAACCAGAAACTGTTTCATTCATTTTCATTTCCCCTTTTTTTTCTGTCTCCAAACCTGTTTCCTTTACAGAGCCTTTTTAGTGGTTAGATATTCATTTGGTCTCCTTGCAGCCAAAATCCACTGGTTCCTGTCGTATCAACTTCAAATATTAACACCTCCATTTCACAATTCCCACTATCAAGTTTTCGAACTTCACTCAAGCAGTACCTATGTTAAATTGCACCGTCCGCTAGTTAAGCAGCAGGCATCTGGCTGCAGCGACAACTAGCGACACAGAGCGGAAAGCTCGCGCACATCACCACAGGCACCACCAAGGTCACTCAATTACGAGTATCTCACGAAACTATTGCTATTTTAAAACGGAGATTTTATTAACAAACGTTTTACATATTTTTATTTTTCGACTAAACGCAACACATTAATTTCCCCCTCCCCCGTAGAGGGCAAACAATACTGTTAAACTGAACAAGAGGAGAAAAATAAAAATAATTTGTACATTACCAAATTTCCTTCAAGATCAATATTATATGGTTAATCCTCTTACAAACTTAGATTATCCACTCCATTACATATTAACGACAATCACGCGACGAACACGGATGATGATGATGGGCTCTACCACCACAACTTCTAGCCCTTAACAATAATGAAGATTTTCCTGCAGGAAAAAACAGAATAAAACAAACACAACAAGAATTCCAACAAGACATATAACAATAAATATTATTACAAATACCAAACAATTCAAGTATAAATATAAAGGTATCTTAATTATTATTACTCTGAGCATTAGGAGGAACGTTAAAGATTTTACAAAAGGATACATGGCGTTTCAACCTTATATTAGGATTCTCTACACTTCTCAACCACACTGTGTTCTGTGTAGGTTTACTTAACACCTCAAATGGGCCATCCCAAGGAGGAGCAATTTTAGGGTTAAAGTGCTTTTCCACTGATAATTTTAACATTCTTTTTACTAAGACAAGATCTCCTACATGTATATTAACGGGAATATGTTTCTGAGAGTAAATTTTCTCACTACGTTTCCAGGAATTCTGAATGTTATTACAGATAATAGCAAATTTCTCATCTTTATTTAGGTCATCGTCCAAAATTTCTAGATCTAATAACCATTTAATGTCAAGAGGATGATAAAACTTTCTTCCCATATAAATTTCACTAGGTGAATAACCAGTAATTTCATTCATGCTAATGTTGATAGTGAACGCGATTTTAGATAACAATTGGGCCCATTTTCTTTGTGACTTATCAACGTATGCACGAATTAAATTCTTCACCGACCTTATGGTTCTTTCCGCCTTATTCGGCGACGGGTTATAAGGGGATAATTTTACATCCTGAATACCATAAGAGTACAAAAATTGAGAAAAATACTCTGATACAAAATATGTCGCGCCGTCGTGCAAGACAGAACCTGGAAATCCAAATCTCAGACAAAGATCTAATAATTTATTACAAATAGTCTTAGAATTTAATTGTCTCAAAGGTTCTAAAAACACAAATCTACTGAAAGAATCTGTTACAATCAAAATAAACTCATATCCCGAACTATTGGGAAGACGCCCAGCTACGTCAATGTGCCAAATGTAATTCGGATGCTTAACATTTCTAGTATAGTAATTTCCCATAGGTTTCTTAGTTTTATCTTTACATTTCTGACATATTTCACAAATATTCACATAGTTCTTTATATCTGAATACATTGTTGACCATGTAAAGCGAGAAGCAACCTTTTGTATCGTTTTCTTAATTCCCATATGACCTCCCGGTACTAAAGAATTATGAGCATACTCTAGAATGCTATTAATTAAAGAAGAAGGTACGACAGCTCTAAAACCTTGACCAGATTTACCTTTTGTTCGTTTTAGCAAGATGTTATTTTGTAATTTGTACCCTCTTACCTCCTGCTTACTTTCGAGTTTGGTTATAATCTCTTGAAGCTCTGGATCTTTCCTTTGATGTTCTTTCAAGGATATACTGAAATCAGGATACTTCCAAAAATTTACAAAAGACACATTTACACTTTTACCATGATCTTTGACAACTTCAACAGTATCAGCGTCTTTCGTATAAAATTCTAAATGATTGCCAACACGGCTGAGAAAATCAGCTATACAATTGACTTTAGTGCGGATATGTACTATTCTAAACCTAAAACGTGCAAGTTTCTCCAGAAGAGTTCCATACCGTCGTTGTCTTTTATGATTTATAAGAAGCCAAGAGAGGCTTTTACTATCGCTGTATACAACAAATGGATTGAATAGATAATATTCAAAACGTTCTAAGCAAAGAGTGAGGGCTTTAAGTTCCAACTCATAGACATTTTTACTCCAATCTGTAGGGGGAATTGCTTTAGAGAACATAGCAACAGGTCTCAAATTACCATTTTCATCATATTGACTCAAAACTCCCGAATAATGACGCAAACTACTATCCGAATGGACAATAAAGCTTGAGTTCATATCAGGAACTTTCAAAATTACATGAGAACAAAATTCATCCTTCAATCTTTGAAGAGCAATATCATGATCTTTTGTCCACTTAAATACTCGTTTAGGAGATCGTAATTCCTGTAGAGGAGCTATCAATTCCGAATAATTTCTTACAAATTTAGAGTAAAATGCAAAAAATGAGCATATTTTATTCACTCCTTTTCGATTTTTAGGTTTTGGAATATCCTGAATTGCCTTAATTCTGTCAGAGTCAATACACATAGTTCCCTTTTCAAAACGAAACCCTAAGTACTTTATAGATTGTTGAAACAAGAATGTTTTCTTAGGGGAAATTGTTATACCCCATTTTCTTAAACGGGAGAGAACATCCTCTAACAATTTCTTATGTTCTTCGACATTAGAGCTAAACAATAGAATATCATCATAGAATACTTCCAAATTCTTTCCAATTAACCCATCAAGTACCTTATTCATTAAATTACTTAACACAAATGGACTATTTAGAAAACCCATAGGACAAACCTTAAATTGATAAATTTTATTTTTTGTAACAAAGGCAGTATAAGGACGGCTGTCTTTAGTCAAGGTCAACTGAAAAAAAGAGGATCGGAGATCCAGTTTACTAAATATAGAGTGATTAGAAATACTTGATATAACGTTCTCCATGTTAGGAGACGGAAAATTATTACAAATCACCCGCTTGTTCATTTCTCCATACGCTACAACCAAACGACTATTTTTATCTGAGTTTTTTACAAGAAAGCATGGGGAAGTAAAAGGTGAAAAGTCTACTCTCTCTATTATATCATCTTTCTCAAGTTGTTCAATATATTGTTCTAATTCTTTTTGTTTAAAAGTAGGGAGATGATAAGGTTGTTGTCTAATGGGAGTATTATCAGTTACTTCTATTTTATATTCAAAGTTCTTGACTCTACCGATTTTATCCGATATCACATCTTGATAATTGTTAAAAATTTTATCAACATATTTCTGTAAACTAGGATCTATTAGTAAAAGTTCAGGCGAAACCTTATAGTTACCTTGTAAATTTTCCTCGGTAATCCTCTCTGGATGAAGAACCGAATGATCATAGCAAAACTCCAACTCTGGGTCTGGTTCTTTTGGAACAGCTCCATATGACGTGGATGCAGCAGCTTCCGGCAATCCATGCTGTTGTTGAAAACTCACAGAAGTACTAGGAGTAGAAGATGTTTCCAGCGAACCTAGGTTGCATAGTGGTTGCCTTCCACGATCCTCTCCCCTAGAAGTATAAAGGGAAGAGCGCACAGTTTCTGCCGACAACTGGGAGGCATCTTGTATAGGTACGCTTAATCTTCGATTTTGTACTCTATATAAGTTATTTGGTAAGTCTATAACAGCACTATACTTTGTATGAAAACTGTTACCCAAAAGAATATCAAAGTCATCCGACTCGATGATATAAAACAGTTCACAAAACTGCTGACGTCCCATGCGGAAGTAAATACGAACTCTCTGTTTTACGAGAATCTGAGTATTTCCAAGACCCGTAGTTCGTAAATTCACATTCTCACTTTTTATACGACACATACTACTTAAACGTTGATAATAGCGCTGACTAATGAAATTGTTACTACTGCCAGTGTCTATTACATAAGGTACAGCTTCGCCTTTTATATAAATTAACACCGAAATTAAATTCATTAATCTTTTATCAGGTGTATGAGCTATACGTGATTCAGTAGATTCCCCAAATTCATTTATTTTCACATTAGACCGTGGTTGAGAATGAACACCCCGTACTCTATTGAATTTATCTAAATCTGAATGAGGACATTTACATTTTAATGTATTATTACCCAAAGATCTATTTACTTTTGTAGCCTGACTATTCTCCCTCATTTGCATTCCACTAATTGAGTCGTCTTCATAACCTAACTGGTGAACACTAGGATGATTAATATAACATTTTTGTTTCGGTACCTGAACCACTGAGCTACGCATGCCACGAGCCTTTAACATATTAGGTGACTTTTGTGTTGTGACCTGATTTTGTTTGTCACCTAAGGTTCGTTTGCTTAACTTATAATAATCCCTTTTATATCGAAACAAAGCATCATATCTAGCAGCTAATGTTAACAAGTTTTCAAAAGTGTTAGGAAATCCGTGTTCAACTAAAAAATTCATGAGTTCGAGGGGTAACCATATTTACAATTAGACTACAAATAGTATGTTCATCAAAATTCATATCCAAAACCTTAATTATAGATAATTTAGAGTCAATAAAGTCATAGAGTGTTTCCTCTTCACTCATAGTAGTGTAAAAATATAACTTCATATATTGAGTTCTAGCAATAGTAGAGATGAAACGCAACATTATTCGCCTACAAACAGTCTCCCATGAGAGGGAACTTCCAATCAGAGATTGTACCATCTCCTGAATTTCCCCTTTTGTTCGAGAAAGACAAGCGATTAGCACCAAATCCAACGGGAAATCCCGTCCCCTGAGAAAACTATCTAAACGAAGCAAAAACTTGAAGGTCAAGTCAGTATTTCCTCCATCAATTACTGGTAAACTATTAATTTCCTCCATTAAGACTTTATACATGCTATCCGACGCATGC
Organism: Thermobia domestica; assembly: GCF_964235325.1. Taxonomy (NCBI): domain Eukaryota; kingdom Metazoa; phylum Arthropoda; class Insecta; order Zygentoma; family Lepismatidae; genus Thermobia; species Thermobia domestica. The sequence goes on from NC_137464.1 coordinate 39,324,034, forward strand.
CTTGAAAAATTGAATTGAAATTGACGGGTTAGTGGAGGTACCATTTCGGTCCGACCACCCCCTCTCATATTAGAGGCTCCCCTTCCCATATTAGGAGAAGTACTATTATAATTAGGAATTTGTCTTCCACTCAGGTCATTTTTAAATAAGGGATTTTCATATTGATACCCCACAAACTCATCGCCACTAGAGCTAGATTGATCATTATCGTGTACAAAACCAGCCCTTATATCATTAAACTGCGCCATATTACTCTTAAATACAAAACAATATAACGGGGAGAGAGGAATTACATATATACATATAAACACTACAATATAAATTGGGAATTTTATATCTATTATGTTTCTGTAATATACTTCCATCAAGTTTCCTCCCACATTAGCATGCGACTTCCATAACTATCAGTTTTACGCATTTAGCAACCTGCCATAAACAATGCAAGAGGTACGAACACATTAACGTCTATATACAAACAGTACCAATTGCAATAAACAAATTGCCAATAAAGCATTAAGCAGGAAATCCTTCCACATAAACTCTGCTATACAGAAACTTTCAAAGAGAGAAACCCTTCAATTATTTTTACACTCGCAATTTAACATAGGTACCTTATTTAAATTATATATGTGTTGCGTAATGAAATACACATATATAATTCCATGTATCCGCCAATTCTCAGTTCTAGCTGTTTTACCCACTAGGAATATAAATAGCATTAAATTTCTTTACTGCAAAATAATTCCCGAAAATAAAACAACCAGCACCGACAATTAACGTCCACACATCGAGTGAGCGCGATAGTTACGATAGAAGGGTAGAATAGGTTCGCATCAGTTTCAAATTACTGGAAATCCCAATTTCAGATAACAACAAACAAACTTTATTTTGTGAAATTTATAACAAATAACTTGAACGAAAAGTAATAAAGAAAGTCTTGCAGTGGACTAAATTAACTATCAGATACAACATCCAATGAGAAAGTAACACACATTAACTTTTTTTTTCCCCAAGATTTGTTTGACACTGGAATTTTTAGATATAAAATCCCCACTTTAAACGCAATAAAGCACTTCTTGTAGAAGCTTTAATGATATTGGAATTCTCTACCCAATACGAATGACCAGGGTTAGCTACTGAAACTTAATTTATAGTTAAAAGCAAAATCCAAAAGGGTTTTATTCAAATAGCTTAACCAAGGCATTTAATGGTTACGTAAGTTGACAGAATCCAAGTTTCTTTCATTTATTTTCCTTTTTCTTATTTCCTTTTCCAAACAAGACAATAAGAAAAGTGAAATGGAAGTTTCTAATGCAAATAAGAATAACTAACATACAAACCAGAAACTGTTTCATTCATTTTCATTTCCCCTTTTTTTTTCTGTCTCCAAACCTGTTTCCTTTACAGAGCCTTTTTAGTGGTTAGATATTCATTTGGTCTCCTTGCAGCCAAAATCCACTGGTTCCTGTCGTATCAACTTCAAATATTAACACCTCCATTTCACAATTCCCACTATCAAGTTTTCGAACTTCACTCAAGCAGTACCTATGTTAAATTGCACCGTCCGCTAGTTAAGCAGCAGGCATCTGGCTGCAGCGACAACTAGCGACACAGAGCGGAAAGCTCGCGCACATCACCACAGGCACCACCAAGGTCACTCAATTACGAGTATCTCACGAAACTATTGCTATTTTAAAACGGAGATTTTATTAACAAACGTTTTACATATTTTTATTTTTCGACTAAACGCAACACCACCAACCTATGGTTGAGAAGAGAACGTCTTGTCTGCCACGTAGGGTACAGTGAACACCAAAAATATAAATCCAGACTGCAATAATTCCATTAGGTCGAGTTCAGTACTTTTTCTAGTATTGCAAACACCTGGATAGATGCAATCCTAATTACACTAACATTTCAACAAGGAGACAACAGTTTCTAAGCCTGTAGAGCACTAAAGCAGTAATTTTGCTGCGGAGTTCAGCATAAAGAAATTTCACCATTTTAAGATGTACCTATATCATTTAGAGCGTGTTGTTAAATAAATGTTTCATACTAATGATACTATAATTCGTTATGTTATTTCCCTACAAGAAACACTGGTCTTGTATGAGCTAGAAAATTGTTGAAATCAACTGAAAATATCAATTATGGGATAAGTGAAGAAAATAGATTTTAAAATCTTTATCTCTATTCATGTACACACTCATCATCCTTATCATTTAAGCATCTCTTTCCTTTTCCACAGGAGATCCTCTTGCTTATCACTGTGAGTATGGATTGAAAGTGAAGCCTGCTAAGACATTTGGACCTGCAGTAATTCGAGCCCGGGTCGCCTTAACAGAAATCGAATCCGTTATCAACTTATCTACATCTATTATTTATTTGATGTTACACAATGTTTCTCTTCGTGATATTATTATAACAAAGGGAACATAGTCAGTGAATCCAACTTGGAAACTCCCGGCATGGAAAGCGATGGAATATAGCCTCTGTTGCTGAGCCGGCCATCAAATATAGTGACTCTCATTGCTAAGACAGTTGGGTACTCACCCACAAAATTTCATTCAGATCTGCCCAGTAGTTACCGTGAAATAAAGTACCACATACAAACAGAGCCCAGCCGAGCAGAACCTGGTCCTGATCCTGACTGAGATTGGAATCCAAATATAGAAATCTATATTTCTTTGATGATGGGCTATTTGTCAACAAAATTTCCTTTAGATTCAGCAAGTAGTTACCAAGAAATAAAGTAGATCTATGAATAGAGCGAGCTGAGCGAAGTCTGTCTCTAGCTGAGCTTTATTTCTTAGACGATGCGCTATTTTCCCACCAAATTTAGTTGAGATCCAGCTAGTAGTTACCGTGAAACATATACACATATGTACATAAACCTCATTTATGCTTTAAACTTAGGTTTGTAATGCTATTGGTTCCACCTCGTTGAATTAACCTCTTACTTTTTATAACACATTCACATTTTTCAGCCACTTTCCGTCGCTTCGAGCCTTAAGAAATAATTTCTTCTGTCTGTATCTCTACTTTTGTATGAAATCTTACACAAGCCAATATATGCTTAGCAGAAAATATAGACACTAGGTCTAAAACAAGAAATACCAAAACAGTTTACAAAGTATTTAGTAATTTGTAGGGAAACACAATTCACATCAATAACTCTTTTGACCAGCTTCTTTGATATTAGTATGAAATAATTCTCCAACGTGTAATGAATTCTATACATATATGTATATATACCTACGCAAAGGCGCCGACTTTGGGGGGGCAGGGCACTTTTGGCCCCCCCAATATTTAAAGGTGGGGTCCTCGCCCCCCCAATATAATCCAGTTGAGGAAGAATTACCAAAGAGGAGCAAGAATTTCTGTCGTAAATTACGTTATGCCTTTAATTCAATATTAGGAACAGCCTTCTTATTCGATAAAAAGCACCGTTTTCAAATCGGCGTTTAACCTTTTTAGGATTTCCACTTTTTGAAGTAAATTTTAGACTTTCACTCAAACAGCTACTGCTTCATTACTATTTATCGTAGGATCGTGGTTCATACCTCGTTTTTCTCAGGACAGATCATACTTTCCAACGGTAGCACTCTCTTGTCCGTATTGTACACCAGAAATAAGCAAATTGAAAAAAAGAAATATGAGATTTTTCGAAAAAAAATCGAAATTTTTGTGCCCTTCTGGCCCGGGCCTGGGTTCACGTAGGGATCTGAATCTTTAAAAAAAATCTTGTTATATACATAATACGTGCGCAAAATTTCGTTCTTGTATCTTGAAAACTGAGGTCGGGAGAAATTTTTGAAAGTCTGAAGGTAACCCATCTTTTCATATATGTATATAAATAGAGGAAGTTCGGGTATTATGGAATAGTCGGATAATATGAAATATGAGCTAATAATACCTCATTAGCTCGCTTGTGATGTGTTGCTTCCAAGCGGAGAGGAAAGAAACTACTACCTCACGTCCCTATGATGCTCAAATCTGACGCGAAAATCTGATTTCTTATTCAGGAATACTTTTACAGGTAAGTGGTTTACAACCTGTATTTTCCTATTGAAATGTAATAGAACAACAATTCTTTATTTACTATGACGTTGGATATATAGAGTGGCAGTTTGATAAGCGCAATTATCCTATACGCCTTCGAATGCGTTTAACAGCTCTTTCGTTTCCAAGCTGGCGCGAAGTTCAATATGGAATACCCGCAAGAAAAGCATGGTATTCCGTATTCCGTATGGTATTCCGATTACAAAAATATCTATCGATATTGCGCAATTAAACATACATTTATGATGACAACAATGCTAAGTGTATTTTTATTACAGCAAATTGTCTGATGATACAAGGGGTGATACAAGGGGTGGGCTTCATCATGTTTAATGTGAGCACACAATGACTGTGCCGATCCTGAAGCAAAGTATTATATTTATGACTTTTGCAAGTAATCACAATCAGTTATGGCTTGGCATTCAGAATTTTCATATATTGCCACTATATTCATTGTATGTTCAAGAAAAAACTTTTTCTTTTCTATATACCATTTGTATTCCATATTACCCGTCTATTTCATATTACCCTCCAAAGTGGTTTCTTTACAAATTATAAATTTTACCCACCCCTGTAACAAAACTTCTTTATCAAGATATACATAAATCAAGCCAAATATGTAAGGCGTATACTTGTTTTCCTTTTTGTTTCAATGTGCAATTATTAACTGAGTTACAAGTGAAACAAAAATGGTATTCCATAATACCCGAACTTCCTCTATATATACCTAGGCATAATTTAAAAAAAAAAAATGTACTGCGTCATTCCTATTTAGCCTAAAGTCATGGTTCAAACGCCATTTTCTTCAGTATAATAAGCCCTTTCCAACAGTATCACTCACATGTCCGTATCATACACCTAAACCAGATAATTAGGGAAAAACTCGGAAGTACTTTTGCAAATCCAACCAAAACATTTTGCCCCTCTGGCCTAGGCCTGGGTTGACGTAGGGATCTCAATTTGTTCTAAAAATACATTGTTATGTACCTCGGACATGTGCAAAATTCCAATCTTGTATCTTAAACACAGAGGGCAGAAAAATTGTTGAAAGTCTAAATTTAGGCTCTCTCTTTATACATACACATAATATACTTGTTATAAAAATTTACTGCGTCAATACTCTTCAGGCTAGAGTCATGGCTTATTTTCTTTCGTATAACAAGCCCTTTTCAACGGTGCCACATACATGTACGTATTGTGTTCCTGAACCGGAAAAATCGGGAAAACTGATTTTTTTTCTGAAAAAATCAGCTCCTCGGAACATTTGCGGCCCTCGAGCCCGGACTCGGCTTCACGTAGAGATCTCAGAAAAAATTGAGAAATATCCAAAGGTGCACATAATTCCAATCTGATATCGTAAAAACTATAGGCGTGAAAAATTTTTGAAATTTGCCTTAAGAAAAAGTAAAAAGTCACGCCCTTCCGCACCCACTTGGCGCAGCCAAGTTGACCATCTGGTTCCGAAACGCATCTGGGGTGTTCTTTGGTCCATCCTTGACTTGACTAATAAAAAAAACGACTTAAGTACCTGTTATAGAACCTAAATAAGAGGTCAAAGACCATAGTACGCCATGGTAACAAAAGTTACCAAAAATCCTAAAATAATTAATAGAGCACTGAAGCTTCAACAAACACTATGGTAACACTGATATGAGAAGTGAAGATCAATGTGGTGCAGTGAAGTTCCCAATATTTGAACTTGAATTTGTTTTAATACGTTTACACAAATTTTACTTAAGGTCATGAATTTAGCAGCGGAGCGGATGCAGCAGACCGAGATCTGGAAAGAAGGGGGCCTTTATCCAGCAGTTGGTAGAAAACGGCTGAATATGATTATATATTTATCATTGTTTTGGCCCCCCCAATATTTTCTTCAAGTCGGCGCCTATGTACCTACGTAAACATATATATACGGGATGAATCTGAAAGATGTGCACAAACTCCGGGAGGTGATTCGAGACATCAAAAGACGACAGAATGTCCTCTTTTACATTGTCGAATTCCGCGTCGTGTAAGAGTGACAGGGGTGCCTACTTGGAATCGAAAATCTAATCGCGACAATTGGAATGGAACAGAAAGATGTGCACATACTTCAAGAGGTGATTCATAACATTAAAAGAAGACAACAAGTCCTTTTGCATGTTCTCGAATTCCGTGTCGTGTACTAGTGACAGGAGTGCCAACTTGGAATCGACACTTGAATACTGGCAATTGGAACGGAATAGAAAGATGTGTACATGCTTCAGGAGGTGATTGGTCACATCAAAGGAAGTAAAAAAAATCTAGTAGGGTAGAGCGGGGTAATTCCAATAGGCGGGGAATTTGAGTAATGTTAAGCATTTTGCTAGCTGGAGTGGAAACGCGGCTTGCCATGTTAGTGCAACTGTGGTGGATTTGTAGGGGGTGGTTTGCAGAAATCGCTCTCAGAAATACAAACTATTCCTGCGGTTCTGAAGGCTTACACTATTTTTTGTTTGCTGCAAGGTAAGTACAAATATGTCTATTTTTAGGTCGTTATAATTTTCAACGTTGTTTCCTTAATCTTTCCTTATTACTAACTGGATAAAATGAAACCGCTCTGGATTATAATCGTATCAGCAGCCTATGGGGCATTGATATACTGTACGTTCGCGTCAACTAATGAGCAGTTTTCATACTACGTTGTGAATGGCATATTCGTCGACTGTGGGGCAATTTGGATAATTCAAAGCGGTGCAATTTGAATACCAGTGGAATTAGAACTATAGGCGGGGAAAATGTAACGGTGATAGCATGCTGCAATGCCAAAGGGTCTTTTATACCTCCTGTAGTAATATTCAAAGGCGTACGCAAAAATCCGGACTTTAAAAACCAAAATCTCACTCACAACTTCTGTCCTTAGAATTCTGCCAAAGTCATGACATTGAAATGCTTTACCTACCTCCACACACAACGCATGTATTACAACCACTCAATCGCTCTGATTTAAGGCCCTTAAAGCCAATTACCACCAAGAGGCAACTATCTAGATTCACCAAAACTCGAGCTCAGTGATTAGTAAATCTCAGTTCTGCATTTTGTTCATTGAAGCCTGAAAGTGGACAGCTTCTGTTGGATTGGCAGTTATGGGTTTTCATGTACCGGTATATACTCCTTTAGTCCACAAGCTATTGAATAATTTCGATTCACCCTTTCGGAAACGTATTGCCTTGTTACACATTTTGAGGAGCAGTCTTCTCGGGAAGACCTTAACAACGCGCCTCCTTCTTCCGGTCATGGCTCTCAAAACTTTGTCCTAACGAAGCCTAGATGAACTAATACAACAAGTGCTTCCCAGCCCAGAAAAAGTGTGTGTGCAGTAGAGACGTCGTGTTACAGGAAAATCATGCCACTCAATTTCTCAAAATATTCGGGTAATGAGAATAAAACAACTCCGAGGAAAGACACAAGTATCGGGTGTAACAAAATCCAAGGACACTACAAGAAAGAAGAGTGCTAATACAGAACCTGCCAAGAAAACAACAAATGAATGCTCGAAAGAAACTGTACTGTGAAGATGTAGGCCTAAGTCTAAAGATGGCTGCAGGCAATGAAAGTCAAACATGGAATTGCTGTTTTTTCCTTTTTAATTACTATTCAGAACTTTCTGCTAGAAAGGGAGACTGGATTCGTTGCCAGCTTTCTAAGACATGGTTCCACGAAGTCTGTCGGTGCAGAAGGTCGAAAACAGTTTATCTGGTGTCGTTGTCGTTAAATACGAAAGATGGAAGATGAATTAACCTATTATGGATCTTTGCCTTAGACAGTGTTCCTAACAAATTTCTTTAGTGTAGGCCTACATTCAAGAAGATAGCTACAGGTGATGCATATTTACAATTTATGTACTTCTTTTCATTCAAAATTAGCATATTTCAACTACCGTAGAAATTGCAATCTAACAATTAAGTAGTTTATACATTATTTCTACAAGACTTGCTTATTTTGTTGGTTATTCATATTACCCCACTCGTTATTCAAATTGCCCCCCGCATTTACGTTTTTCGAAATTTCGGCGGGGAAATTGAATACTCAAATTTCACAATGACGTATCTCAGATACTATCTTAAGAAAAATTGTTAAGTAATAGTAAGGTTCAAAGTTTTTGTTCACAATTTTGTATTTGAATACCAATTACAGTTTCCGAGATATATGAGAAAATGTCTGAAATTATTCAAATTACCCCGCTGTACCCTATGGTGCATTGATGTGCGCATCCTTCTATTTCGCTCCAATTGGCAGGATTCGAATTTTGATTCCAAGTATGCACCCTTGTCACTCGTACTCGACGCGAAATTCGACAACATAAAAGGACATTTTGTTTTTTCGTCTGATGTTATGAATCACCTCCCGGAATTTGTGCGCATCTTTCAGGTTCACCCTATATCTATATCTATATCTATATCTATATCTATATCTATATCTATATCTATATATCTATCTATCTATCTATCTATCTATCTATATATATATATATATATATATATATATATATATATATATATATATATATATATGCATGTATGTATGTATGTATGTGTTTATTTTCCTTGAAGAAATTGTTACGCGTATTTATGATTACAAATGAGGCAAATTCACTAGTATTAACATAACGATCCATTCAATGTTTGTAATTTCTTAACAGTGACATACACTCTTTACGCACATAATAATTACCCCGCAAAATAAACTGATAGAGAGAATAGACGAGAGTCCTTTGACATATAGTTACAATAGATCTAAAAACGTCACAGAAAATCTAACACTAATCCGTTATGATTCTGCTTAAATTTTAATGTATATCTTAAGAAAATACACTTAAAATATAATTATCTCTTGCTTCCGTACTCAGTTTTTCCCATGTGAAATCCGGAATCATGATCTGACGATTCCAGACAGCATGTAATAAAGATGAAAAATAAATAAGAAAAAGACTAAAATAAGAACGGAAATAAAATAATGAAAAAAAGACGGAAGACGGAATTAGCAGCGATTTCTTTTAAAAAATAAAACGGATCAGTTTTTTACTCTCTGTATTTTGCTTTCCTTATTTGTTTTCTTCGATATGAGATTTCTTTTAGAAATGAAATTATGCAATGTATTCTTCTTTCATTATCAGAAGCAGTGGCGTATTTACGATTTTGTTTTGGGAGGGGCTTTGCTAACTTCATTCCTGGAAATGTGAAAATTCTGCAAGATATTTCATTTACTTTAAAATAGTAAATAAAGTTCCGGGGGAGCTTAAGCCCGATAAACCCCTTGAATATGCCACTAATCAGAAGTAAATACACTAAAAAAAGGACATATTTCAACTTCGTTCACATAACGTATTAAGTTTGTATGCACTATATTCTTTTATAACAAGAGTATGTTTGTCACTGTTTGGAGCATTTGTTACAGTTACGGATAGCTATATGAGTCACTGGTAGAGTTTTGTTTTGTGGAGAAAAAGTTATTTTACAAGTAATATGCGTTTCACTGGTGGAAGAATCAATAACTAATGACGCAACAATTTGAGTCAATAACTAATGATGCAATAATTAATGAATCAATAACTAATGACGCAATAATTATTAAGGCAAAAAGTAATGACGCAATAATTATTGAATCAATATAATCAATAACTAATGACGCACTAATTATTGAATCAACAGCTAATGTAGCAATAATTATTGAGTCAAGAACTAATGACGCAATAATTATTGAAACAAAAATCAAATATGCAATAATTATTGAGTCAATAATCAATGATACAATAATTATTGAATCAATAAGTAATGACGCAATAATTATTGATTCAATAACTAATGACGCAATAATCATTGAATCAATAGCTAATGTAGCAATAATTATTGAGTCAATAACTAATGACGCAATAATTATTGAAACAAAACTCAATGATGCAATAATTATTGAGTCAATAATCAATGATACAATAATTATTGAATCAATAACTAATGACGCAATAATTATTGAATCAATAGCTAATGTAGCAATAATTATTGGGTCAATAACTAATGATGCAATAATTATTGAAACAAAAATCAATGATGCAATAATTATTGAGTCAATAATCAATGATGCAATAATTATTGAATCAATAAGTAATGATACAATAATTATTGAATCAATAACTAATAACGCAATAATTATTGAATCAATAGCTAATGTATCAATAATTATTGAGTCAATAACTAATGACGCAATAATTATTGAATCAAAAATCAATGATGCAATAATTATTGAGTCAATAATCAATGATGCAGTAATTATTGAATCAATAACTAATATAGCAATAATTATCGAGACAATAACTGGTATTGGTATTCAATCAATATTTCTATTGTTCAACACCAATATCATTTTTCTATGATTTATGGTTCCCGAGATATGGCTCCTAAATATTCCGAAATTGGAAATTTTTGGCCAATATTTTGGGAACGGTAAGAGTGACGCAAAAATTCCATCACTTTTTCAGATAGATTTTTGTTTTTAATGCTGTATTGAATGAAGGCCTCAAAATTGAAAAATTCGCAAATAATAAACAAACACATACATACACGGACACACAAAACTCAGTAATGAACTTTTCAAGTTCGTTAAAAGTGTCCCAAGAAAGGAAACAAGAAGAGTTTTCATAGAGTTTTCGTAGTTTAAACGTTAATGACAAGAAACCATTATTCATTAGTTCTATAAAGAATTGTCAAGTTTGATGGTTTTCTTGTTTAGTTCTCCAAGCCTTTCCTCACACGTAGACAATTTATTATCATCCATTTGTATCTGAATAAGCTTCTCAGTGTGAAAGCGAAAAAAAGTCGCTCAACTCTCGAAACATTATTTCCAGTCATCAATAGCGAGTATACATTTTTCCCACTACTTCCATTCCATACATATTTTAAAGTATGCATAACTTTTGCCTCCGCGAACAATACAGAGCGACTTTCCCCTCAGTTACGGATCGTGTAGAGCTTTGGGTTGAGTGCAGTGCTTAAAGTGACATCAGATGAGGTGACGGTATGGAACAAATATGACCACTTTTAGCACTACTTTTGCTAGAACCAATGGCGTATTTAGGGTAGCCTCCGGGCTTAACCCCTTCCCCGGAATTTTATTTACTATATTAAAATAAACGGCATATCTTGCAGAATTTTCACATTTCCAGGACTAAAGTTAGCAGTCCACCCGAAACAAAATCGTAAATACGTCACTAACCAGAACCCTAAAGAACATCTCTACTCTTGACATTTTTGCACCATTTTTGAGAGAGAGAGAGAGAGACAGACAGACAAACAGAGAGAACAAATATGTAAATGTTTTATTCCTCACAATCATCAGCCTAACAGAAATATTAATATTCAATGAATATTATTTTCCATTGTATCCCATTGTATTGCATTGTATTCCATTCAATAAAATGGAAAAGTTAAATATTGCTAATCACCATATTATTCGGTAAATAATAACCAGCACATAATACAATTCCAGTGAACAGAAAAATGTGTAGCCGGTTTACGCTTAAAAAAAAAAAAAAAAAAAAAAAAATCTGTCAGCTCAAAGTGTAAAATCCTTATACTTTCTACATAAGTGTAGACCTCTAAAAATATACAAAACACATTGTAGGCCTACATAGAGCTACTTTAGAACCAAGGGGGTCATTTAGGGGAGAAGAGGGCAATTGCCCCCTCGAGTTTGAGATTTATATAGATTTTATCCATAGAATAGTAGTAAGTCAGTGAAAAACGGGAAATTTTACTTATATCAAGGGATCTTGCTTCCCCCAAACAAAATCTGAAATGACGCTTCTGTTTAGAATACAATTAGAATATTAAACTATTTTTTTACCAACCTGGCTTCTATTACATACAAATGTATGCTATCCGGAACATTAAGTCATAGTATTCACCACAGCTTCTTATAAGGTCCATCTTCCTTCTTTTCTCGTTGCTGACATCTGTAGTCTGCACTGCGCCTTCCTTTTCGTGACCAAGACTTAATATACGGCTCAGGATTAAACGTGTGTACAGGGGCCCGATTAATGACACAAACATTATACTCGAAACTGTACTAATTTGTAGCGAATTTCTAAGATCAGACATTATTATGTTCATTTTACTGAAACCATGTTCACAATCTGCACTGCTAATTGCTATGGCGTTAAGAGTGGTGAAGCTCCTTTTTACAGTTTCAGTAACAACCCTCTTCCCTGTTGCCTTATATTGCACAAAGTCGCAAAGAGCATCATGTGAATTTAATCCAAACCTAAAAGCAAGTTCCTTGATTTCTTTCTCACCTTGTCGAATGTCACCGGAGTCACTGAAAACAGATTCTATTTGACTTATTAGCTTGTGATTCGTATCGTTTTCATTAATGGTTCTCATTTTGAGGCTATCCACTATACACTGTATGAACTGATATATGTTGACAGATGGAAAATTAATGTGCTTGTTAAGTTCCACGCCTTTGAAAACCCCGGTTTCAACACTTTTGAATACTTCAGCTTCACTGTCACCTGGCGTACATTTTAAACTCTCTATTCTATTTATATATAGCTTTATCATATCATAAGCCCTTTTTATGGTGCAGTCACACATTTGCAATAATTCTGACAGACTCTTTGATTTCTGCAGAATACCAAAGAGAAGTCCTAAAAGTTTAATAAAATTGTAGGAGCTTAGTTTATCTGCTAGTCCTTGGAACTGACTTCACTCTTTACTGTTGCGGAGCTGTTTTTATAGATTCTGTAGAGCAATGTGTATATACTGCAGTGTATGAACTCCATACAGATTATTCACAGCGAAAAGAAGACGCCACCAATCTTACATCTATAATGCGACATATCTTTTTAAGTTGATTTGCAACATCATGTGCACACTTTTCAAGTTCGTTCGAATTTTTTGGAGAGAGACTGTACAGCTTGAACAGAGCGCTAACCAAAATACTAAAATGATTCACACCACCACCAATAGTCTCCAGTGCATCATTTACAGCAAGTTCCAATCTATGGATAAGGCAATGCGACAACACGATTTTGGGAAATTGTTGTTGTAATCTTGATCCGACTGCAGATTTTTTCCCGCACATACCACTAACACCATCACTTGTGAAACCAGCCAGGTAGTCCCCATCAAAACCGTTCCTTCGGAGACAATCCGTAAGAACGTTGTATATTGTATCTGATTTTTGATCCGGAAGTTCCAATAGTTCTAAAAAGAACGTATAAATATCATCACTACAGTTATTGTCTTTACTTTCAACTCCTTCGCTATCCGGAATACGCGCACGTATATAAATATTTAACGCGCTTTTGTTACTTAATGTGGTTGATTCATCAACAATAATGCCTATCATGGACTTAGCACATTTAATTTTCCCAATAAGTCTACTTTTCATTTCAGCACTAATGTGGCTTACAATGTCCGCGCATACAACATTACTGTGTAAAATTCGCCCCATATCAAGGCCGTTGGCAGCTTGAAGATCTATTAAATGGGAATGATCCAGAAACGGCCTGTCTTGTTTTGCAGTACAGTATGCTGTTCGAAAAACTCGACACGTTGTTTCAAAGCTACATTTGCTTTCATTGTCGAAAAGTTTTTCTAAGCTCTGGTTTTCAGCTTCCAAGAGTAATTTTTCCGCGGTGCAGTGGGCAATACTTTTCTTATGTTCGAAAATTTTCTTCCGTAATGAATGTTGTTGCATTTCCGTTGTAGACCCGAAAGATTCAACACTACCCGCAACCCACTGTTGTGACAGCGATACGCCAACATTTGAATACAATTTCAAGTCCTCAACTTTACCACAACTTACACAGCCAAGAGTATTCGAGACTGTTAACCACGGATACTTTTCTTTAAACATGTTAACTTGGTTTTGGCTCCAGCACAAAGGTGAACTATTGGATTTCAACAATTGACCACTAGTATCACTTGAACTTGAGCCGGCAGATTTTTCCTGTAGACTTCCGGAGTCTTCCTGTGAAAGAACTACACCAGAATTACTTTTCTTCGCATTACCACTAGAAGCACTGAAATAAGATTCTATTGACCTCTGGGTACGCTTCATTTCTCTTAATTAGCTCACCACACACAATCACAGCATTCAAGGAGCAAAGCAACACACTTAGAAACGGTCTGAATTAGACATGCGTAGTTCGCATCTGCCAAATGTCGAAAACAACATGTGCGTAGGCGCTGTAGTAAGCTGGGAACTACGCGAACTAGAGCCTGTCAATCTCAGATGAACCCTCGGAAATATGCGAAACATAGTTAGGTCCCAACCGCGCCACCCTCTGACGGAGGAAACCCTCCCTTTGATTAGGAAAAAGAAAAGTGGATGACCTCGACTTTGTTGCCAATTTGTCATTCAGTCGTTTGGTCTTCACGAGTGAAGATCATAGGTTACTTAAAATAGCTAAAAAGACAGAGTATAGCGAAGTCCGTCAAATAAATCATTGTGGCAATGCTTCCGCATCAAACAATTGAAAGCTTTCGGATCGCAGCAACTTGTCCCTCCTCTTTCGAGGGACGTACGGGAAAACACACATTGAGAGCAGCACCACACCACCAGAAAGGGCACAACGTTGCCAATGTGTGTAATTACACAAAATGTGTGCAATTTTGTCTTGTATGTGCATTTAGTGTGTAATGCCAATCTGTGTACATTTTGTGTGTAGTTTGGCACAATTCAAAATTTTGATCATTGATGATTTTTGCGAAGTTTTTTCATTCAAATATTCATTATTTCCATTCTTTTATTAAAATTGCCTTCTAAAAAACCACAAGCGACAACGCCTGGCTCCAGGGCGGCGCAATAAAACCTATCTTGCTTCCTTGGTACCTCACTTCTTGTTTTTCAGAAGCGGGTGTCATGACCGTTAGCCCACATCCCCAAGCAATGCCTCTTTGTTCAAGCAAAGCAATATGAATGAATGTTGTCCCTCGATGTTGGCCAAAACATGGGGCGGTGGGGGGGGGGGGTGAGAATTTTTTTTTTTACCAATTGTCAAGAAAATGCCACTTTGTAAACAGATGAACGACAGAGTGAACGAGGGATGGGAGGTCTTTTATTGAACGAAGGACAAAAATGGAAATGAAATGAAATCTTTGATAGTACAAACATATTTGTTGACTCAATGCTAACATCGTCCTTATTTCTATGTGTATTTTCTTCTACAATTTAAATAATTACAATTTAAAATAAGTTATTTTTACCGGTATGCCATACCGGCCGATTTTCAAACTTTCGGATGCATAACCGGCTCATACCGCCTCACTTTAAGCACTGGTTGAGTGCGTTTAAAATCCTTATGGTCTCCACCATTAGATATAAATAAGTCTTGAAATTAGATAAAAGTATTATTTTCTTTTATTTCCAAGAGGTAAAAGTGCGTTAGGGTATTCCTATTTTAAATGTGTGAATGATTGGACGATACGATTGATGCTCCATTGCTGTTGGAAATTTATTTTAGGATCTGTTGAAGTTCTAATTGTAATAAGTAGTGCTCTCAAACGGGTCGGGTCAGCTCGGGTCGGGTTACGGGTCGGGTCGGGTCAGGTCAACTCGGGTCGGGTTATCGGGTCGGGTCAGTCGGGTCAGCTCGGGTCGGGTTGTCGGGTCAGGTTAATCGGGTCGGGTTGTCGGGTCGGGTCAGTTGGGTCGGGTCAGTCGGGTCAGCTCGGGTCGGGTTATTCGGGTCGGGTTGTCGGGTCGGGTCAACTCGGGTCGGGTTGTCGGGTCGGGTTGTCGGGTCGGGTCAATCGGGTCAGCTCGGGTCGGGTTATCGGGTCGGGTCAGTCCGGTCAGTTCACTTTGGTCAACAGAGTTTAGGTTGAGTTTAAACTCGGCTGGAGTCGAAAGCTGCTGTTTTTCACTAGCTGCCTAATTAAAAATAGCAATTTTCAATTGATTTTATAGAAACCATAAATCTATTTTGAACACTTGCAGCTAGTGTTTTTATGATAAATGCTTATTTTTCTACTTGTGTGTACTTTAATTTTTAAATGTGGAAGATTGGTTTTACCAATCGACTGTAATATTAATATCTACGCCAATATGGAGTCTGAATTTAGAACAAAACTAGAAGTTGTTTAATCAACGCCAAAAGAGAGATTGGATATGGACGACCAAGCCCAAGCAGGGCCGCGGTGGCTCAGTGGTAGAGAATTCATCTCTGGTGCATGGTGTCCAGTAGCGTAGCTACAGTTTTTTTTCAGGGGGGGCAATGAAGGGCCCAAGAGGATTTTGAGGGAGACATCTCCAAGATATATATATATATATATATATATATATATATATATATATATATATATATATATATATATATATATATATATATATATATATATGTATATGTGTGTGTGTGTGTGTGTGTATTCAAGGTGAATGTTTCCATTTTTATTGTTCGTGATTTTACTCTTTGGAAAACAGTGAAAATATAAGAATTTAGTACCTCAAACAACTAGGATTCATTAATGCAATTGATTTCTAATATAAGTAAATAGTTATTTAATCATGTGTAGCTGGTTGACTTAAGTGGAAGCAAATACACTTTTACAGGTAAAGAAAATAACTTATAGGTTCATGCCTCTACTTGAAGAGGATCTTTCTATTCGTGTGGGCAGCAGCAAACATATCCACAACTTGTTTAAGATCTAACGATTTAGCAATTTTCTTCTCAATATAAAGTAACACTAAGTTTTTCAACCTATCATGAGTCATTGACTTGCGTATACAAGTCTTTAATCTTTTCAAAGAAGAGAATGATCTTTCACATGTAGCACTAGAAACTGATATAATCACAGAGATGATACCTAGCTTGTAGGTTTCTAGGAATGCGTTTTTGTAGATACAAAGAAGATCAACGAAATTCGTTAAGGAATGAATTTTCGTTTTCTTCTCGCCTTCATACAACTTAATTGTTAGAGCAACCCACATTATGCTTTATTTCTTGTTTAATTATGCTTTTTTTTAAATTATGCTTTATTGTTAACTTCAATGATTATTTTACATTAATTGTGTATAATGTATATTTATTATACATCAAATATTCTAAATATCTTGATCTATTTATTGATACTTTTTTGCAACTAGTTTCTCTCATATTTAATGAACTTTCTACTTAATTCATTGTAAAGAGATGTGCTTTGCTCGAATAAATTTTTCCTATCATTTGTGTGCGCCTTACAGGTACATATATACAGAAAGGGAAAGTAAAAGATGCCACCAAAAAGTACAGAAAGTGCTTAAGTTCAAAAAGTAAACATAACAATACAGTGATGACGCCAGAGGGAGGCAAGGGGGCTACCGCCCCCCTAGTAGCTACTTCTGCCCCCCTGACTGCCACCTAGACTGCTCCCCCAGACTCTTACAATCTTTAAACATTCTTCATGTAGTATTATATATCAGTATCATAACCAATCTCATTGACAAATTGTAGTCTACTTTCCATGAATTTACTATGTGGCAGATTAATCCTCAAGCTTTCTTCTTTGAGCGTCTGGGTATGCACGCATATTTCTGTTTTCTAATTTAGCCCCTTTTGAGGTAAATTTTAGTTATACTTCTTTCTTATGATTTTTAATAATTGTGCCTAGCGAACAATAGTAGATTTGGTCGACTTGTTTTCTTCTCATTGGATCAACTTCGATTGGAAACAAAAGAAAGGTAAAACCAGTTACGTAACTTGTTTGTATTTGTCCAGGTTTGAAGTTTTCAGTTTCATATTTTGTTTTATTTAAAACTTCTTTTTTCTGAAACATTATTCTCGGCTTCCAATATTCAGAGGATGTGCTTATAACAGCTTAGTTTGCAACTACCAGGGCTTAATTTTTTTGAAGGAGATAAAAAGAGTTGTGTTTTCCCTTCCTGCAAATGATAATCGGCCATTCCATCGTAACGGGTGTTACATTTGGACGAATAGAAATTGTTATAGAAATGTCCTTACTGGGTCAAGATATATCAAACTGCCTCGAAACATCACCGTTTGTCTGTGTATTATAGTAAACACTTAATTCGTTACATATACATAATACCACAACTCACTGAGATTGAAAAATGTGGCGTAACGGGCGTTACAGCAATTGGACATGCACTTTCAGATGCATGTAAAGTTAAGCCAAACTCTGCGAATGTCCAGCTCAAAATTTGTTTCCAATTATGTGTGCACTTTTCTGAAAGTATGATGTTATGAATATTACAAACAGAAATTCCATATGTGTAATGGCTTTTATTTTAAAAAATGTTCAATACCGTAACGGGTGTTACACAAATTGTAACGGGTGTTACACAGTGCGAATGAACTTAAACCAACTTCACTTTTAATGAACATATTATATAAGGAACAAAATATTACAATGTTAATTGATAAAAAATTACACATGTAGTACAATGTAGGAAATAAAAACACAAAATAATAAACATATAAATCAGAAGAATGTAGGAAGTTTCAGTATTAAATATGTAGGTCTGTTGATACACTGATCGTCAATAAAAGTCAATTCTTTTTGTTTCAGTAACATTATTTCTGGAACTAAAATGCTACACAACTTTACGTTATTCTTTAATTTTCATAATTGGATTTGGCAGTTTACTAATCACGTCATGAAAATGAATTATACTGTGTCGTGCTGGGAAAATCAGCTCCCGGGGCGAGAGTATATGACGGCGCCCCCGTACATATTAGTGAGGTCGACAGACCACCTGCGAAGCGACTCTATGGTTGGGGCGAACCGTAGGAAAATTTTCAAAAATAAACCCTGCTTTTCCTTGATTTCGAGGATTTTTTATTACTTTTTTTCTTCCATTTTACCCATTATGTTCACATGCATTTTCCTAACATGAGTAACATTATAGGACCAATTCCTAAAACAGGAAGAGGATTTACGTGCATACTAATTTGTACTGATATGTGAAGTATTTTTCTCTTTTTTCTTTTCTTTTCTTTTCCTCCCGAATTTTTCACCCCATTACTTCGGCGCCCGGGGTCGTTGCCTCGAACCCCCTTCCCTTACGGCGCGTCACTAGTATACTTTCTAAACTTCGGCGTAGTTCGAATTCCTTTTCGCTACAAGATTTTAAGAACATAACTCTAATATCACCACTTTCGTCCGGAAGTCCTTGACAGATTTCAACTTGACGATAGTCTTTGTTAGTTTTTCATCTTTCGTTGCCAGCAAGACAACATTCCAACACAAACATCTTCTTTCCGCAAAGGGCTGATCACAACTTCATTCGAAGTCTGTGTATGTATCCTTGTAGTGTAGGGTTTTTCTGGTTTCTTGATGAAAATCTGTCGCGCTGCAGCCTCTATTGATTTGCTAAACAAAGACTTTCATAGCAGTGTATTGGGCTTCTGATAAAGAAGTAGACTTGTAGTATGCTATGAGTACTCAATTGAAATATGGCGCTTTTATGCTATTTAATCACTACCCTGAGTGTGCGATTAACGAGGGCATGAGAGGGAGTCCCCCACTCCACGATATCTCCTAGATGTTATTTTCTCTGGAGTGCACTTCATCACCTCCGGTTCAATGTCCCTTAATTCGCACACTGTTCACCCTTACCATAATTTATGTCTTCAGAAGAGGACCCTCTATAACTTTACTAACTTCAAATTCCCTCTTTAGAGTCTTAGAGCTAGCCTAAGTGTACAAAATATCACTGTCAAACCAAGCTAACAATTCACGTGTAACACCCGTTACATTGGCAATGTAACACCCTTTACGCAGTTTTTGCCTATTAAATTATAAATATAATGATATTCATTTTCCTGTTTGTATTGCCCATGTGCTCATTTTTACTTTTGCAAAAGATAGACTACGTCTGACTTTTAGTACAAGTTGTATAGAAAAAAATATATCTTTTTTGTAACGGGCGTTACATAATTACATTGGTACCAAAAGTAGCCAAATAGTAGACTACTTAATATACTAACAGCCTTAAAACTCCTGAGCTTCAGTTCCTAAGGTATACGTGCTTGTCTATACCGCAATGCAACTGAATCAAACGCTTATCATGTGTTGTTTAGAGGTGTCCAATATTGTTGGTAAATTCTTCCTTTGACTGGCTTCGTACAGCATGGAATTTCAATCGCTCAAAATGACAAAAACTAAAACTTTTTAACAAGAAATCGATCTGAATAGTAAATTTTGAACCTTTCTGGTCATTTTTATATAAATAACAAGCAAAATATATTTAAAACAATTTTCTGTCCTTAGGCTCATATGTACGTGGAATGGCCGTAATAATAAAATTATGGAATGAAATTGATTCCCAATAAAATGTATTGTCAGAGTGCTGATCTTTAGTTAGTAATTGGTTTATACTAGTGCTCCTTTACTAATTTTATTTCAAAGTACTGATGTGACGTCTACCATATCGACTAGGAACTGCTGAAAAATTCGTAGCCCAACTCAGAAGGAGTGCACGTGGATTGGTGAAGTTTTACTTCTTCTTCTCTTCCCCCGAGAGTCAATATACTACCTTGTACAGTGCTCCAGCTTTTGCAGAAAAGTTTAAAAAATCTAGATTTCCTCGCACCACTGTTCGTAGCACTACCCCTATCAGATCTAAAATGGCGTCTTTCAAGTGTTATTTAAGTTTGGGAAATAAGTACACGTAATAGTTAGACGGAGCTAAATCTGCGGGATAAGAATGATGATCTAGACATTGAAATCCTAGATTATGCAATGTCAGTTATGTTCGCAGGGGCTTGATGGAAGGAACAGAATTCCTTTCTTTTCATTTTCCGCAGCGTCTGACCATTGAGGAGGTAGTCTACCACTCCATACTTATACCAGAAGAATGTTGCAAACAGTTTCTCGACCTACTTCTGTGTCTTGAACTTCTTGGGGCGATGGAGAAATGAGTGCTACTACTCCATTGACTGTTGTTCCGATTCAGGATCATAGTGGTACAACCATATTTCATCTATAGTTACTACTCGTCAGCGAAATTGATCAGCATTACGGTCAAATTGGAAGAATACTTCTCTTAATGCCGTTACCCTTTTATTCTCCTGACATATATTTTGGGAACCCATTATGCCGAGAACTTGCGCATACCCAAGCCATTCTGAATTATGCTACTGACGAGTTCCAAAGAAATGCCCAGAATCCCTGACACAAGTTTTGCTGAGAAGGTAAAAACTGAGAAAGCGGGGTGCAGACCTCAGACTATAAAAAATATAAATAGCTTAAATTATTTTTGTCACACAAAAACTGGGGTGGCCTAGGCCCTCCGGCCCCGGGCTATATCCACCACTGGCTGAAATGGTGCAATTTTCAAGAATAATGTCACAAATTGCATCCATGATTCCAGGAAGAGTCATTGCTTTTAATCATCCTGGATGTAAAGCATAATTTGTTGAGAAATTGCTACGTTTATACTAAGCCACTTACTTCTTCACCACTATATATAACGGAGGAGAGTCCCGTGGTGTTTCACTGATTTCCTAATTAATTTACTTCGGTGACTTTCCTTGGTGGAACAAAAATGTTATAATAGTAAGAATCTGGATGTTCGTGAAATTATCTGTTTGGGCACACATAATCACTTCAGAGGCCTGAGAAACAATAATAATTTCATTATTAATATGAAAATTTATATTTGTACATACAGAGATATGTTTTTCTAAACTACGGTTTCATTTTTCTACCTAGTACCTACACACCTTCTGGATTGGACTACGACATTTTCAGCAGCTCCTCGTAAATTCTCTCTCTGGCTCTCTCTCTCTCTCTCTCTACATATATATATATATATATATATATATATATATATATATATATATATATATATATATATATAGAGAGAGAGAGAGAGAGAGAGAGAGAGGGGGGAAGAGCGAGAGATACGTAGCATATAGACGAATGTGTTACTTGTAGCATACGCGAAAGTAATTCAATTTATGTTTAGGCTTCAAAAGTTTCATTGAAAAATATTTCATGTGCAGACGTTACTTATTTGTTAGTTAATTTTAGCAATTTGTTAATTTTATTTGAAATAAGTTTAATTTATAATCATATAGATCTAACATAAAAACAGCAACGAAATACACAATGTAATGTAAAATAAGTCAAACGTAATAAATATGTCATTTTTGGTATGGCAAATAGCCGCACCCCGAAAATGTATCTGCCCCTCCTTTGCACCCCTAAGAACTTAAAGCTGGCGTCGTCACTGTAACAATATAGTATGGAGTTTTTGCATACTATTCATTGTTGGCGGAAAAATTTCTTCTTTTACTTTCTTTTCTCCACATCAAAGGATTACACCGAAAAGTTTACAGAAATGAAAATAAGCTTTTCATTGTTGCATTGTTATGTTCTCAATGATTTTGCATTGAAAATATTGGCTTTAAAAAATATTAACACAGTATGTTAAACTTTCAGTTAAAGAGAATTTTCCAAGAATTGTGCTATATATTTTAAATTATGCTTTATGCTTTATTTTCTAAAATAATGCTTTTAAAACTAGTTTCCCAATGTGAGTGCATTTTGGCGTTCACCCAGTGTCGTGACCATAGTGCGCTCAAACGGGTCGGGTCGGGTCGGGTCAGTCGGGTCAGTCCGGGTCGGGTTGTCGGGTCGGGTCAATCGGGTCAGCTCGGGTCGGGTTGTCGGGTCAGGTTATTCGGGTCGGGTTGTCGGGTCGGGTCAATCGGGTCAGCTCGGGTCGGGTTGTCGGGTCGGGTTATTCGGGTCGGGTTGTCGGGTCGAGTCAATCGGGTCAGCTCGGGTCAGCTCGGGTCGGGATGTCGGGTCGGGTCAACCGGGTCAGCTCGGGTAGGGTTATCGGGTCAGGTCAATCAGATCGGATCACGGTTCGGGTCAGTCGGGTCGGTCATCGGGTCGGGTCAGTCAATTCGGGTCACGGGTCGGGTCGGGTCGGTCTTCAACCCGACCCGACCCGACCCGTTGAGAGCACTAGTAATAAGACATTATGCAAAATATGTTAAATAAATTAACCGGGGGATATTAGTCCAAGATATTAGAATTTATGGGGGAAAATCTTGTATAGTTGAATTTTTGTTAGAGGCTTAATCAATGGAATCTTCTACACGATAGATTGATTACATACATGTCTTTGAGTCGGTTCCATTCAATGAGCAAGAACCACAAGCCTTTTAGTTCAGAACGCTTGAACTATGGTATAGGTACTGAGTGGCATACGGTCCTGTTTAAGGACCATTTGTTTGCTTCGCTGAGTCCTACAGTGATGCCCGCATGCACATTTGGCGATATTATGATAAGTGCAAAGTACCACTTTGAGTTGTTGAATGTCATATCGGCCGAACAGTAGGCAAGATGATCTGGGACAAAATTGAATACAACACGCGATTTGATGTGGAACTGAAGAAAGCTATAGCAAACAGAAGCAGGCTAGTAGTACGAATCCATAACAGCATCATAAGCAACTGTAATACTCGAAACATTTTCTTGTCACTTAGCAGATAGTTCTCAAAACTAAGTACTATTATAATACAAGTACAATTTGATGAATGGTGTTACATATTTTGGATTTAAATTATCCAGGCGGCAGATTTGGATTTTCAGTCACCATTGCTACCTGGCTGGCTGGATTTTTCGAGCTTGAGCAAGAGGAATATTAGCAGGAAGTCATTATGTATTATATATTATTACTTTGAAACTTCAATCTTTTCCATTTCAGCAACCTCAGATGAAATCGTTTTCTGGCATGGGGCTATTCCAAGTTGGTAAATTCAATTGCTGAAAATGATTGATAGCACTAGATTCAACACCAAAAGAAACTGATAAAAAGAGCATGTTTAGTGTTACAGAGTGAGAGATAAATGAGGACAAAGTGCGAAGATAGAACGTAGAAAATGTCTGGAAATGCCATGTTAATTTTGAAACGAACAAAGGGATTGAGATCAAATATTGGATATCAGGGACATGTGGAGCTCCACTGATTCACTGATAATGTGAATCATGGCGGACATCTAAAAAGCCGCCATGTTGGACTTTGAATAAGAAGAATATACGGGAAAGGCGTCATGTTACATATGGTTCTTGACACACAGCGTCTATTGAAATCAATAGTGGCCAATACTGTTTGAGACCATTATAACAGGAGGCGTCCTGCGCTATAGAATGTATCAATACTGTCGTAAAGGTGACGTGGATGAAGAACTAGAGACCTTGCAGTACGGTCCATGAGCACGTTGTGTGTACGAGGGATAGAAAGAGATAGAATTGAATCCTGGAACTTCAAGAAGAATGTTTGCAACTTGTAACGGAATGAGAAGTGGTTCCACAGGATGAATGCTGGCATGGAGCCTTGCAAAATATCCCTGTCCCATTTAGGGTTTTGATGTATAAATAACCCCTTCCAACAAAACGTGCCGGTTGTAAGACTGGTGACTTTTGTTTCAACCAGTTTCTTACAATTAGCAGTTAAAACATTGTTCACATTACGTCTATTCAGTGGAGTTCGACATGCATTCCTCATATCCAACATTTGACCTTAATCCCTTCACTCGTTTCAAAATTAACATTGCATTTTCAGACATTTTCTACGTTCTATCTTCGGACTTTGCCCTTATTTATCTCCCACTCTGTATACCGTCTGCCCCTGAACACCCTCTATTTCTCTGTTTCTTTGGATACTGAATCCAATACCAGCAATCATTTTCAGCAACTGAATTCACCAAATTGAAATGGCTCCTTGTGAGCATGCAAACGTATTTATAATTTTTTTCTCATCATCTCTTAGTGTGAGTATTATTTGGTATATGATGGTATACTCTCAAATATTAGATCGTGAAATTATTGCGTTTTACGTTTTCTGAGATCTACAAGGGTAAAAATCGAAAAGCAAATACTTGAGGAACTTAACTCTTTGTTTTAAGTTTCATTAGTGTAGATTGATTTCTCTTACATTTCTTCACTTATTAGAACAGAATATTGTGTATAGTCTATTACTTGTCATGACATATCACAAATACTCATTCATTAATTAAGGGACACGGTGAATAAGTGGTGGAGCGCTCACCTCCAGTTTGAAGAGTCCATGGTTCGATCTCAGGACTTGTGAATTATTGACGAGAACATCGTATTTGTTGTTTTTCTCGCGGTTCTGGTGTGTCCTCCCACATGACCATTGCACTAATTATTTTATAATCTTTCACTTTCATTAATCATCTGTCTCTCTTAGCCCACAGAGTATAACCGTGGGACGTGAAACTTGACATTTCACTTAATTCAGTAATGATCCATTTGGAACTAGTTTGTTATCATTTACTGTGCTATCATATATGTTACTTTATAAAATGCGTAAAGAGGATTTGCCTAGTGTCAGTAGGTTTAAATTGTACTACGCAGAATAGTATTGCTTAAGTAATTAGAACTTCTGTGTTAACTACATATAAATTATCAAAACATAATTCTCACTTGGAACCGTACTTTTATTCTTAATACTTCTTAATAGACTTCTTCAATCTTATATATTCATATACTTCATTATTCTTTCTACTCTTTGTAATCATGAGATATAATCAGAAACTTCAGTAGATCTTATTTATCTTGACAACCTCTTGGTCTTTCCTAACAAGTCACAGACTATTCTTATTTATCTTGACAACCTCTTGGTTTTTCCTAACAAGTCACAGACTATTCTTATTTATCTTGACAACCTTTTGTTTTTTTCTAACAAGTCACAGACTATTCTTATTTATCTTAACAACCTCTTGGTTTTTCCTAACAAATTACAGACTATTCTTATTTATCTTGACAACCTTTTGGTCTTTCCTAACAAGTCACAGACTATTCTTATTTATCTTGACAACCTCTTGGTTTTTCCTAACAAGTCACAGACTATTCTTATTTATCTTGACAACCTTTTGTTTTTTTCTAACAAGTCACAGACTATTCTTATTTATCTTGACAACCTCTTGGTTTTTCCTAACAAATTACAGACTATTCTTATTTATCTTGACAACCTTTTGGTCTTTCCTAACAAGTCACAGACTATTCTTATTTATCTTGACAACCTCTTGGTTTTTCCTAACAAGTCACAGACTATTCTTATTTATCTTGACAACCTCTTGGTTTTTCCTAACAAGTCACAGACTATCTGACATTATCCTTAGGCTAATCTGCATGTGCATACTTGTATGCCATTTCCTGCCAACACATTATTGATTTAAATTTTAACTCATGTATTCAAAACACTTAAATCGATCTGTAGACTTTTACATATACCAAACTCTATCAATTATACATTTCAGACTTACATGGACCAATAGAAACAACTTGCGAGTATATTCCATTGGTTAAAGAAAATTTCAGTGAATTGGTATTTTAAAGTAATTAGATAATTGTGCTCGTCAATTCCCAGAGATCTCTCGAATATGATTATCATCTTAAGTTTCTGCATTTTAATATTCAACCCATTAGGAACTTAGATTAATTTTATTTGTAGAGATGTTTCCTCCTGGGTAAAGTTCCTTGGGGGTCCCAACCTCAATGCATTCCATATCAAATCCACGACCAACTTGCATACCAGAAAAATTAGTACTATTCTATCAGAACACCGTGCTTTTACATCGTTGATTTTTTTTACTTAAGTATGAAGAAGATTTCACTTCGTAAAGTCGGCTGGTGATCCAAAAATGAGAACATTAAGTAGTGTATTAACTCAAGGTTCAAACAAAGTTTATTTAATTAATGCCACTAAATAAAATTAATACAAAACATCCTTCGTGCCAACAAAACAACAAAAAGTTGTAATATAACTTTATATATATATATATATATATATATATATATATATATATATATATATATATATATATATATATATATATATATATATAAAATTATATTACAACTTTTAAAAGGGCTGCAAAATTTGGATGAATATCTATATTCATAGACACTGATTATGTTGTGCCGCTAAGGAAAGTAATACTAATTATACATTTAAATGATTTACTAAATTTAATACATTGCCCCAGTGGCATAATCTCGGTAATAACCAAACTATAATATTGTCCTTAGATATTCGAATACATTCAAATCACTGATTATAAACTAGTAAACAAATGATTTACTTTTCAAAGAAACCTTAAATTCTGTTACTCTTTTATTCTTCGTTTTATTAGCAATGTAATAAACACTTGAAAAACATGCATCGTGTATTTCTCTAAGCGGTTTCCCTACTGAGTGACGCAGACAGTTTCAGCTGAACCGATAGATGACGTATAAACATGGAGGTCATAGTTTTAAGCGCACGAGAAACAGACGGAAATTCAATCGCAAATTTCGACTATTTAGAATCAAGACAAGAGGAAAAGGAAATGTTTTTCGTAATCAGCTTGCACTAAGTATTTTATAGGACAGTGAAAAGTCAGTGGAAATGCCAATTGGATTTAAAATAAAGTTTTAGTTAGGGAGAATTAAATAATCACAGAATTCAAGCAGAACAGGAACTGGCGATTACTCACCACGTAACTATTAGGAAAACCAATGAAGTTGGCAGTGTGGTGTTCATCCATGGTACTGATAATAAATCAGGAGTTTTCTGAAACAAAAAGATGGTGGATTTCGGTCAAATAAATTACTAATAATGCCAAAGGCACACACGCCGTATGATCTACTAACCTCAAAATGAAATCCCTAGCTGGTTAACCTAATTCATTTAAATCTTCGAGCAAGTGGGTATAGTTTACGTAACACTAAATTTTCAATTTCAAATATTAGTTTGTGTTTCAAAAATGAGCCTTAGCATGTGAAATTTGGGAATACATTTATTGTTGTTTGATGCAAACAGTATGAAATCACAAATGCGCCATTTTGTTCCACAACCTTCTGTCATTTTTACAAGACATTAACAGATATCCTCAGAGGTAACTATAGGTCCTAAGTAGACAAAAGGTAAGCTTTGACAGCAGTGAACACGGAATACGTTGACAGGAAAACGGAAATGTTAGGGAACTCCATGTTTAGATCCATGTGTTTGGAATAACGTGTGGTGCAAATCATTTTTTTTTTTTTTCGTGCTCTTCGACAGCTCTAGCTCCGAAACTATCATTTATCTCCATATGCCCACATGAACTTCTTTCCTTATTTTGATATCAAGAATCACTTCTTACAGTTTGTTAGTTTAGTTAATTAAGACCTTGTAATTATATATAAAAAAATCTTTAGTTTTGTAAAGAAACGGAAATGACGTAATGATTACTACCAACATTATTTAAGTGTGTAGGAAGATTTGCAACTCAGAACCGGAAACACTCATTTATCATAAAACGTGTACAGAAACAAAGAAAGAAGAAGAGAAAAAGTGACAGAAAGCGAGAGAAAGAAATGAGAGAGTCAAGTGTTATTCAACATAAGCGGACGAGAGAGAGAAAGAGACCGTGAAATAAGAGAGCTCCGCCCTGGAGTTCCTGATTGTTATTGGAGAAATGGTGGGTGTGTTCCATAATTACCAACAGAGACTGGTAAGCCACTTCTACATTTTCCCATCTCATATTGCCTGAACGATTCTGACCTCCCCTTCTTTCCTTCCAGCCTTAAAATATCTCACCCTTCAGACAAAAATCGAATATATATATATATATATATATATATATATATATATATATATATATATATATATATATATATATATATATATATACATAAAGTGCGTGGTTGATGATGATCCAACAGCAGCTTCCACTGTGGAAGCACGAGGCTGTCATCAATGGGTGTGACGAGGCAGTAACTCGAATCTCAATAGCTTAATAAAGCGTGCTCAGGCCAGTGGTGCTACAGTACTAGGAAATCATATACACAAAATTTTCCACGGACACGGTAATGGGCTGGCATAACTGAGTACTACAAATTCTAAGCCAAAGAAAGTGGTAATTATCATTGTGGGTTTAAATTGAATTATTATTGTGTAACTGTAAGTATTTAAGGGGGGATGTCCGTGTTTTGGGTCAAAATTTTTGGTTTTTGAAATGCACCTTTTTCAGAATCTACGGTCTTTGAAGTTTTATTGCCGGAAGTGTCATGTTCGTACGACATCAGGTTCCCTTCGCGAACTGCAAATTATTGTGTACTACCGTTGTATTTTCAGGCTTAAATGTATATATTTTCAGTTTTCAGTTTGTTTGATCATCCCATTCTTATGTATTGATGTAGGAATCTATTTTTACTTTGTCGTTCCAAAAAGAATACACATTTCATTTTGCTTACTGTTATTTCTGCGTTCACATTACTTTGTTTTCCTTATTAGTCTGTTTTAGTAAACTTAGCCAATAGGAGGCAAATGTAGACTGAATTCCAAAGAAAGTGATAGCTTCCAGGTATATTATGGGAAAGCAATCAGGGAAAACGTTGGCAAGATGGAGAATGCAGTGTGGGCAACTTACTTTCATAAATATTCAACTGACGAGAAACCAAAACATATGCTTTGTCCCAAAGGAGAGTTTTCCTGGCTTAGGTATAACAGATCTCAAGCAACTGGAGAACATTACGAAAATAAGCACTCGTTGCCTTCTGCAGTGATGGGTGCTATCAAATCTATCTATAGAGCTCCTGCGTATCCCCCTTTTCGGAAAAATGTTTGCATTGGAAAACAGAGAATCCCAATGAAAGTTGCAATGCACTGATATGGCAACGATGTCAAAAAAACTACATTTGTGAGTTCTAAAATAGTACAAATTGCAGTGTATGATGCTGTTTTGTCTTTTAATAGCGCACGCGAATCAAGAAACGTTGTTCTGGAAAAGATGGGAATTTCAAGAAGTGAATACAGCTCTAAGCTGGACAGCCATGGACAGAAAACGTATAACAAAATCTGAGTTGCGAGTCCTGAAGCTTATCAAGGAATCAAGAATGAAGAGAAGAACGTGTAGGAAGGGTGTAGAAAACAGAGCCAAAGACGAAAAATATGGATATGATTCTTTCTTGAATGTTGTGATGCGTATTATTGCCGAAAATCCATTGTAAAGTTTAAACTTTTAATTTCTCAAAATTGCATTTTTGGACATACATGTACCATTTTCTCACAAACTATGAATGATAAAGTTATCAAATTTTGTACGAATCTTACTTATATGTATCTCTATTTACTGAATTAGAATTATAACATAGTTCCTTTATTTGTCTCAATTACTCTTTGGTGAAGATAAAAAAAAAAAAATCACATCATTAAAATTCTTCGAATTAAAAAAAAAATATTATTGACTTTGTATGCAACCTAGAAAAATAATCCTAGTTCAGAAGCATTGCCAGCTATTGTAGGGTTCGTGGTATAAAAATTAAACGAATCGCTTCAGTAGTTTCCAAGAAAAAGGTACAAACACTTTTAGAGCTGTGCTAAACATTTGAGCCTATGCCATATGCGTGAAAGGCAAGATAGAGAGACAAAAATTAACATAGAGATGCTGAATTTCTAGACACATTTACCGACCAAAAATTAAACTTCTGCAAGCAATAGCAGAGTGTGGGTTGGCAAATTTCTCGTAAGCAGTCAAAACACGGAAATCCCCCCTTAAACAGATTATAGTGAAATACTGTCAAATATGTTTTTATTACAACGTTGTAAAAGTACATATGAATTTAACAAGACTTTACTATAGAGTGGTTAATCATTATGATTATAATTTGTTGGTTACTACAATGCTATTTTCACTGCAGGAATTTTTCCTCAGTTTACTCTGCAGTGAAATTTAATAACAATATTACAGATGTGTGCAAATTGTTAGACAAAATGTCGATTTTTCTGGATTTTCGATGAATTTTCGTTTCCCCCCATTTGTATTGTGTGCAGTTGATATTTTTAAAAGGTAAAGCATGTTCTGGACTTTATGTGCACCTTGACAATACAATTTAATGATTCTGTTTATTCGCTATTGACAACAGTGATAAAAGACTGGTGATAGTGGTAAACAACTTCATCATTGTATACTTATATTAGTATATGAATTGGTCCTTTCTTTAAACGCCGTACTAAACTTGGTTTGCATGTTATTATGTTTTTAGTATTCCAAATAATATTTTAATGTTAATAATATTTTAATAATATAAGTGCAAAATGAATTTTTGCTTTCTTAAGTATTATTTCTAGCTGATGATCTGTGCAAAATAGTATTAAAATTTATTTTGTTCTGTATTTGGAGATTTAGTGAAAGTGACAGTTATGGGCAAAACCAAAGACTTATCGTCACGTAAAATAGCATTAGCTGAGTGTCTTGTGAAAGAAAAACGTTACACACATCAAGAAATAGCTAGGAAATTATTTCTAAAAAAAAAAAAAAAAAAAAAAAAAAAATCGACCTTGAAGCCCCGTGAGTCATACACGCAAAATCGCTCAGGTAAATGTGGGCATAATCCGAAAATCAGCCCTCGTGTTCAAAAGAAGCTGTACTAATGCAATAGCAGAGCTACTAACAAGGATTTGTCAAATAAATTAAAGGCGTACTAAACTGACATATCTCCGTCTGCAGTGAGAAGACGATTACGTGCAGCGGGCTTACCAGCACCAAGGCCCCGCACAAAGGCGAAATTAACTCCAGCAATGGCAAAGAAGAGGTTGGAATAGGCAAAAGAAATGAAAAATAGATTCATGAATGACTGGAGCAAGATAAGGTACCAAGCATTACATATTTATCCTGTATATTTTGTCAATTTGGGCATCTCTGAGGTGTTGTGGTACACTTGAATAATTTTAAACTATTTTGTACGAGGGTATACGGGAGCAGTTGCTTCTCTAAATATGATGTTTGGTGTATAATATTGTGATAAAATTTAAAATAAATACACTGAGATACATGATTCTATTTCCAGGTATGTTTCTCTGATGAGAAGTAGTCATTATGTTCACAGGGTGTTAGGTGAAACATTTTCTCCAAACTGTGTTATCCCAAACAGTGAAGCACCCAACGCTAGTCATAATCTGACGCTCTATGTCAGTGTATGGTCCAAGTAAACTATATCTCGTGAAAGAAATCATGAATTATAAACAATATCAACAGATGTTAGAAACCAGACTTATCTAATAAATGCAGAAATGGTTTCAGGATAACTAATGTAATGATCTCTTAACTATCTTATAATTAAATTACATATGCTAATAATTCATTACAATCTGATCATAACGTTATAATAGCTGTATATTTTGTCAGTGATATACTGTAATTTTATAAGGATCACGCAATTTATTTTACAAGAAGTGCACAATGGGCCAATTCTGTCCTGTAATAAGTTTCTGATACAGAAGATATTCTTATAGCTGACTTTAGATAATCATCATAATTATAATTAAGTGATTAGCATTTTTGATAAACATGCCCCTCTATGCTCTTCGAGGATTACAAGAAACAACAGTCCGTGGTTAACTGACAACTTCCAGCTTCTAATAAAATTAAAAAATCGTTAAGAAATCTCAAATTCAGAAGGACAAGAACTGATGTTCTTTGGAATGAATACAAACAACTACGGAACTTTACTACAGCCGTGATACGACAAGAGAAAAGAGCATATTTCACACAGTTTTTCAATAGTTATAATCTGAGCTCCAAGGACGTATGGAATAAATTAAGAACCCTCGGTATTAGTAGTCGAAAAAATTCACAAGCATTACCAGATGATCTTGCAGACTGCAATGAGATTAACGCGTACTTTGGTGAAATTTGTAATGATAGAAATATCGACGAGAATGCAGTTCAAAACCGCCTAACTGTATATAATAATACTAAATTCTGTTCAAGTATGAATTCATTCGAACTCCGTAATATAAGCAACTTTGATGTTCAGAATGCTATTAAAAAATTAAATTCAAATGCATCTGGACACGAAGGCATTACAGGAAAGATGCTTAGACTTGTTTTACCACACATTATATCACCATTAACACATATAATAAATTATTCCATAACCACATGCTCCTTTCCATTATCCTGGAAAGAAGCTTTTGTAATGCCTATAGCGAAAAAGCAAAATATATCATCTCTAAACGACCTTAGGCCTATTAGCCTATTACCAATATTGTCCAAAGTTATGGAGAAACTTGTGCATAACCAGCTCAATGATTACGTCATTAATAATAATATCTTACTTCTACACCAATCAGGCTTTCGCAATTCACATAGCACTACCACAGCCCTACTTCATATCACTGACGACATTTTTCGAGCATTAGATAACAACCAGATATCATTCCTGGTATTATTAGATCTTACTAAAGCATTTGATTCAGTTCATCACGACTTACTCTTAGCTAAAATGAAATATTATAACTTTTCCACCAACACGATCCAGTGGTTCAGATCATATCTTTCAGATAGGCAACAAAGAGTGGTACTAAGAGAACCTAAACTTGCAGTATCAAACCGAATCAGTCTTCAAAGAGGAGTGCCACAGGGATCAATACTAGGACCTCTGCTTATTTTGTCTATATACAGCAGACGTACCAAAGCTACACTCTAGAATACATCTGTACGCGGATGATACACAACTCTGCTTAGCCACGTCTCCAGAGCACGCCTTACAAAGTGCAGCCCTCATCAATGAGGACTTAGAAATATTTAGTGATTGGTGCTTGTCCAATTCTTTGAAAATAAACGCAAGTAATTGCATATTTACAGTCATGGGAACAAGAGAAAATCTTAGGAAATTGGAAACTGGACAAATTAATATTTCCATTCGAGACACGCCGTTAGATTACTCACCTTCAGTAAAAAATCTCGGATTAATACTAGATGGTGAGTTAATCTGGAAGCGACATATATCTACTGTATCTAATAAATCAATATCAATTCTGCGATTATTATACAAATATAATGATTTTCTAAATCAGAACACAGAACTGTATTTAGTGAACACGCTTATTTTTCCACTGTTCGACTATTGTGATTCTGTATATGGACCAGCCATTACTAAATCCTTAGCAATGTCAATCCAAAAAGAACAAAATGCCTGTATGAGATTTATCTATAACACGCGAAAGTGTGTACATATACTGCCCTTACTAAATCAAAACAACATTCTAACTATGTCAAGGAGGCGTTTGTTGCATCTGTACTGCCAGATACATAAGGTCATATATAATAATGGCCCTCTATATCTTAAAAGTAAGCTGACGTTCCGAAATGAAATCCATCCATACGAAACAAAACGTTCCCGTACATTTGACATCCCGCGGCATACATCAACAAAAGCAGCGAAATCATTCTCTATTTCAGCTGTGAGAGCCTGGAATTAATTACCTTCCGATATAATCGAGTGCAAAGGATTCTTGACCTTCAAACGTAGGGTAAAGAGTCATCTTTTGCATGAACAGAAACTTAGCTTGAACACCTACGCCTTAGCCAGCAGCAAATAAACCAATTTTGTATGCATATTGTAATATAGGAGACAAGTATTAGGCCTATTGTATCTAAACAACTATTATATTCATACTTCATATTGGTTTTCTTCAATATATATATACGACAATAAACATATAACGTTTAGTTAACTACAAACTAATAGTTAACTGTAGTTAACTAAACGTTATATGTTTATTGTCGTTTTATATGTACGTGTATAATATCTTTATATATATTCCCATGTGACATTCCTGATTGTACTTTTGTTGAGGATAGGTGGTAGAGCAGCCTATGGCTGAACCTCGCCTCATGAATAAAGGCATTTTCAATTCAATTCAATACTTAAATTAAACATTGATTGTCTTTCTATTCCTTTCTTCCCAAATGCAACAATAAAGAGAAACCTACATAGCCCAACAAACTTATGTAGTTCTCCCCACTTAATCCAAATCAATTCTCACCAGAGGGCGTATTGTAATAGGTGCTAACTTTTGGCTAGCTTGCGTATGATATATATATATATATATATATATATATACGTACATCCAGTGTCAGATTTACGTATAAGCTAAACAAACTAGCTTAGGGTCCCACTCTGTTGTGGGTTCCAAAAAATAAAGAAACTGAGAAACGGATGTGCAATTTCAAAGTG
Organism: Thermobia domestica; assembly: GCF_964235325.1. NCBI lineage: Eukaryota > Metazoa > Arthropoda > Insecta > Zygentoma > Lepismatidae > Thermobia > Thermobia domestica. The sequence continues at coordinate 39,359,085 of NC_137464.1, forward strand.
TACCGAAAGATAACACCTACATTTAGCAATAGTAACTTGTGTTGTGTAGGTTCCTATGATGTAAGTAATGGGGCACCTTGTGCTCGTGTGCTTCTTAAAATATCATTCGTTTGCTGATTTCTATATATAGGGTCCCTATGTTCTCCATGGACTGGTTGCATGACTAGACATACAAAGGGCCCTATTACCTTCAATAGCTTAGGGCCTCATCAAACTCAAATCCGGCTCTGAATATATCTGTTTGATTTTTGCTAATGGTATTTTTAGCCATTAGAATGACTATTGTTATTAAAATAATGGCCTTCTTGATCGATCAGGCCTAAGCCTGCAGATAAAACTCCAGATGTTTTCCATTCATTACTAGTAAAATTCAATCTCGAAAATCTTATGAATTTTCTTCGAATGGAAAATTTTATGTATTATTTATTCAACTAGTTTCACACCAAAAGTTTGTTCTATTGTCCTAACGTTAATTTGTGCAGTTTGACCTTAAGCTTGGCGTCCTAATCCTGCATATTTTAATGATATGATAACAAAATATGGATGGAATATCGCCGTTTTATATTTGTGAATAATAACCTACGTTAACGTAATTTATTATAAAAATATTGAAAGAATGAAGTTATGAATATATATATTGTTAATGTATTCATCGAATAGAATATGAATTATGTATTATCTTCAGTCAAACTTGTATGTCCTAAGATTTTAAAAGAAGCAACTATTGTGAGCAAGACGAAGGTTCTACAAGAGCATTCATCTTAGGTCTGATTAAACAAGAATAAACCGTTCAATGCTACAAAAGAAAGTTATGATTCATTCTGCCGCATGCTTCTTTTGTTTTTTAATTGAACATTTATTTTGTACTGACTTCTCGTAGAGACATATCCGTTCAAATTTCAAACCTACATTTCGGATGAAATTTAAGATGTTTACACAATCATAAACAATTGTCATGTATTCACACTGAAGTGGATTCTTCGCTTAGTGGAAGGAGGCTCGACACTCGTAATAGGTATCGATTTATTGTATTCTAGCTACAATCTTATTGCATCATACTTAGCAGCGATTTATCGAAATCTTTCTACCAGGATATTATTGCGTCATGTTTAGAAACAATTTTTTCTAATATGTGTTACGACCAATAATTCTTAGCTTGTTTTCTGGTCGACAGAATATAATAACATCAGTAATAATAATAATTATTATCCCAAAGTAGAAATAAATAATTAAAAAATATTAAATAATTATGACTGCTAAAAGAATGGAAAATATATTTTGATGTTAAAAAAAACTTATTTTACGCTATTCATTATTTTAAAAGAAATCTACTGTACTGACATTAAGTAAAATCTCGCTTATTGATCAGAAGTTATCAGGATCTTGTCCTAAGCAACGATCCCATCAGTGAAATGAAATCTTTACTCCTTTCTCATCTAAAAAATCTTGTATTGTAGGTTAGTAATTAAATTTAGAAATTTGTAACTGCGCTTAAATTGAAATGAAAAATAACCTGTTCAATATGTTTATTGCTTCAGAAATAACAAAGAAACATCAATCATCGCATATGCATGACAGTTGCCTAGACAGTGAGTCTAGCCTCAATACAATAGCTCGTATCTTCATATTTTCGTTGCTTAAACCTAATACATATAAAGTTACATTCTTATTCATGAACATGTTTCTAATAACTTTTTACATATTTCAGTTTGGATCGTTGTATTAAAATTTATTCATCAGTAATATAAGTAGCGCCTGCTAAGAAACAGGGATATTCTACATCAGGGTTGTCTTGCAGTGTCCTAAAAAAAATGATTAGCTTAAATGTCATCTTACACTATCCTTACTTGTTCTGACGAATAATACAAAGTTTATATCAGCCATGCCATCACACGAACATTAAATGATACATACATTATTACTACTAATAATAAATTAATTATCTTGAGTTAAGAAGGAGCAGAGCAATGGATTTATGACATTAGCGATACAATACACCAATATTTCCAGCTCTATTTACTTCTCCGAATAAATATTACATAGTATGAAAATTCTATAATTATTCAATAATAAAAAAAATAATGAGGAATGATATATTTACATGCAAAAACATATATGGAATGTGAGGCATTAGCTTGAACTTAAAAATAAAATCATTCATAACTGCATTACACTAGGAGTTGATTATAGATAAATCCCAATTTCTGACATGGCACAACTAACCAGACAATATGATTGCAACGATATTATCCCTATTTCTTAACTTGGTTCATTTCTAAATATTACATGGGCCGTATGGTAGCAAGATAGAGGTTTTCTGAGGCAGGAAACTGTGAATGGCTTGTACTGTCGAAGCTTATTTCGTACGTTAGTATTCATTACTTACAAAATTTAATAATCAATCAAAGAATTTAGAATAGGTTCTATTACGAAACTCGAAAATTTATATTTGTCACGCGATTACAGCTAAAAGACGTTCCCACTATAAACCTGAAGTGCATGAAGCTACCGGTAATTATCTACTAATCATCATCATCTCATCATCATCATACTATTCAAATGCACACTAACAAAAATTTTAAAACTTATAGAAATTTCTTTATCAAGGATTAGTTTTATTTTTCACTGTCGCTACTGCCACCACTGAGAACTAGACAGAAAACTTTGTATTTAAACCAATTGCAAAATTTATCGTATTAATCAGTCATCCTGGGATTCCCACTGCTGCTATCCGAACTCCTGTGAAGTAAATAATTGATTTGGGAATACCTTATAATACAGCTATACCATCCAGTATCGTTCGAGCCCTAAATAAACTTCCTCGTTGTGCCCGCAGTATATTTCCATGACTGATAGAAATTATCTGACGGTGTCAGAACACCACATTACAGTATTACAAACGAATCATCATTTTGCTGTAAAGTCCACAGTCTACACTTAAATTCACGTATAAAGTCCTACTCAGGTTACTTTATTGCTTCTATTGTTATTATCAAAATGGCCTATGTTTAGCAGAAGGAGTCCAGCTCTTTTCTCTAAAAAAATGTTACAATTTTTATAATTTCTGTTCACATTAGGTTAGTTTAGGGTAGGTTAAGTTAGTTTAGGTAAGTTTATGTTAGGTTAGTTTATGTTATATTAGTGTATGGGTCCAGCATAATTTTCCAAAAATGATAGAATTTCGCTTTATTCTACTAATATTAGGTTAGTTCAGGTTAGCTTAGATTACTTGAGGTTCGCCATGTGAACTTTGTGGTGGACAAACACCGTGTGCGTGGGTTTTCTCGGGGTTCTCCCGTTTCCTCCCACTTTCTTCATTCCACCATTTCATTCATTACTCATCATCACCGTCTCCTTTAGCCTAACCGGCATAACCGCGGGACGTAAAACTCAAAGATTTCATTTCATTTCATTTACTTGAGGTTAGATTTGGTTACGTTCTATCACGTCTAAGTACTTGCATCATTCATTTCTCCTGTAAATTTTGTTTTTTGCGTGCTTTTGGACCCCTTGTACTAAGCATATTCCATCAAAATTTCCAATCAATAATTTTGCTTAGGTTAAATGGCCCAAGATGTAATTTTAACTTAAATCGAATAATAGCAGGACTCGTCCCGACGCATAAACCGATTATGTTTATTCATAATTATTTTCATACGTGACACCTAACAACTAATGCCGAGCTATCAACAAACTACAATTTTCATCTCTGTAAGAGCATTATTCCCTTGAATCATATTTAACATTCAAAATTTACTCCCACAATTCCTAAATAAATATTGATACTAAATTATTTCATCCCAAAATGTTTAAAGTATCTATTTTATACAGCTCTATTTCTTTGCTTCCTATTTCTAATTTCGCTCGTCAGTTGTTTTGTTGCTATTAATTTCAGCTGCCCATACTTATAACCGGCAAGCACCGATTAAGAGAAGGAATTACAGCCATCAACGTTCATACACTGTTCGACACCATTTGCAATATTAAGAGTTTAATATTCGTAATAATTAATTTCTTTGTGTGGAAAATAGAATAAGTTTAAAATATAAATAATTACACATAATCAGAATGCAGTATACTGATTAAACACATTTTAGCATCCACATTTGTTACTGTAGCTAAATTCTGATTAAAATTTTATAAATATTGGAATTTAAAAAGATGTCTAGTCAAGTGTAGTCCTTGATAAGCAATATATGTATAATTTAAATTTACCTTTAATTTCTCTTATTTATAAATCAAGTTGTTTGGTGATTACCCGGTACAGCTTTAGAATACGGTTGTACAGTATAGAATAGTAATACATTCTTGTAACATATCCAGACAAACGCTTTTTTTTTTTTTTTTTTTTTACATCGTGCAATACTAACAAAACACACGATCGGTAACTGTAAGAATCAATGTCACGGATTCAGAATGATCCGTCTACTAGTATATTATTGTATTATATTTGGCATCAATTTATTCTATTGTTTAACTCTATTCTATATTCTATGACTTACGGTTCCCGAGATATGGTTCCTTAAATCTCCCGAAATTGGAACTTTTTGGTGAACATCTGGGGAACGGTGGCCAATTGCCAGTGGCCATCGCTTACTATTTGCTACCAAAATGTTTACCATCCTGTTAGGTATTGATCGACACCAATATGATTTCTCTAAGACTTACGGTTTCCGAGATATGGCTCCTTAAATCTTCCGAAATCCGAAATTTTTGGCCAATATCTCGGGAATGGTGGTCAGTTGGTCAGTAGCCACCAGTTACTATTTTCTACCAAAATGTACACTATCTTCTTAGTCAATAATAATATAATCTCTCTACGACTGACGGTTAACGAGATACATCTCTTTAAATCTCTCGAAATCATAATTTTTTTAACCAATATCTAGCAGTATCAACAGTAAAGCTATTAATGTATGCTCGATCATTCCTATTATTTTATTTTATCTCATTAACATACATATTACTTTACGAAATAAACTACATTTTCTGCAAAATGCTTCCTGAAAATATTTCGATGTTTAAACTACCCTTCCTTCGAAACAAAATAAGCTCTTAAGGTAATAACACTCTTCCACACTAGAAGTTTAGTATCTTCATTTTTTGTGGTATAGATCCCTGTTTTATGCAACCGTCTAAGTGGTTGTCATCATATTGCCTAGATTGAAAGATACTTGTCAACACTTGATATACTCCACGCATCACCCCTCTCTCTTCTTCATGTATTGGTTAACCAATCTTTTCTATTCCCATTCCTTTCAACAAAACCATCACTAAAACCCTCTTTTGGGTATCCAATTTCCAAAAAAAAAAAAAAAAAAAAAAAGATCTTTTCAAAAATGTTTTTCTTTTTTCTCTTTATAGAATATAAGACTATTCCATAAAACGCCCAATCGATTTATTTCTATCCTTCTTTCCCCACCAATCCCTGGTCTCTAAGGGATACATAATAATAATGCTCTTGTTTTCTTTGTATAAAGCAGCATAAAAGTTACGAAACATATAAGGGCTGTTGTAGGCGAGGTTATACGGAGAAAAGATACTGCGGTGCTAAATTTCATATTATGGAATTCCATTCTTCAATATGGAAGAGAATACTGCTTTGGTTCCCACGAGAAGAATCACTCCGTAACATATTCATGCAAATATGAACTATATATATATATTATATACAGATCCAATTTGGTATTTCTTGTAAAGTGGACAGCATCAAAGTTAAAACGACTGTTAGGTGTTATTTTTCATTTTAGGAAGCCGAACAACACACATACTCTTTCTTGTGATTAGAAATTAGATTTCTTCGCTTTCAGCATCTATAGTCATGTTGACCTATCACGTATGAGATATGACGTCCCTTGGCGATCACATTATCCAAGGAAAGGGAAGAAAGGAGGCGGCCTGGGATCTACATATGTTAGGAACCATCCCAGTATTTGCCTGATATGAATGACAAAAACCCAGAAAAGCCTTCACACAAGATGGCGGGCTGAAAAAGCTCTTATCTTTTTTCGACCCAATGTCTTTAGCGGGAATCGAACCCGAGACGAAAGGTGAGAACGTTAACTACTACGCTACGCAGGGGCACGATTCTTCAGGAGGCAGTTTATAAGAGGTCATGGGGATAAATATTACGGAAAGAAAACTTACTTATTCCTCTAATCCTTGTGTAACAACTATACTAAGGGACAACGTTTATCATGATTGAGGGCAATTTAAAACTGGTTAGTAAATGGGAGGACTGCTGGTGTTGTCACGTTCACGTACACATTCACGTAACCTTTATGCACAAAAGAAGCACCTTTGCTACATCCCTTTACCACACAACAACGTCGCGTCACAGCTTTTTGCCTAGAGTTAGACCATTCACCATTGACGATGTCACACGCGTTAGTACATCAGGTCTTTCAGTTTAACGTCCCTCGTTTATGCCAATTAAGCTAAGGGAAGACGTTTAATTATATAGCAATTGGATGATGATGGAAGAGTTAGTAGAATCAGAATGTGGGAGGAAACAGGAGTACCCCAAGAATACTCAGATACACGATGTTGTTCACCACAAACTTACTTGATAGGAGATCGAAGCAGAAGCCTTGCGCACCAGACGTGAGCGCTCTACCACTGAACCACAGTGCCTCCTAGTACATTAAGTAACATTTGTTTCCTTAGTTATAAGTGATAAACATTTAATTTTCTCCCAAACTGACTTCCCTGACGAGTCGCCACTGCTTTATTTTCTGTTATATTCATTTTACTTGAGACACGGATAGTATAAGAAGCAGAATTAAACAGGGTGTTTCAAAACAACACCAACAACGTTTGGGAGGTGATTCCTGGCACCAAGATAAGACAAAAAGTATAGACCAATCTGGGTGCACAAATTCTTCCCTTGGGAGTTATAGGCTGCCGAAAACATAAAAAAATGAACTTTAAAAGTCCATAACTCAAATACTACGGAACCTACCTTAGTCGGGTCAAGACTTCACTTAGGAACTAATATCTGCACTATTCAAAAATGCACGTTTCAGAATCCTGCAATACTCACACAACAATTTTTATAGAGGGAGTTTCGCAACGGTCATATAATTTGAAGTACTCACCAACTACCTCTATAAAAATTGCTACGGAAGTATCACAGGATTTTGAAACATGGATATTTGGATAGGACACATACTAGTTCCTAAGTGAAGTATTGACCCGACTACGGTAGGTCCCATAGTTTTTTGGAGCTATGGACCTTTAAAACTCATTTTTTCATGTTTTCTTCAGCCTATAACTCCGAAAGGAAGCATTTGTGCACTTAGGTTGGTCTATACTTTTTGTCTTGTTTTGGTGTCAGGAATCACGTCCCAAACGTTGTCGGTGTTATTTTGAAACATCCTGTATGTGTCCTTTTCTACCAAATATATAAAAATCGGAGTTTGGCAGACGATGTTAAAGATTATGTATTTAATAGCCTCCTGAAACTTCCGACTGTCCAAAACCTGTTTGTATATACTACTTGACCAGTTAAAAAATTCCGTATAACTGTTTTTTTTTTTAAGGTTAAAATATAAACAATAATGTTGCCAATCTGTCATATTGAAAAATTATTTATTGTAGTTACTGAAATGATCAAAACGTCTCTTGTTCTATTTGTTATAATCTTATGAATGTATTCTAATATAAATAACATTTAAGAATTTTGAAATGTTATTTGTTTAGAATATTAATTTATGTTAATACCTAGTATTTTTTATAGCATGCCTGTACACTATACTTAATGAGTTAGCAATTTCAAGATAGTGAAATGAAATGAGGAAAAATACTGGGAGACAATATATGGATACAATGTTATTAAGCACAAACTTAAAACTACCTATGGAATTAAATGACATAAATAAATCGATTAATTCTCCACGTGTGAGCGTCCTATCACAGAGTCACTATAGACCTAAGTCTTATGAACAAAGGTACAATGTACTAAGAACGAGAATTGTCAGGGCCGGATTTCCCAATAGGCCCGGTAGGCCCGGGCCTATGGGCGCAAGCTCCCAGGGGGCGCACGACCGAGAGAAAAAATAAAAAAAATATCTAGAAATAAAAATAATTAGCCATAACTTAACATATTTTTTGAATTGATTTTTAAAAATCAGGCTAATAAACCATTCTGATTTTGAAGTTCATTGGAACAAATAATTGTTGGTAAAGTTAAACTATTTTTCAACATTATGCATCAACTTCGTTACAACATTGATCTCAAACACGGGACAACTGGCTGTAATTTTTTAATAAAGGTTTTTAGGAAAGTAACTTTAACCAGACTAGGGGGCGGAAAAAATTATTGGGCCTAGGGGCGCCAAAATGCTAAATCCGGCCCTGAGAATCGTACAGTTTGTGGTGAAATACGACATAAAAAAAATTACTTGTTCTTAGTTACGATCATACTTTTGCACTTTCCTTACCATATTTTTAAAATCAAAGTTTGAGTGTTAGATTTCTTCGCTTATTCTTCTGGTAAGTACAGAATATTATTCACACTAAATTAGCCAATGATCTTGAAACCGTCTTTATTCACATTTAGTTGATCATCTAAGATGTGATACTATAATGTACTTGAATTAAGAATATCCGATTTTGTCTAAGACAAAATTCTTCAAAATTATTGGCGAGTAACGAAAGAAAATTGGTCCAAGGGCGAGACATACAAGACTAAATGATATATCATATTGATCTGAATAAACTTATTTGTGTGCATGTAAAAGTTAATGCATAAATTTTCAAGAAAATCGAGGAAAACTAATGTTTCTACTTAGAAAATAAAAAAAATTGACGCTAACCGCGCCATCTGTTAGGATAAAAATGATATTAAAGTGTACACCACTCAAGCTATTAATTATTATTATTATAAGACTAGCAACATGGCAGTATACAGTGCGGTTAAATCATTGGCGAAGACTTAAGGGAAAGTTCCGTTAGTAATGCCAACCCCTAGGAAAAATCCCATTTTATGGGATTGTTTGACGTTAATTTTTTGGAATGGGAAAAAAAGGAATTTTCGTCGAAATTGGCATCACATATGGGTTTTTTTCACTATATGTGTAGTCCATGCCCACAAAATTGTCTACGAGTGATAAGTACACATAATGAGTGATCAATAAATGGGTCAGTGTTGTCAACGATCAGTCTGAAGTCTTTTCTTTGTTATATGCAAAATTCATGCCAGTGAGGAGTGACTTAATCAGTGGCCCTTCCAGACATTTTTTGTGGGTGGGCACTGTACCCCGCAGGAGACCAAAATAATACGTCTATAATATAACAATAAACAAAATAGAACCAGCAGTGACCCTTCGAATATTAAGTGTGCCCCTCCTGGAACATTTTTTTTTTTCTGAAAGGAACGCTGGACTTAATCATATGTGATTTCTCAAAAATCAAGTAGATAGAAACGAAATTTGTGCCCTGATACTTAAAGAAGAAAACAAAATAATTAACTAATTAAAGAAAAAAGCCAAATATCAAAAGAGAAACAATTAATTTTCAACAAGAAATCTATGTACAAATATTGTAGTATCATTCTAATCGGTATAAGCTGATGGTATTGTAGAAAGGTGTGATGGAGTCACTGCATTTATGACGACATAAGAAGAGTATACTCGTTCTCGATTAAGGAAAATAGTTATTCACGAACTATTTTACAAACGTAGAAGATAGAAATTTACTGAGAATTTACCCTGAAATTGACAAAACAATTAGCACACATCATCAGTGGTGTATTTAAAGGGGTTCCCGGCCTTAAACGCCCCCAAAATTTTATTTACTATTTTAAAGTAAATGAAATATCTTGCAGAATTTTCACATTTCCAGGAATAATGTTAGCAAAGCCCCGAATCAAAATCGTAAATAGGCTACTGCACATTATACACTCGTTTTATTTCTATATTTTATTATTATTATTATTATTAATAATAATAATAATAATAATAATAGTACAACATGGGAAATTGAGACTTCAGTGAAAAGTGGGACTTCAGTGCCTCTGAAACTGGGATTTAGTAGCTTTTCGGGTTGGCATCACTTCCATATGAATCTAAAGGAGGAAAATGTAGACTTACAGAAATCCCTCCGTCCCATTTTCCCTTTAATAATTCAAATGTTAATACTAGATTGATTATTTATCGCTGTACATAATAGAGGTAGAAATTATGCAGAAATTTCTCATCAGTTTTATATAATTAAAAATGTAACATGTAATTTGTTAATATTTCCCTTAAATAACTTTAAATTTATTATTTGAACAAATTTTAATTTCCAGGAAACATATATTTCAATATGTTAATGATAGTTCAACATTATTGTTAACTCTTAGATTTTAATTTTTGTTCAACTAACATATTAGTAAAATACAACAAGTAGCTATAATATAAAATCATATTGCACGTGTTAATGTAGTTCCACATAAATATTTCTTTATATATTTGAATTCTAAAACATTTTAAAATGTCTTTAAAAAAATAAAGGCGAAAAATCTTTAAAAGAAAATAAATGTAATCAGCTTTCGCTTCAGAAAAAGCTCGAATATGATACGTTCCAGTAGAGATTGGTAGATAGAAATTCTATCGAGTAAATGTTTTTGTCTCATATCATGTGGGGCCCGAACGTCGAGTTTTTTTTTTTTTTTTTTTTTTTTTTTTTTTTGTAGGCAGCTTTCTCTAAATGATTTAACACTGCTGATGTAATAACTACTTACATGTCGGTCTTGCTATATTTTTGCCACTTTTATTCTAATCGGTTTCCCATAACCAGTGTTGGGAGGTTTCTTTAAGAAAATTTCCCTCAAATTACTCAATTTTTTTCCCATTTTATTATCAAATTTTCCCTAGTTTGTTTTGTGCCCAATTCCCATAACAGAAGTTGTGTTATAAGATTAATTTAGCTATATTAAAAGAAGTGTCAACTACATTTGTTTTATTCATTTACTTTTTGCTTCTTTTCTTTTTACTTTTCCCTTTATTCTTTTTAACAAATAGATAGACAAAAATACACCCAGTCAACAACGTTTACAAATTAAGCTAGTTTCAAAAGATACACACACAAACTATTGTTACGGTGTTGGTTTACTTCTGAAAAGTAAAGAAAAAATATTAAGCATTTATATTTGTCAATTAGTCAGCGCGAGAATTTCTGTGTAATTTCAACTGTTACAATAAAACGTTAATGCTATATTATAGAAGGCAAAAAATACTATTTTTATTCTAACATTATCACTTGCACTACAGCTGATACAAAACGAGCGAGCGAAGAAGCAAAGAAGAAAAAACAAAAGAAGAACAAAACTCGGTACAAATGTTGCCATAACAAATCCAACATCCTCCCACCTTGAGTTACGTTGAGGGGACTAGTAACTAAACCACAACAAACATTATTTATTTTTAAGTATATACAAAAGATCTAATCTGGTATGAGGTTTCACTTTTCTACCAGTTCGAGTTGTAACAGTTTGAAGTTTTGTTTCACACTCAGTCTCTGTGTTTTTATCACTCACTCCGTCCACTTGTTCATCACTGGGATACACTGCTGGTTCTTTCAACACCTGTGGTGTCTCATTTGAATGAACTTCCAGGGGAAAAACCCGTTGCACTGGTCTCATCATCAATCCGGTACGTGTCTTCAAGCGCACAAGTCGTACTTCACCGTCACGTCCAGGTAATATTTCAACAACTCTTGCTAAAGGCCATTCTAAACGTTTCAAGTTCTCGTTTTCTACAAGTACAACATCCCCTATTTTTATTTCACTATGGTCTCTTCTCGATTTCCAATGCTGCACCAACTGTCCCAAATATTCACTGCGAAATCTACTGCGTAACTGTTCCCTGAGTTTATGACAATATCTCAACCGTTTTTGTAGGTTAACGGATTCCAAGTTGTCGAGATCCGGTACTCCTACTTCTCTAACTTGCTGCAGAAACATAGATGGAGTTAAAGCTAATAAATCCGAACTATCATCAGAAACATAAATTAACGGTCGACCATTCATGACAGCTTCACAGTCACACAACACTGTAATGAATTCTTCATAATTTAGTGAAGCTTTACCTAGTATTCTCTTTAACAGTCCTTTCATTAATCGAATTAAACGCTTCCACCATCCACCCCACCAAGCAGCACTGGGTGGATTGAATTTCCACTTGATGCGTTTCACAGTTGCAAAAGACGTTATACATTTCCAATCCAGTCTGCTCAATAAATTTTCTGTGCCAACAAAATTCGTGCCATTGTCACTGTAAATGACCAAAGGATGGCCTCGACGTGCTATAAATCTTCTGAGGGCTTGAAGAAAGTCACTAGTTGATAATCCGGAAACAAGCTCCAAATGCACTGCTCTATATACTGCACAGGTAAATATACAAATCCAAGCTTTTCCTCCATCTCGTAGTCTAACTGGTCCGGTAAAGTCCACTCCCGTTACTTCAAACACTGCTGCATCTCTGATTCTATCTTCGGGTAGGGCTGCAGGGATTGGTTCCAACTTCTTGGCAGTATATCGTTTACATATGACTCATTGCTTTATTATAGATCGAATAGTTTTTCTTCCTTTGAGTATCCAAAACTGTTCCCTAAGAAGACTCAACAAACCTTGAACACCAACGTGACAAGCTTCCACATGTTTATCGTACACTAACATTTTTACTACTGGATGTGTGCTTGGCAACACAACTGGATAACGGAAGGTTCAACATCTGAAAGTTCTGTAATTTTGGTTTTTATTCTGATGAGTTTGTCATTGTCTTCGAACGGACACAAAGATTTCAAATTCTTGTCGCCAACACCCTCAAAGGAATCTATTTGAACAAGTCTAATAACAGTCTTCTCTGCTGATATCAATTCTTCAACAGACAATTCGTTGCTTCATCTTTGCTTAGAACGACAATTATGAATAAATCTTTTCATCCAACCTATTATGCGAACTAATTTTTCGTACTTCGAAGGATACCGATAATACCAGTCACTGTCCTCCTTTCCAGCATTAAGCATAACTGATGAAACCGTCTTTTTCTTTTCCTGTGTAATAACTTCTTCTTTGTACTCATACTTCTGTTCTGGCCATTCCTCCTTTTGTCGTCGCAGCCACGAAGGACCTTCCCACCATTGTGACTCAAGCAGTTGTTCTGAAGTACATCCTCTCGATGGTAAATCCGCCGGATTCATGGTTCCTGGTACGTAATGCCAAGTTTCTTTTTCACTTAATTTTCGGATTTCTTGCACTCGATTCCAAACAAAAGTATTCTATTGCTCATCTCGTTTAATCCATGCAAGAACTGTTGTAGAATCTGTCCAATAATAAATATGTATATGTTCAAGATTCAAGGCCTCAATCACAGAAGTAGCTAGTCTCCCACCAATAGTAGCTGCCAATAATTCTAATCTTGCTATGGTTGATTTCTTTATAGGAACAACTCTTGTCTTGGCTTGTACTAACTGCACATTAATGTTTTCTCTTGTAACAGTTCTAAGAAAAACTGCCGTAGCATAGGCTCTTTCACTTGCATCACAGAACACATGTAGGCTACAATTGTCTGAATCTCCTTGTATATATCTAGGAAATGAAAGTTCTTTCAACAAAGGCAATTCACCTACCCACTGTAAAAATTTCTTCCTTACTGCCCCTGGTACTTCTTCGTCCCAACTTAATTCCAATCGCCAAATTTCTTGCAAAAGGATCTTTGGATACAACGTCACTGGAGAAGTAATCCCTATGGGGTCAAATATCCTGTTTGCAAACGACAAAATAACTCTCTTAGTAAGAACTTCTGGTATCAACCCGTCGCAGCATTCTGGTCTTATTGCCAAAGTGTCAGATTTTGTTTCTCACTGTAGACCTAAGACTGATACTCCGTTGTCTTGCTCCATCTCTCCAAAAGAAGTGTGCTCCCACCCTCTCAGCTCAAATCCAGCATTCGCCATTACTTGGGTGCTTTCATTAATGAAGTGAGGAAGCTCCTCTTCATTCCTTACGCTGGTAACGCAATTGTCCACATAAAAGCACTTCAAAAGCTGAGCGATGACTTCTCTGGAATATTGGCTTTTTCCTTCTCTTTGTTTTTCCATTTCTAACTTAAGATGATGTTCTATCACTGCACACAGCAAAAATGGACTACAGTTCACACCAAAAACTACACGCTTGTGACGAAATATCTTTTCGTTTTCCTCCTGGTTAACCCACAAAAATCTCAAAAAGTCATGGTCTCTTTTACAAACACTAATTTGTAAAAATGCTCTCTTGATATCGGATACAACTCCGATTCTATTTAACCTAAACTTTATCAAAATTGAGGGTATCATTTCGATCAAATTAATGCCCTTCTCTAAACACTGATTCAATGAAGGATAATTTTTCTCCCTGGCTGAAGCGTCGAAGACGGGACGTATTTTCGTCGTACTGCTTTCCTTGACTACATGGCGATAAGGTAATTAATGTCCTTCTCTATCCTTTTCTTCTGCTGGAACTTCTTCTATTACCCAATCATATATCCATTTATTCAACACTTGTTGATAGTCTTCGTAGCGGTTTTCCTTCTTCAACTTACCAATAAGCGTATGCAATCTTCTTTTGCACATCTCAATATTACTAGGAAGTGTAGGATGTCCTTCTATCCAAGGTAACATTACTTCGTACCTCTTCTCCTCATTAATAGCTACGGTGTTATTAAAGTAATCCATTACTGCTTGCTGAGCTTCCAATTTTGTCTTCTTTTCCGCAGGATCTGTGATACCAAGAACATTTAACCGCCATAAATTCGCTATAGATGCTTCTTTACAAAAGATGGACATCGTTGCCATAGACGAGAATTTAACATCACCACGTACTTTAACTTTGCCCATTAAAACCCAACCAAGCAATGTTTCCATAGCTACCAATCCGGACTTCAACACAATTCTTTTCCCAGTAAAAAGTTTTCCTGCAATGTCAGAACCAATTAAAATTTCTACCGCGCCAGGGTTCCTGTCGTAAATTTCTACACCAAAATTTTTTAACTCCTGTATCCAAGGACCTTCAACTACTGACGTCACATTGCTACATGTTGTATCTTGGTTCAGCGCTTCAGAATTGCATGCATAATCTCCTTTCAGACTATACAACCTAACTTGATAACAACTATGTTCATAAGGTGCAGAACAAATACATCCGAAGATTGCAGGTTCGTGTCCTGTCCCGGTCGCCAGATGTTACAATAAAACGTTAATGCTATATTATAGAAGGCAAAAAATACTATTTTTATTCTAACATTAGCACTTGCACTACAGCTGATACAAAACGAGCGAGCGAAGAAGCAAAGAAGAAAAAACAAAAGAAGAACAAAACTCGGTACAAATGTTGCCATAACAAATCCAACACAACGTTTTATCAAAAAGTTCCCTCTTTCCCAAATTTACCAACGGAATTTCCCTAGATTAGAGAAATTTCCCTTAAACTACGAACATTGCTCATAACGAGAAGCATCTTAAACATGGATATTTCAGGAACGAAAACGACTGAACTATCTTTTGTCTGTTGCTTTTGATAACGTATCGTGGCCATAAATTGCACAAGTTTCCTCACGATCCTCCGCAGAATTTGCATCTTTATCGAAATACGTTGTAAAATTGTAAAATATAGCACAGTTTTCTAGAAAGTTCACTACATCATATTCTCGGCGCGGTAATTTATGTCTCATTATATACATAAAAGAATTCCAGCACTTATGCATGCCTATTAGCTTCAACTACCATCTGTCAAATGAAGTAAGGTCTGATACCCTGCAACTTATATATCCTGAGAGTGTGCACGCTATATCTTACACAAAAGATTCAACACTTTTTAGACTACCTAATATCTGCTGATTTAGGTAAGGATAAAGATTCGAAATCGGAATAAGAGAGTCTTGAACTTCTAACGCATTACTATGGTTCGCATTCCTTAAGAGCTTGACATACTAAAATTAAAACAAAATTTGCCATTCTTTTCTTTTGCTTGTTTATTCGTAAGTGAAAGGAGATAATGAAATGCAACATACCGCAATCATAGATAATGTTATTTTACAGCAGAAAATATGAACTTGAAGAATTTTCAGTGTTGCCACCCATAGAAATTACAGTGTTGCCAGAATAACATTTTCCCCCATAATCTAAGTTAAAGCAGCAACTAGAGGAACGAACTCGACTGCATTTGATTACGTATTATGTTGTCTTGGAATTCTGTGAACTACGTTTTAAGTAACCTTATTATTTAATTTTAATCATTGTATGTTAAAACTATTTGTCTATATTACAAACTAAATACGACTGTTATTTAAAAAGTATTTTGCACTATTCCAAGTCAACATGATACATAATGAAATGCAGTTCAGTTTGTTCCTCTAGTCGCTGCCTTAACTTAGAATTTGGGTGAAATATTATTCTGGCAACAGTGTAATTTCTATGGATAGCAACACTGAAAATTCTTCAGGTTCATATTTTCTGTTATGGAATAACATTATCTATGATTGTGGTAAGTTGCATTTCATTACTTCTTTTCACTTATGAAAAACAAGCAAAAGAAAAATAGTAAATTTTGTATTACTTTTAGTATGTCAGCCTCTTAAACTGTAAGCTCACGTCACGTATAGCTACGGTGCTGAAAAGGTAAGCTAAACACCAACCAATCAACAGAAACGAGAAATTAGGTGCTGAGGGTACTGCAGTGTGATTAGTTCCTCACTTAGCTTAAATAAAAGACCTGTGGTGCGGTCTTGTAGCCTAATCTAACTATTGTGAAATCGAGATGTTACAATGGAAGAACGACTTATGTCCTGAGAGTTGATCTTGACATGCATTTTCTAGCTTAATAGCTTACGTCATGCCAAGTTGAAGAAGGCAAATGAATAATAAAAGTGAATGAATATGTAAGAATTGATGGGACTTAAATGTGAGAGAGAAAACGGGACAAAATCTCGGGAAAATCTCCATGCATGATGTTGTCCACCACAAACTCACATTGTGCTCCCTCGCTTAGCGTACGCACCTTAGGCCTGGCGGAACCGGATTCGATTCCAGTGAGAGCTCATGTGGTTCAGATTGCACGTTAAGTTGTAGGTTCCATGTCTTATATAGCCTCACTACTGAAAGGACTCTTAAGTTGAAAATCAGATTAACAAACTCACATGATTTGAGGACGAACTACATACAGATTCCTTACAATTGAGCTAAGCACTCTACCACTGAGACACCTTGTTCATCGAGGGTTAATCTCGTATATGGTTTGTGTACCCACAAACTGCACAGCTTCACTCAAACCCTAGTCATAGTTCGAAGCTCCCGCTAAAAGTAAACTTCTGTCCTTCATAACCAAAGTATTACAGAAGGAAATAAAGCACTTAAGCTCAAAATACTTCGAAGTGGCTCTGTGGTAGAACATTCACCTCAGATGCATGGGCTCTTGGTTCGATACCAGCTCGCGGCAAGTGAAATTTATGATGGACAAACATAGTGCGCGTGGGTTTCCTCGGGGTTCTCCCGTTTCCTCCCACTTTCTCCATTCCACCACTTCATTCATTTCTCATCTCCTTTTGCCTAATTGGCATAATCATGGGACGTAAAACTCAAAGATTTCGTTTCATATTCTCCAAAAATTTAGAGTATTAATGAATGTATGAGAAAGAATTTTAATGCTTTAAAAAATTTCATTACATTAAGATGAAAACATTCTAAACTCAAACTTCTCATATGACCTTCGTGTTAACACTAGTATAGGTTGTAGCAAAAAGTAGAAATGATATTCTGATCATTAAGGGACATTTGGTACGAGAATGAGACATGCACTACGCGTGTGACACGCTACTTTTCACTTAAAATGTAATGAAGAAAAAAATTTCTTAAAAAAGAAAAAAAAACTTTCTCTTCGTTTTAAATTTATCATGAAAATGCAAACCTTCAGTCATTGGGTGCATTTTCGTATCTGCTGCAACTATCTTGTGGCAGGTCAATTTTCTTCATGCACAATAGCGAGAAGGGGGATTTGCATTTTTAGATACACATGCGTTTACATTTTCTAGTAGGGGAATGTAGAAACACTGAAGGAATTTTGTATATTGTTATTGATGTTAACACTGCGTTGCATTAATGTTTTGAAGAATTTCTAATTAGACAGTACTTCCTATACTACAATTATGTTTCGGAGGAAAGAGTACTAATTCTCTTCTGTCTTTTAAACTTAGAAACTATGTACAAATATCATAAGTCTTATAGAACGGTTATGCCCGTCTGTCTGTCTATTGACAGGTATCTGCGTGAAAAACCGATTAGGATTAGGAATTGTATCTCTGGGCTTTCAGCAGGCCGGTAGCCAGCCTAAAAATATAATGGGGCGGTAGAAGTTAGGGGGGGGGGGCCGATCCAAACATATTATAGTTCATCACCATATTATAGTTCATTTGGAAACCTACCGTGAAAATTTTAGGGGGGACAGTAAAAATTTAGAGGGCAGTCCCCCCTATGTCCCCCTTGGATACGGGCCTAGCTTTCGGCACTTACGTCATTATAAGCCCGTCACGTATGAGGAGTGAATACCTTGGCGAAGTGTTGGAAATGAAAGTTATCAGATTTTAGCACTGATCGTTACAGGAAAGAAATAATAATAATAATAATAATCTATAGCGGTGAGCAGTTTTTAAATATGAATTTAGTATCGCAACAACACGTTCCATCACCGATTTCATTCCCCTATTGCAAACGAAAATTGTGGAAATCTACCATTTCGGTTTTAATATTAATCTACATAATGAAAAACTGTAAACTGTAGCGAAATATGACATTTGATATGTGACATAACTTTGTTTCGAGTGTTTTCCGAGAATGTAACACTAGACACTGTTTTTGAAAATTAATGCTTTTTGGACACTTTTAAAACAATATTTGATCAACTTTCTCCTCAAGATCTGTTCTAAAAGTGTTTAAATGGTATTTTATTTTTTACATTGTAATATAAAGATAACCAAGAAAGTTCTTTGGTTTTGTAGACCTCTGTGTTGCATTGCCTCTCACACCATGAGTTGAACGAGATTGGAGATAAGGTGAAGGTCAGTTGTTGGTGTGGGTATATCCAACATAGTACCTGATAGTGGCATTTCAGTTACACCGTGAACTTGCGTAAAGACAGAGTGAAGATGGGACCTCTACAGAGCATCATAAGGGTGTGTACGTTGTATGAGTTCAAACTAGGCTCAAACGCCGTTGCAGGGAGGCGGAAGATATGCCAGGCCTTTGACGAGTGTGTCATAACTAAGTGGATAGTGCAGCGGTAGTTTAACAAGTTCAAGGAAGGTGACGAAATACTCGAAGACGCATCACATGCCGGAAGACCAACACATGTACAAAATTAAGATCTTCAGGCAGCAATTGAGGCGACCAGTGGCCAGACATGTGAGGAGCTGGGACTACAATTCAGTATGAGTGAAGAAACATTCGGCAGCACCTTCAACAACTTGGAAAGCACTGTAAGTTGGGTCGATTGGTCCCACATGATTGACTCCGGACCAGAAGGCAACGCGAGCAGACACCTGTGTTTCTTTGCTGTCTCGTCTGAGGAAGGAGACATTTCTGGACAGGATGTTGACATGTGATGCGAAGTCGCTTCTGTAGAAGCTTACAAGCTCCATTGCATCGTGATCATTGGTTAGCATCTCATGGACCGATTGCAAAACAGCCTAAACCAGCACTGAACCAGAAGAAGGTATTCCTGTGTGTTTGGTGGACTACTCACGCCATCGTGCATCGGGAACTGCTATCAGCAGATCAGAGCATCAATACAACTGTGTACCGTCAGCAGTTGAGACGTGTCCAAGAAAAACTTAAAACTCTGAAGCCAGCACTTCTGAATCGCAAAGGGGTCCTCCTGTAACAGGACAACGCTAAACCCTACGTTTCTAGGATGTCCCGGGACACCATTCTGCGCCTTGGATGGGAAACACTATTGTAAATGGCATACTTCCCGGACATTCACCGTCCGATTCTTACGTGTTACATTCCTTGGACAATCACCTTGAAGGACTTTAGTTCAAATCCCTCGTAGAGGTGCAAAATGTACTTGATACCTTCTTTGCATCACAACCCACCAAGTTCTATCGCGATGGAATCAATAGTTTTACAAAATGTTTGCAGAAGGTCGTCGATGCTGATGGATACTATTTTTGATCTTCCAGGTACGTCTTAGGTGACATATCGATGTTCGAAGGTGGTTTGGTAAAAAGCAACAGAACTCTTTTGGTTATCTTTATACATAGTTTCAAGAATGGTTGGTGGTGTGGTAGGTCTCAACATCGAACTTTGTTCTGTGTGCTTTTAGGTGGTTATAAAATAGAAACGGATAAGAAGGAATACAGATAGCTTGTAGGATTAGGTAGTGGA
This sequence comes from Thermobia domestica, assembly GCF_964235325.1. Classification (NCBI taxonomy): domain Eukaryota; kingdom Metazoa; phylum Arthropoda; class Insecta; order Zygentoma; family Lepismatidae; genus Thermobia; species Thermobia domestica. Next base: position 39,379,482 of record NC_137464.1, read on the forward strand.
ATGAGGAAAACAATACGGAATAATGGCGGTCGAAAAGTATAAAGTTGAAAAATTAAAACTGATATGGAAATGTACACAGGGAAAACGTATGCTGGCACTGGCCTAAGAAACAATTGCTGATAAAAAAAATATAAATGAAATTTTTAAGTTTTACGTCCCACAGTTTCGCTGGCTAGGATAAAAGAGATGTGATATTGAGAAATGAATGAAATGGTGTAATGAAGAAAGTGGGATGAAACGGGACAACCCCAACAAAACCCACGCACACGGTGTTTGTCTAGGGCAAAGCTCACTTGGCAAGAGCTGAGATCCAACCAAGTTCCCCATGTACCAGAGGTGAACGCTCTACCACTGAATTATTGATAACAATATTCAGTTTTAGGTTTTGTCTTATTCATAATTAACTGAATTATCTGGATTACTGGGTTCATAATTAACAGGATTACTTTTACATGTCTCGGTATCCCTCCCCCCCGGTGACCCCAGGCCAGCAGCCGAATGGGTGAATGCAATCGAATTTTCACCATTGCTCTCAGCGACCGCGAAAACTATGAATTCGACACTTATATCGGTCATTTTCTACTACTTTTATATGTCGTCTAGTTAAACGTCCCCTGAGACCCCCCTGGTTTGAAATAAAAAAAACGCTTCGTCTTGATCTGGGGCTTGAACCAAGGTAACCCCTGACCAAACTTTGGTAACTCTCGATCCACTCGTCCGGTCCCCAGGCCGCACACACAGAGACAGACAAACACACAAAGTTTCTATTTTATTTAGATTAGATTAGATTCTATAACTCTAGATGGAACTGCATAACAAGCATAAGTTTAGATATCGTAAACCTACCAAATTTTGCATGTAAAGTTGTTTAGGATCTATTCAATTAAGTGTTATTTTTGGAATTGTATAATATAATTATAACATGCATTACATATTTCTCATGTCTTAAAATGTACAATGATATTCACGTAACACAATAAGTACAAAATCTCAGACACTGAAATTGGCTCATAATGTTCTACACTATAAGAAAAATGCATTTCCATGTTCAATTAATTAACCTTTGTGGATCAATTCCGTAAACTCAAATTAGATTACATCTGTTTACTCTGCGAATATAAGCTCAATATCCAATTTCAAAAAACCCTTTGTTCATGAATTCGATGTATCACTTCGAAATGAGATGTGTTTGAGTTCATCTGTTTGCAATTAATTAGTGAAACACTAAGGAATGAATCAAGATTTAGTTTATAAGTATTCCAAGTTCTTTCAACCAGTTCATCCTTCAACCACTGAGCTTCTAATATCGAATTCCAAAAAAAATTTTGAATTATCATGTGTGGTTATTACTCGAATTTACTACTTGGAGAGTAATTGTCATCTCTGGTATTTTAACTTAAAAGAGTTCAGTATTTGATGTTTTCTCCCGAACTTCATTTCTTAACCACGAACGAGTGACGAATGTTCCCTATCGTCAAACACGTAAGACGGCAATTAGGGTAACTTCGGCAAATAACGCCACAAATTCAACATATTATCCTGGTATTCAAGTGTTTCTATATCTAGAACCGTGCAAATTTCACAGAAGATGGAGTGAACCCTCCGCTATAATACAATGAGAAAACAAAGATCCTACACAAAAAATGTCGACCACAATGCACTGAGAATTGGAGTGAGTATGAGATGGCGTTATTACCAGACGTGCCGGCAAATAACGCCATTTGCTTTACAACAACAAAAAGGTGTTAGAATCGTAACGAAATACATTTTGAACATAACTAAATAATGTTTTTGGCAATGTGCTACCTGCTTTGCTAGTACACAAAACTCATAGTCATACTACATGTTCTTAATCTGTAACTCTTGTGATGATTGCGAACCCCTTAACATGAGAGCTGCAGTCACATGGAACACTACTCGTAGAAGTCAGACAATGCACAACCAGCGTCACACAATATGCACAAGCCACATCTAAAAATGCTGTCAGAATCACATGATTCGTGAAACCAAATCTTGTATCCAACACACTGAATCCATGTTTAAGACACCTTGGATTATTGTAATATCTTCCACAGTCCCCACGGAACATGTCTTCATCCTTCTTCTTTCTAGAGGATTCATGTTGCCTCGTGCCGGAAGAAGTGAAAGGGAAGTAAACAGGTTTGGTGTTATCAATATTCCTCTGGCAGTAAGAGAACGCCCCTGGGATGAGTTTTGCTTCTAGTTATTTTAGGTGTAAGCAGAAGCTCGTGGATGGAGTGGGCACTCGGTGCTGTAGAAGGAGAGATGGAGGCTGGTCGTGTGCTTGGAGTTGTTGGTGGAGTTTGCTCTTGCTCTGAGACATGACTTGGGGCAAAAGCGACATCGGGTATAGTATTTCTGTTAAAAGGATAAATACCTATAGCGCTGAAGCCTGATATTGTGTTCTGAGGTGTTTCTGAACGGAACCTGGCTACGAAAACTGTTTTGGAAACTGTAGCTTCCCAAATGTTCTTCTGGGATGTGTTCGTCGATAGTTCTCAACTGCTTCAGAGCAGCGGGACTTTTAACGATTTGAAAAAAAAACCTCTTCTCGAGCGGTTGAAGTTTGTGCATTCAATGTGCAGGCAATCATAGTAGTTGAATATCCATGGTCTCAACAGCGTTTAAAATGGTAATATCAAGATGACTGCGATTACAATCTACAAAAGCAGTGCTCTGCCAGGGATCCGGTGTCTGTTTTGAAATGTTCCAGAAATGTACGGAATTATTCCTTTGTAACAAAGCCTTTAGGTGTCATTGCACATGTGTTACCTGGAGAAGATCACCAAACTCTTTCTTATATTATTTTTCCTTATATAACACCATTGGAGGGATCCCATTTAAAGCTGATGTATTGGTACATTCAATAACACTCACAGTATCACATTATCACATTTTTCGCCATGTGTGGCATTATGTACTCGCTTGCTCTTTTCCTGTGCCAGAATTTTTAGGCTACTGTTGTACATTAGTTTAAGCCCAGTTTCACCTGCATTATAAGTGAGTTCTGGACTCTCACGTAAGTTCATAGCATCAAGTGTATTTTTCAATAGCGCATACAATTCGTTCAGTTGAAACGCATGAGTTTACTATAGCTCAAATTTTCAGCCTTTCTGCACACAATATTCAGATGTCTTTCGATGAAAGCATAAAGCCAGTCTTTTCCAGCCCTACCATTACGAAATGCATTAGTTATGGCGTTCTCTTTACATATTCTGTACGCGGCCTCAAAATCTTTTCTAGTTAAACCAAATTCAACTGTTTCTAAACGAATTATTCTCTGTTTTAATTATTTTTTCAGTTTCTGTGACAACATAGAGCTGCAACCAAGTTTGCGAGTGACTTTTTTGTCCTTTCGTTTTACCCAGTCTCTTAACGTTCTGGAAGGAGTGTTATACGCACATATAGCCCTTGCAATTTTCATACCCTGCTCGATGGTCGTGTTAGCTTAACGTAAATCATTTTCAGACCACCTGGCCCGTATGTTTTGATATTTCCTTCGCAACTGGAAAATAAAATGAACAAAACATCAGACGTCTCACATTTCATAGCCACTTCGACAGATAAACAAACTTTTAACAATAGTATTAGTTTCGATTAGCGATTAGATGGAGTGGCGTTATTTCCCGACATGATAGCGGCGTTATTTCCAGAAGCAATAGACTTTGGTTTGATCATTCTTTCTGTACCAAGAATAGAGGTCCTGCATATATTATCTATATCATACTGTTATGCAAGTATGGTTGTATCGACGCATACCTTTAGTAATAGTAAAATCTTGCTTTTACACAAACAATTCGCCTACCTCGTTTGACGCGCTAAAAATTTGCGAGTTGTTTCCTCTGCTCCGCGGCTGCCACGTCAACACTTGTTCACTGCTTTCTCTCTGCTGACGTGTGGCTGGCCTATAGTTTTTGTGTCTACAAAGATAACAGGCGCCACTGCTTATCACACACCTATAAGTGATCGACTCACACACCACGTGTTCATGCTAGCACTCTGGAAAGTTTTAAATGGCGTTATTACCCGACTGGCGTTATTTGTCGAAGTTACCCTATATATGCAAAAATCACAACTAGTTATCAATATTGAAACTTTCAAAGGTGCATTTAAATTGAAGCTTATTATTTAAAGATTCGTATTAATTTTTATCGTGGTAATTCCCAATCGAATTGGTGATTATGTTTCCAGTAAGGTTTCTCATAAAATTTTATATGTTACATCCCAAAAAGTACTACGGAATTTTCTCATGTCTGGGTGTTCTTCCTACCTTACCCTGACGTATCTAGGTAAAGAAACTAACGTAGTTATGCAGAAGCAGGCTGACCACTTCTCTTTTTCAGTAGTTCAAAAAGGGATATAGTAAACTGATAATTACGAGGAACTTTTTGAGGATTAATATTAGGGATACCATGCATTCAAAAACTGTATAATTGAATTCAATATCTTTAGAACTAGAAGCTAGTCAGATTAGATTGGAGCAGAACGAAGAAACATCAAACATGAGTTAGTTAAATTTGAGGAACATAAATGTCTGGAGTATTTTCAAGAATTCTAAGAAAATGTGAGAAGCAGTTGCGTCCAAGACTTTTTAACAAGAGTAACGGAAAATTTTGGATGTGTAGGCTTGAATATTTCATATTGTTACACTTTAAGTTTTAAGAAATGTTTTTAGTTTTGAATACTTTTATAACTTCGGGAAGTCTGAAGATTATTACACTTTTACGTAAGTGAATAGCAATGATTTTATTATTACAGTATTCCGGATTAGGAGTCATTTAGGGAGGGAAAAGTAGGCAATTGCACCCAATCCTGAATTTGAGTAAGACGTATATTTAATCAAAAGAAAGGTGAAACTCTTATGATGGTGTAGAACAAGTCCTTCTTCCGCCACGCAAGCAAAATCTGAAACGCTGCTGCTTCTTCAGATAATATACCTCCTGTATATGAGGAGTATCTAGTGAAATCGTATAAAGGCTGCATGTAAAGATACTTGTTAGAATGTTTGTTGAAGTCTTGATGGTCGTTATTAAGATGAGGTTTCAGCTTTTACGTGTAAGAAATCTAATTGAAACTGTTTTTTTTAAATATAATTTCCTTACAGATCCTTAAAGTTCTTTACAAAACACTATTCCCTTGTTGGAGACTAATTGTATCTGTTATTTCAACATACCTCTCGCACAGGCCGGTAGCCAGCCCAAAAATGTAGGGAGGGGGCGGATGAAGTTAGGGGGGCCCGATCCAACCACATTATAGTTCATCATCATATTATAGTTCATTTGCAACCCTACCATGAAAATTTTAGGGGGGGGGGCACAAAAATTTAGGGAAGGGCGGACCCCTAGACCCCTCCTGGATACGGGCCTCTTGCATATAGCTCCATATCTGCGAAAGCAGGATATTTTGTCATCAGTTTCTGCTATATGTATATGGTAATTATATTGATTAACTGGAAACCAATTAATTAAATTTATATCTGTTTTTTTATGCTGTGTACACGGAAACGCTTGAAGGGTTTATGTTTATAATTTTATTTAATGTTTTTTTTTACGTATTAACTAACGTTTGTTTTTATAATTATATTTTAGTACGTACCATAGCCTGTATGTTAAGATTCTTCATTTGTTTTCTTCTTTACTCTTTGGTTTTCTTAAGCAGTTAGTTCTTCGCATCAACTTATAGTATATTGTAGTACTTACACCTTGAATTAGCGATACTGACTTTGTTAATTTACTCAGTAATATGAAGATAGATACTATATAATATTTATTTGAATGATACTTACTTTTTACTGTTTGGAACGTATAATTTAAAGAGATAGTTAAATATTTAAATACAAAATTAGTGTTAAAACGAAAAAAAGTCTAAAGATAAGACATATACACTCAATAGACATAAGGGGCAATCCAAATTAAATCGATCAATTTCCAGGTTGAAAGTTGCAGTCAAAATTTATTTTTTATTTTTTTTTACCTAAGATTGTACCACATTCAGGAAATTGAAAATGAGTATTCATTTCTTTTTAGCCTTGCAGGTTTGTTTATAGCGGCCATTTTGTATAGGGGGTGGTTGAGCTCTGTTCTCGACATGAAATGGGCAAATTAAAGACTTGCCCAAACTTTTCTGTACATTTTACAATCTATGGATACGTATAGTAAAACAAATGTACCTCTCAGCGAAATAATCCATTTACCTCCACATACAATGTCGCTTACAACATCAAAAACAAACAACAAATATAAAGTTCTCCAATTCACCCTGCTATTTCCTAAAATTGGTCTCGCGATATAACAAGTACATAACAACCAACATAAATGCAAAGTTCGTTCTTGTCGGTGACTGTGGGAAAAGAATGTTTCTTATCTCCTAATATACTTTGGGACTAGTCACTGAGATCAATGTAGATACTTGCCTTTCATTCAAAATTTGATTAAGTTCACGCATCTAATAAAAAAAAAACGTTCTAGATTTAATTTGATTGGAGCAGTTCGATTGTCAAAAGTTTCAAAATTAGACGTTATGATCATTGTTATTGGTTTGAGAGCGCCTCTATCCTGCGACAAACAAACAAGTAACACTTCCGAAGTGTAACGCTCCGATTTTGATAAAAATTTGGCAGGTAGATACTACACATGAAATAAACGAATACGTGCTTTTTAGTTTCTGTGGAAAAACGGTTTTAGGGGGCAAAAGCCCCCATCCAAACTTTTCAAAGTTGATGCCCGAAAGGCCAGAGGAAGTGAACCAAAGTGAGGGAAATTGTGCACAGATATAGTAGACGTAAATGAGGGAATACGTGTTTCTTATTTTCCTGAAAAAAAAAAAAGAATACCGTTTAGGTGGGACACAGACCCTTCCAAAACTTCGATCGTCAAATATCAAAAGTACTAATAATAGTATGTCAGAAGTGCTTAAAGGACATGAAGAATTGGAATGACACATTATGCAGGGACATACGCAAAAAATAAACGAACAAGATTGTTTTTTTTTAATTTTCTGTGTAAAAACATTTTAGAGTGTAAAAGCCTCGACCCAAAATTTTAGAATTTGAGGCCCAAAAGGCAAGACGAAGAGCACCGAATTGAATGACATTGTGCGCAGATATTGTAGACGTAGAATGAGATAACTGGGTTTCGTATTTTCCTGAAAAAAAAAAAAAAAAGCGGTTGAGTGAGGCACGGACCTTCCAAAACTTTAATTGCGAAACATCAAAACTGCAAATAAGCATACGTCAGAAGATTCTAAAGAATATGGAGAATTGCAACGAAAGTTCGTATAGGGACAATTTGCAAAACAATAAATGAAACGTATTTTAATTTGTGCGGAAAAACATTGTTGGGGCCTAGGCCACCTCCAAAAAAAAGTCAATATTACCGTAATAGCGCAGGAAGGAGTGAACCGAAGCAAATGAAATTGTGTGTAGATATTATATAGACCCTATGTAAAAAAAAAAAAAAAAAAAAGGACTTCCGTGTTTCTCAAGTGTCCCTATCCGTTTTGCTTCAAATTTGACACATCAACAGCAAACTTCAAATAAATCGGCACGTGTTTTTGTTTATGCGGAAAAACATTGTGAATTAAAGATGTCTTCTGAGATACTATAAAATACGCAATACTGTTTGTGCTTGTAGTTGATCTGCTAAATCGTCGGTGAAGGGGCGAAGTGGCGTATCTTGATTTTCACGAGTTTTCAGGAGAACGATTTAAAGTTTTTTGTTGAACATAATACCTTCGTGTTCATTTGACTTTTATTATATAAATTTCAAATTTTATACAATAAGAGTATGATTATTGTTACATCTAAGGAAAAAGTTACGTGCTAAAAATATTTTAATTTCTACTGGAAAACTCTGCTGGAATGTGCTGGAATCACTTACGCCCTTTCGCCTTTTCATTTTAAAGATCAAAATTAAAGTTACGCCCCACAAATAAATGTGAAAAATAAGATTGGTCTGGTATGTAGATACTTTTTCTAAAATTTCTCCGTTAATAAGAAGCATTTAATAATTATTATAATATAATAATATATTTTTACTATTATTATAACTTTTTATTGTAATTGTTATTGCAATAACTATTATAATAATTGTATTATATTCACACATTTATTTATTGGCGATTCATACAATCATATCTATTACCAGTGCTGCTGAACATAGTATTTGAAATAAATGAATAAACTACAGAAATGAATAATGGATAACGAAATTTAAGATATAGTAACACTAGTACAATTGTAACATGAAAACTGAGAAAAACTATATTACTGTAAAGTCTGTTACAATAGCAAATTTTAAAGAGTTTTTTTTTTTTTTTTTTTTAACTTTCAATGTGGAAGATTTTTGTAGAAAGACGCAAACTCGGGGTCTCTCACTAGAGGCGTATCTCCTTCACACAAAGACATTAAATCCGCATACTTCTGTGGTGGAATCTTGGGGGGATATGAGTGAAGACACTTCGGAGTTTTGGTGAATATAACGTTCCTTGGTAGCGAGATGCTTCGATAAACCATATTTAAATGGCTGGCTTTGAAATAAATCTTGTCTCGTTGATCCTTGTTCACCATTAGTTCTCGTATGTCTGTCCAGTAAATTCCTTCACCATTATCATCCTTCCTTACAGATAGGATCCTCAGATTAGAAGCGACATCTCGGAAATCCAAGAAATCATTGTATCCAAGAGAATGCACAGTATATGGTTTAGCAGATCGTGCAAGTCTAAAAATTGGTAGTAGCTGTGCCGGAATGAAGACATTTCCAGCTGCTTTAGTGCCGTCGAAATGGTTAAATGAACAGAGTCTCCTTCATTCTGTCCGTGGTACGATTCAAAGAAATTTAGAGTTATTACTCTGATATGCTGCGCCGTAGTAACAGTGTAGAGCATCATGGCTGCAACTATTGAGTTTTTGTTCTGCCCATCAGCAGACAAGTAAACTTCTTCAACTTGTTTTTCATCCAATTCACGAAGAAAATTGTGTAGGCAAGTGGAGATTTCGCATGCACCTCTATGGCTTGCTCCTTCGTGCCAAACAAAACATTGACATTACCTTGTCTTCAGATCATACACAGTCAAATTGTATGTTGATAGTCGTCTTTTATAAAATAGTTTGCTTTCATTTGAAATTGGATGATAAATGACTTGTTGCAAATCAAACACTGCAGCAACAGTCTTGCATTGGAAGTCCGGTGAATATTTAGCTTCCATTTTCTTCCTTCTTACTGCATCCTTCTCGGCGATATGTTTTTGATATTTGTCAGCTAGTTCACTTTTCTTCTGTTCATCTCCTTCCAGAAAGTTGCTACACAGACCACAGGTATCCTTTTTCGGTCGATGAAAAGAAAGGTTCATGCTTTTGAAGATTTTTCTGTATGTCTGGTAAGTTGGCAAAGGAGTGATTTCATCTTTATGATCCTGAATGAACATTCTATACATTTTACTTTTTGTCAAATCTGAATGCAGATACTGTCTTTCCGTATCTTTCCTGCAGTAGTGAGATTCGACTTTTGGAAATCTCTTTATGTGCTCTGTTATCATTTTCTCTATTAGTTTATCCCTTTCTAGTTGGCTCTGACGTCTTTCTCCTTTCTTTTCTTTCTCAATGATACCTGAGTCTCTTCTTTTAGCTAGAGCAGTTCGCACAGTTTTCTCTGATACTGAAATTGTGTTTAAAAACATGGTTTTACACACGGACACTTCTTCTTCCATCTTTGGTAAAAAGTAATAACTTGTTTTTGATCTTCGAGATTCTTCATTTTGCGTAGTTTTGTGTTTAACGTCAAAAATCTTTACATATCTGTTGATAAATTCTCGTTGAAGTTGAAGGTCACCACTCGCATAAAAATCCTGAAAAATTTTTTGTCTTTCCGCATCTGTGATTTTAAAGCATTCTTTACCAAACTTTTCAGATTTTCCATCACATCTTGCTTTCACATTTCTTCCCGGAACTAACTTCTTTGTGTATGGGCTAACATAGGATTCACCCTTGCTTCGTAAATCCTTGGCAACACTTCTCTTTCTCTTCCGACAACCTTTTTCTTCACTCAATAAATGCTCCTCTTCTCTCGGAGATCCTTCCATTTCGTAACTTTCGGGCTGTGGATCCACATTTACATCACCTCCGCATTTCTCTCTCACTTGTATCTTCACATTACACGAATGTTCAAAGAGTTCATGCTGATTTTCACAATTCAATGGTTTGTCGAAATGTCTCCAGCACAACAACATACTGCACAACGGACATGCACTGAACACTCCCCTTTCACAACCTCGTACTTCACACTCCGCTTTATATGTTGGATCAAGGTCAGAGTTGTCCCCATCACAATATAGAATATCAGTGGGATTTAAACTTAAATTTTCATTTACTTTCTTTCCTTGTATTAATTGTATAAGGGGAACATCATCTTCAGAATTCTCACTTTCAGTATCACCACTTCTTGCAGTTACATTTTTCTTCATTGACACGTCGAAACACTCTGTGTCTTTCACTATTCCACAATACCACTTTCTATCCGGTAACCAATAGTAATTTCACACGACAACCAACAGTAATTTCCTTCCCTGAAACACACACCAATTCCTTATCTGCTACAACGTTCAGTCATCCAGTATCCCACTAGGGTGCAGCGTTTTACCACTTTTTTCTCGGAATGAAATGTAATACCTGGCAAAAGTGGCCAATCTACATGGACATTTCAAGTATAGATTTTTTTTTCAAATCAGATAATATCTTCTGTGAGAACTATTGCCTCAAAGTTTCAAAATTTACCTGAAAATTACAAAAAATACCAAAGTTGTTCATTAATTTTAGTTATGTTAATGTAAAATATTTTTGGTTAAATACATGTCAGTTCCTATGAAAACTGATATTGAATTATAAAAATGCCAGTTATATGCCCTTGGGGGGTATAGGGGTGCCTCCTCTAGGGCCAGAAAAGGGGGGCAAATTCAGTACAGTTAAGCGGTTGTGCAGCTCCTCGCTCACCTGGTAATATAGCCTGGCCAAGTGACCCAGAGCCCACCATGTAGAGGTTGCTGCACCTAGGACTCCTCCGCTAGGCCTATCCAATCAACCAACCATATGTTGGGCCGGATGAACTGATCCGATTAGTCACTGTCAGGAAAAAATGTCACAAATTGGGACTTCGATTGAAATTTAGATGAAGCTTGCCTAGAAAGTAAGGTTGACCTTATCATCCCGTCTCTAGCATCACTGCCAGATACTCGGGAGGCTGCTTCAGTGACTAATTTCACTACCCGTTCTACTGGCACGTGTGGCACGGATGGACGGTGAAGGACCATTCTGACACAGTGTTGTCAGGAAGTGAAAGTTTGACTATGAGCTGTTTGTTTGGTACCGTTCATAGAACTTACTGGTAGAACAGTTATTGAAACATCGTGTTGCCAAAAGATCATTGCGGTGTAATCATTTGCCTCAAAATTCAGTCTGGGAATGTTGTTATATCTAATGGAGTTATGGAGATTCCCTGCTTCGTGTTCTCGAGCTCTAAGAATCTTATGTAATGCATCTTGTCGGACAGCAAGTAGACCATCAGTCATCATAGCGAGAAGAAATTTTCTGGGAGTGCAAAGAATGCATTCGTCTGAATGGATGAACGGATTACAGCCTGGTATTCCCTTGGTAAGTATCTAGACCTTGAATGGCCTCAAAGACGTGAGAGGACCATCAGCAATGGAAGACTATGTTCTGATACGGCATTGCATAACCACAGACTCTAAGTAGGAATGTCGCAATTTCTAATAATTTCTTGGTAGGTTTTCTGTTGCAATATACAATGTTAAAATTCTGTTTGCACTAGTCAACCAGCTAGCTTTGTTTAGTTTGACAGGGAATATAGAAACAAGATCTTCCGGGCATGCTCTGGAGTCAATGGCTTGAGATATCTGGAACAAGCATCTCAGGTCCTTACTGAGTTTTCTGTGCTCTTCTGGACTGTGATGAGGTAAGTCATATTTTATTGGTTTGAATAGCAACACTGAAAGCTTTTCACAGTTAGATAGTTTTGAAACTATGAGACGTGTGTAAGAATAGGGGCTTGAACAAGCGCCGTGAATATGCGTGAAGAAAGCTCGGAACAGCAGTTCATTAAAATGCAAGAGACAAATAGCCCATTGCATATGTTTCCTTGTTAGTTTCTCTAATTTTCGAAGAACAACTCCATTCCAAGCAGTGTTAGTGTATGTTCCATCACACCCAAGAGCCTCAACTTTATCAAAGCCCAACTCTGAGTTGGTCCATGATGTATTCGAAAATAGCTGTGGTCTCGTTATGTGCAGAGCCAGAGGATGGTGTCACGTGACCAACGTATTGAGAGTTACGTTCAGCCACAAGTGATAAGTGTTCTTCTCTAACGATGTCTGTGTGTATTTTAGTGTCATCCCTTCTATCATCAAAGTATAGGATTTTAATGGGATCATCATTTCTAGAACTTTCTTTTAAATTCCGAGCAAGTTTAAGTTTCGCACGCCTTATTTTGTTCCTATCTACAGTTAAAGCAGATGTTATGTCGCTAGATTTTTGAGAAGTTATAATTCCAACCTTTGAAGCTGCCTGAAGCACAGTTGATGTTATATGTGCCGCAGCCCTCTTGCTTACATTGTATCTCTGAGCAATCATAACAGTTTCAGTCAAATCTACGAAAGTCGTTTCCAAAGTAATGCATCCTTTTTTATGGAAACTAATGGAGATACATAAATAACAACAGCACAGCTAAACAGAGCAATATGTCAGCTACAGACTCATTTTTCGACACAGTTCTCACCATTTGTTATGCACTTTTTCCAACGATTAACCAGAGACTGCATGAAGCACTTATAGAAATGGATAATCTATGGACTGTCTTTTGGATTCCGGTTCGTAGTGATAACACCACGTATCATCTCCAGTGACGATGCTATCCAAAAAAAAATTGTCACGTTCATCTTCATATTAATAATGATTCATAATAATTGGTCCAGCAGGTCCCGAAGGAAAAGGCAAGGACGAAAAAAGCTGTAGAAACGCTTAATTGCACTGAATTTACCCTCTTTTCCGGCCCCACAGGAGGCACCCCCTACACCCCCCCCCCAAGCGCATATAACTGACATTTTGAGACTGGAATGTCAGTTTTCATAGCATCTGGCATGTATAAACCCAAAAGTATGTTTACTTTAACATAACAAAAAAAATGAACAATTTTGGTATTTTTTGCAATTTTCAGTGAAATTTTAAAACTTTGATGCAATAGTTCTCACAGAAGATATTATCTGATTTGAAAAAAAATCTATACCTGAAATGTCCATGTGGATTGGCCACTTTTGCCAGGTATTACATTTCGTTCCGAAGAAAAAGTGGCAAAACGACTCACCCTAGTATCCCACTCTACTAGCACATCCATCTTGGTAACAACTTCCTCCAACAAATGCCAGCTGCACAATGCTATTATTCTATATTCTAAGTTAAGAAAACTGGAATACGATCATACATCAGTACAGAAAACTGAAGAAAACCACTACGTAAATATTCTATTGTTACTTTGATTGAATTGTTTCTGCACTTTTAAACAAAAGAAACCTTGCCGGATTGTCAACAAAGCTTGAAAAATATGTGGTTTTTTTTCTGTGGCGGCATTGCCGACAAAGACTTTACGAATATAAGCTTACGCCCGTACGCGGTTTTATTTCTTAGCAGCTACTGAAGAAACAAAACAATGGCGAACGGGCTTATCTTACTTACGCCCCTTCGCAGAGTTTTTTTATATCGAAAATTTCAAGATACGCCAAGAGCTAGATGCTTTATCTCCGGAACCAGTGGGAATTCAGCCACGAAATTTTGACAGATAACAGAGGTGGTTAGTCATATATCAATGGCAGTCATAACTCAAAAACGTAATTTTTCAAGTTACGCCACTTCGCCCCTTCGAAGAAATCGGATGGAGACACTTGTGAAATACGAAAGGGCATATTTTACACATAAAATATCTACATACAATTTCATCCGCATTGGTCCACTTCTTCCGCCAATCAACGCCTCAATCCACTCAATAGTTTCTTTTTTCTTTTCAGGAAAATACGAAACCCGTATTCCCTCATCTTACCTCTACAATATCTGCGCAAATTTCGTTCACTTCTGTCCACTTCTTCTTGCCTTTCGGAATCAAATTCCGAAATTTTGGACGGGAGCTTTTGCTCCCAAAAACAGTTTTTCCTCCGAAAATTAAAAAAAAAAAAAAAAAAAACGTATTCGTTTATTTTCTTGATTATTGTTCATACACAAAGTTTCGTTGCTATTCTTCATGTCCTTTACACACATCTGATATACTGTTGCTAGCTCTTTTCATATTTCGTGATCAAAGTTTTGGAGGGCTCCGTGCCCCACCCTACCGTTTTTTTCCAGGAAAATCCGAAACCCATATTCCCTCAGTTTATGTCTACAATATCTGTGCAAAATTTCGTTGACTTCGGTTCACTTGTTTTTCGCTTTCGGGCGTTAACTTTCAAAATTTTGGGTGGGGGCTTTTGCCCCCTGAAACGTTCCGCAGAAAATTAAAAAACACGTATTTGATTATTTTATGTGTAATATCTGCCAAATTTTATTAAAATTGGAGTGTTACACTTCGAAAGCGTTACTTGTAAGTAAGTGGAACTGCAACGCGGACTACGGCGGAAAACATTGAATATCCGCCGATAGTTTTATTTACTCAACAATTGAATAATGTCTAGTCTTCAATGGCGCATTTAAAACTCAATATCGCTTCGGCATTCAGCATTTTCCCTATATATATAAATACATATAAAACTCTTCAATATTTCGTCTGAGCTTTCTACAACAAATATTTAACGTACTCAGCCGTACTATAATTTCTTAAATTTACCTTGTGAAACTGGAAACATTTATGCTGTAGGCCAGTGGTTGTCAACCCTTTTTGACTGACGGCACACTTTGCTGATGGTTCAGGATATCGCGAATAATAATAATAATAATAATAATAATAATAATATCTATTATAATAGTGAAACCAATTAGTTTTCATAGTACTGAGTATTATTGCTTCCGCGTGAGGTGTTCCCTGGTACAGTCTTGTCTCGATTTTAACTAATTATTATCAAATTCTTAATAATTTTTACGCCCTTACGAGATGTTAAAGTTTGTTAATAACTCTGTGCAAGTGTACTTCCTAGATTAATGATTAAAGTGTAGGCATATAACTAATATTACTGTGTGGATTTTGAGGGATGTACACGGAGAAAAATGCATAATCCAGTCAGCATGTAAATGCTGTTTTTACCAAGTTATTCGCGTCACCACATTAAGTAATGTTGTTTCATCAGTAGTACGATCTACACCACCGTCCAGTGAAAATTTTGTATTGTGGGACCACCATTTTAAATCTAGAATTAACGCCATACCCATTCCGACAGTGGTAACCTACGTATATAATGTTGTTACTACCTTCCTACGAGTGCCCTCTCTTGGTTCTTTCTAAATCTGTGACTCCCTACATTACGAGAGTAATAGTTTCTAACACGAAACCAGTCATGTGAATAAAATTATCCAATCACAGCGAGTCTAGTTCGACGGTGTCTTCCCACTTGCGATAGTCCTATTAGCGACAGGAACTGTTAACTGTCCTATGAGCGACCGATTCGATATATTAACTGCCTTATGAGTCACCGATTCGTTCATACTAAGATAATGGAAGAAGATAAGGTTATCTCTTCTTTAATTTGTTTTATGCTAATATGATTTAGAACCTAACAAAATGTACTATGAAAAATTTCGCTGTACCTGAATTTAGTACGTGAGAATGCTCTCATTACATTAACAATCTTTTATACGTTTTTCCTAATATTATATTTTTGAATTAATTTCTATGAATACATTGACTCTATCAAGGGGAAAACTAACGAATATTTAGAGTAGCTGCGCATTTGTCTATGATTCTAATATAATTAAAAATTTCATGTTAAAATTACACGGAGCATAGTTTAGATTGGATATGTTTATGGCATAAGAAAGAAATCAAAAAGAAGTAGGGGCGCCCGAAGAAAATTTTCTAGGGAGGGGCATCTTCATGGTTGCCGTATCACGTCTAGTATATCTGATATTTAATATGCGTGGTTTACTATATTACGTATACATTTTTGTGAGCCAGGAGGACGACCCTTGCCTTTCCATCGGGCGCCCATGGAAAGAGGGTGTTCACCACTTAAGGATATCAAAGAAATCTAAAAACACGGGTATTCGAAGAAATTATTACACAAGTTACATATCTCTCGCAGGACTTAACAGTTCGTCTAGTTATAAGGCACCATTTCAGATTGCTACACGACAAGCTTTTATGTATAAGTCAAAACAAGGGAGGAAGGCAAATTAAGCAATTAGTTTACGTTTTAGTAGCTTTGTCACCGTCGCATTTACGCTAGAGCAAATGTGAGGGTGCATATTCCTTAGTTGCGCAGATGGCGCGTGGAGTGGTGAGGTGGTATCCAATATTATTTTTAAATAAGAATCAAGGTTTAAATATTTGCTATATATTTTATAAAAATATTTATGAGTATCGGATACAGACTGTGCAGGTATAGTGAGGTAGATAGGATACTTATCATGACATGCAGCTGTCCATTGCACTTCTCAAAAAAAAAAAAAAAAAAAAAAAAAAAAAAAAAAAAAAAAAAACTGAGTCTATAATTCTCGTCGCACTTGGTTTCATTCCATGCACTTCATCTTCCAGAGCCTGGTCTCCGGTGCCCCCTCGGTACGGGTTCCGACTCTTCCGCTGCTGCCACTGTTGATGTTCTCTTCTCGGGTCCCACGTGAAGAAGAAAGCTCTCCTCACTCTGATGTATACAGCCCCCTTGGCCGGATCCTGCGCTGCCACCTGGCGATAAAACTGGGAACCATCCAGAGACGTTTCAAAAGGCTGGGATGATGTGGTGGCGCTGACTACCACAGCTTACAATAGGGGGGACGGTAGTTTAAAGAGTTTGTTTACCTTTTGGATTGTTTTACTTTAGGAATATACTTTTCATGGAAATATCCCTGTTGTCTCGTTAAGTTATTTGATATGTTTTATGTCAAATCTAACTCGAAAATTAAACTAAGTTTTATTTGCACTCACAGTAGAGGGAAAATATATTTGACGAACAGTATCACTGGCACGTACATATTTCATACCAAGGTTTTTCGGGCGCTAATAACGCCAGAGGCAAACATGTTTTACGAGATCGAATCATATCGTCTCCCATCATCTCAATGTAAATGAATCGGTCGCTCATAGGACAGACAACAGTTCCTGTCGCTAATAGGACTGTCGCTTCTGGGACTAATTCAGTTCGACGCCGAACTCCAGACTTGGCATGGTGTTCCTACCTGCTGTATTTTTTACATGAAATTACATTACTTAAGGAGCGTACTCGCGTAAATACGATGTATCCACACAGAAATTCTAGTCCTTTTTTTTCTCAGTGTACACATATACCTTAAAATACACATATATTATGAAATCGGGCGAGTTTTTCTATCCCCCCGTTGGTAGTAGAAAACAACATCTTTAAATTTATATCATTAAATTATTATGTTTCATTTAATAGAGATCTTGAAATTAACGTTTAATGAACGACTGAGATGAATAATTTCTTATAGTGACATTAATCATATCTCTTCTATGAATAATTTCTTTCTGATAGTGACTAGTATAATTTCCCAATTGTCAATGTAGTGTACAGTTTTATCAAAATGATTTTCAATTATCACCACAGTTAGGGGTAAAAATATTCCAATCATAAAAGGATGAATTATCTATCCCATTCAATTCATGTTCTGGGACTACCCTAATTGCAAGAAATCTTTCGGGAATTTGTGTGCTTGGCTTTTGGCTCTTTCTATGTTTGCACTTGAAACGCATGCTTTCATACAATCTATCTTTTGTTGAACTTGCAAGCGATACTATAGATCCTTCGCAGGGCGTCATATCATCACTGGCCGTTCATTGGCTATGGACTTGACTTGTAAAACGCCCCCATGTACACTTCGTTACTGGAATCGAGCTTGCGGCATGCTTGCACGTTTTCCAATCAAGATGGATGCAAGCTTTGCCGACTTGCAGTTCAAGCTTACAGCAAGCGGTTTGCAACTTGTCTCGGTTACTACGGTATTTTCTTTTTAAAATGTTTCATTTGGAAACAATAAAGAG
Source organism: Thermobia domestica (assembly GCF_964235325.1). NCBI lineage: Eukaryota > Metazoa > Arthropoda > Insecta > Zygentoma > Lepismatidae > Thermobia > Thermobia domestica. Next base: position 39,397,697 of record NC_137464.1, read on the forward strand.
ACTATTTTCTTTGAGGTTTCCAAATCGTTCCCTCTGGATAAATGCAAAATAATTGAAGAGCAAAGGGATGGATTACACTCTTCTCTCCCTCTCCTCTGTTTTTTTAAATTTCACATTAACTTTCGTAAAAGCTATTCAGTTTTTGATGTCTGGATTTGCATTCAGACAATCAGGATCAGGATTTGCATTCAGACAATAACTTTAGACATTTAAGTCATTGTTTTATAGATATTTTATAATTTTAGTTTTCACATCTATTTTTAAAAAAGTAAAAAAAAAAAAAATAAGCCTATGTAAATAAAATCTTACGTTGATCTTCAGCTACACTAATGGTTGTCAACCTGGGGGCGTGAAGAGCGAGCAAAGGGGCGAACGCTACTGATAAAAATAAAGTACATTCATAATTGGAAATATTGTAACAAGGACATGTCAAATTAAATAGCATACAAATACAGAATAGTGAGGCTAAGGAGTTAGCGACGCGCCTTTGGCATGGGAGACCCGAATTTAATTGCCGGTGGGAGCTCATGTTGTTCGAGTTCCACGTTAAGCTATAGGTCCAGGTCTTATGTAGCCTCTTTGCTGAAAGCGACGTTTAAAACTAAAAATCAAATCAAATAAATTACCGAATAGCTACGAAGTAAGAACTGTGCTTTGCTTAAGAACAAGGCTGGTGAAAATAACTCTGCATTACAATGTTATGGAGAAGTTTTGCTGGAAATAAGTACAAATTAATGAGAATTATTATTATTATTATTATTATTATTATTATTATTATTATTATTATTATTATTATTATTATTATTATTATTATTATTTTATAATTCAATGTCAATTGGAGATTCAATAGGAGATAAGCAAAAGAACGACAAGGAGGGAGGAGTGCAGGGTTCACAAAGATGAGCGTAACTGCGGGGGTTCACGGAGGGGGTACCATGTAAACAAGATTGCGAGCCACTGATCTAGCTGATGTATATCCTAAAAAAAATTTTCTAGAGTATATAATGAACTGCTTAACGTATGGTCTATACATAAAAATGTAATAGCCTCGTTTGAAATCCGGTTATTCTTATTCACAAACTCAGCATGAAAGCAGATACGGAGAAACAGGTTGTTATTCATCATGGTTTGGAAAAAAAAAATGGCAAATTTAAAGAACATATTATAGGTTAAAAAGCTAACATTCTAGCTTCCGGTGTAGCAAACTCGGGTTTAGTTTCTTAAAAGTACAAGAGGTTTGGATCTCCCATTAAACTGTAGGTTAATCACTTCTCATATCAACTCGTGCTGAAAAGGGACATTAAATCAAACAAAAAACAAAAAAAATAATTATAAAGACAAGAAGCAAAGATTAAATATCGTATTTTCTGTTTCGTATTAGTAAACAAAGAAATAATTTATGTAGATCAAGGTGAAACATTTATTTCAGTTGTCATACGAAACATTTACATTTGCAGCACACATTTTTTTTTTTTTTTGTCTTCTTTCAAATACACTCTGATATTCTTTTCCTTCTCAGTTCAAGGGATGTGGGTAGAAAATACTGTTTCCTTTTCGTGTTAGCTCTGTATAACTACAAGCTGTTTTGTGTTCTTTTGTAAGGCGTATTCCTTGCAGTCCATGCGACGACGTCTTATGGTCACTCACTTCTTATAAGATTCATGGTAACCATATTCTTAATTAAGAAATTCTATTCATATATTAACAAGGTCGCCCATCAGGGAGGGGCAAGGTGGGGTTCTCGCTCCCCCCCTATTAGAGGAAATCGTATTGCGTATATCAAAAACCCAATAGAATTTTTACATTAGTTACAGCAAAACTTGAAACTATATTTGAAATGTCCCTTATATTGCCCCTCCCCCCTTGGAAACCACAAAATGGGCGCCTTTGTATAGTTAACAAATCTCAACATATTCAAGTTTCATTGAGTAACTTTGTCGTTGGTGAAACTAAACTCAAGAAAAGCTTCTGAAGATATTATGATCTCTTAAAATAATGTCAAAACCTTCTTCCTGTTTCTATGACTTCTTAATGGCATTTTTATTATTCTCCTCTGACTTGATCTTTCTTCCACATTCGCTGAAAAGAGGCTCAGAAACATACAAAACATATCAGTAAATTGTCAAGTAAATGAAGTAATAAATATTTTTATCATGCAGATTTACTATACGGATCCGGGTGTCGGACATAAGCTCACCGGCAGAAAGCTCACCGTTCATAAGCTCCGGCTGTCTTATATTACAGGGGCGGACAAAAGCTCACCGATAGCAAACATAAACTCCCTTCAGAGACTTAGTAAAATTCACCGAATATTGAAATTTAGGCTTTGACTACTTCTTAAGCACAAAATGGAGCTGGTATCTTATATCACTTTTCAGGTATTAATTACGTTGCGGAGGTAATATATATAATAATTACGTTGCGGAGTTGCGTTGTATTAAACATGGGCAAACCTTGAGGAACTTTTAATAAAATGCGCTGAATATTAAAATCTAGCCTTTGACTACAATTACAAATAGAGCTAATAACTCAGTAGAGAGTAGAGCTACTAATGTCGTATAGAAGTTATCAGATATCAGAATAAAATAGAGATGTTGTAAGTTTAATGTACTAAACATGGGCGACAGTAGACCTAATTTTGGCCCTGGAAATTTTGGAACCAATTTTTCTTATAGGCCGGACAATTCATTACTGCATTAAAATAATTTCATGATTACGAATGAATACTTACATAATAGGATTTGCTTGCTAACAGGATTGGTGATTCTGGTTTGTGACTTCTTTCTTTTACGAATTCATCATATTCAGATGTATTATGGCTTGCTTCTTAGTGCTGTCGTCGTGCTTGCAGACCAACGCTCAAACAAATCTCTTTCTTGTTTACTAACACTAAGCTTTCTTTTTCTTGTTCATAAGTTGTTGTTTTGTTCTTAGTAAATAAGAAAGAGATTCATTTGATGAATATTGGACTACAAGTATGATGACAGCCTTAAGACTTGAACTCTGCTACATTCTTAATATGTTATTTTTATTTCTGATAACTTCTATGACATTAGTCATATAGCCTATTTTCTATTGAGAAACTAGGCCTATTAGTAGTCAAAGCCGAGATTTAAATATCCGGAGCATTTTATTACAAGTTCCTTAAAGCCCGCCCACATTTAACACATTAATTCCTGAAAAATTCTTATTATTTTATTCTGATATCTTACAACTGACATATAACATTAGTAGCTCTATTTTCTACTGAATTAGGCCTACTACTAGTCAAAGTCTAGATTTTAATACCTCTTTATATCCACCATACGCTTTTCTAAAGCAAAATGAAATATACCTCAGATATTTTCAGCCATAGTGAAAAAAAAATAACAAGGAGATACCCTTTCACCAGAATTTCGTTTACCGATATTTCTGTGCTGCAAAATTTCGTGCACCGAAAGTTCCAGCACAGGGGAGGGGATTGGATTGCATTTTTCAGTAAAAGAAAGTAGTGTTCTTTTGTTTGTTCAAATCTGTTTTCAATTTATATTTTGATATTCAAAATCTACTTCACATTAATATTCAAATTCTAGTTTTCATTTTTGTCATATTTTCCGTTTGTCATTTTTCCGTTGCTTATTTATTTTATTCAGGTTTATTTTCCTTTGCAATTAAATTAGTTAACCTATAAATGTAATTAGTTATCATTATTGTATTCTTTATTGCATTAATTATCTTATAATACAATTATATTATTAGTGGTGAGCTTATGTCCGGGGAGCTTTTGTCCGCTTTTGCATTAACATAGGTGAGCTTATATCCGCGACCCGTAATTACCTCTTGGGAGAATTCTGAGATACCACCTTTAACATTCATTTCTATATTTCAACCTAAATACACATCTCAGAGGTAAGTGCACACCATATTTCCATTATTTAGACACTACTCTATTAAAATATTAGAAATTTCTTCTGTAAATTTTACAAATCTATGGATCCGTATAGTAAATCTCCACCATTTTAATAATTAGGATCCATTATTAAAACTGGCTATTCCTTAGGAACTAACATAATGCCTCTAGGAAAGTGTCCTAATATTACAAAAGTTTTTGAGATTGAGCTCAAATGTTTTCAAATACTTTGAGCAAATTCTTGTGGGATTTTAGTGTAATTCTTATTAAGACGTTGAATTCCTGAGCACTTGAAGGCCAAATCATACTGTATTAATATTTTGACCACTATTATTTAGTCTTTGAATTACAGTGAATAACTTGGAATGTCACCAATAGATGTCAACCTCTTTGTAATTCAAAAAAAGTCACTTATTTTCCCCCTAGAGCCTGCTTTTACGTATTTCTTAGCAACATATTTCTCGGCAAACAATATTTGTGACTGTATGTATTAAGTACCACTCTTTTTGCAGAGTTCGGGATAAAATTTCAAATCCAGCTAGAACTTATAAAATAATTAACTACGATTTTGAGAAAAAAGAAAACACTAAGGTAACATCACATGTTAACAGGGTTTATTATATATTTTGCAAGCTAGTGGTTCATTATGCTCATGGCAACTAAAAGAACTTTCGAAGGAAGGTTTGTTTCTTGTTACCATGTTCTTAAATGACATAAGAGATTCACATAAGCGAGTCGATGAAGGAGCGCTCATGTCGAAGCAGATCTGCCAGAACAGCTGAAATTGTTGATAAAGTTCCAACTATCATTTTGAATGTCACGTTTAAAATTTTACGGTATTATCAGATCTCTTGAGGAGAACAATCGGAACCTGGGACCGCGTACAGCCAAATTCCATGCACTAAGCACTAGAAAAAAACAAAGAGGTCCATTCCCGAAGGGAAGTGTTAGAAACTGGAAACAGTACATCATTGCTGTAGCCCACACCGCAGTAGTTTATCGTGAGTTTTTACTCCTCCCTTCCCCTCCGCAAACGTTTACCACACCCGGCTTAGGCCTACTCGCCAGATCTGTCCCTTGTGATTATTTTCCTACCACCAAATTAAAAACTCTACTGAAGGGTTATTTTACGGTGTTTATTTCCACGTCCAGAAAGCAGTGACTAAAATCTTGAACACCATTTTACAGTCCAGGGTGTCCAGGAATCATTCCAGGACTCAATGGATCGTGAAGATCTATTTCTAACCGTGAACAAGTTGATTCCGGTGTGTACAAAAGAACTGTTTACTCTGATTTTTACAAAACCCAATCTTGTTTCCTAATTCCCACGCTGTGTATCTACAGACTGGCAGTATTATGTCTGTCAATTTCAGAAGGCAATTGAAGGCAGATGAAAATGTGTTTATTATATAATGGAATGAGACATTATAAATATGAACGTCATGCAGTACACAAAATACAATATACAAACTTCAGCATGTCTTGGAAACGATTTCGTTCGCTACCATAAATGTAAGTAGTGTTGTAAACGAAAGAGGCAAAGTCTATGATACCAGTACGATGTCCTCCGAATTGTGTGTCTCACAGCGAATTGGTATCGTCAATTCTTCTATTCTAGAAACAAGGTGTATAAATCTCCCCCCCCCCTTCAAGTACCGCAAAGGACTAACGAACTTCCAAAGCTTGAATTAAAAAAAAATACTGAATATCATTTTACTCCAACAAAACAGTACTACAGCATAGACTTCATTTATACATACGACTCCATTGGGAGAATTGTTTCGCAATAGCTCGGTCTTCTGTTTCTGCTTAACTTGCTCATGCCTCTCCCTACATTCAAGATCACAGGATTTTATTATTATTTTAAGGAATTATTCTCATTTTTTCATAGTTGATGATTTTAAGACACCGTTTAGTCGCGAAAAGGTGGAACGTACCATGGACGCCTTCTTTCGCTGCTTGCAACGTGCATAGAACATTAATTTTCAAACACGTTGAAGTTTCTTTGATGTAATAGGGTTACTGTATTAAATGTAAGATTTCATTTCATTGTATAACAAATTGTTACAAGTTGTCATAATCCTTTAATTGACTTTTGAAGTTTCAAGATACAATACAGAAAAGATACAATTGTCCTGTAGAGAAAAGCACAAACTGATAATCTCACAGATTAAGGAGTGGGTTAATGTTTAAAACTCCGCTAGAGACCGTTAGATCCAGGTTTAACAGCTAGGAGACCACGCTGTGCAAGATAGCAAATTTAAAAAAGAGGAAAAAGAATATATTTTGTTTGCTCAAATTTCATTAGGTTGCATTAACATAAAATATGTACAGACACTCATCAATTTATTGGAATTACCAGAAGTTGAAAGCACGTTAGATTATGATTACGCTGCTTAGATTATCACTGACCTGGCTGCGATCCCAACATTGAGTTATTGGTAGTGATTTGTTACGGCAAACTACATCGTACATTAGATGAGTGGGATGATAGTGTTCAGTCAACCAAGCAAGCAGTGATAGCATATAATGGGCTACCTCTCTGATTTCCAAATACGGCAAATTGAGGGCGCAAGGTTATGTGATGTGATCGGGGTGTGAAAGGTGTGGCATATCTGTTGGATTCTGTCTCGGCGGACAGTCCCCAAGGTGAGGTAGAAAGCTCACGGAAGAAGAACAACAGTAAAGAGGAACAATAGTCCGTAAAATCCTCAGTGATAGATCTCGCCGAGCTTTAAACGCGGATTGTCATTCACAACTGCTGTGTGTCTATGGTGTAAGTGGAAGAGAAATTCAAGCAAGAACTCCACATGTATCGAGAATCATAGTACACAGCAAGTTACATGAGATTGATATACGGCATCAGATTTCCCTCTGAAAAGGTGCCTTAATGCTTTAGTACGTCGCCGATGGTATTGTGAACATGAGATATGGACTGCTTATGACTGGAAACTTGTCATTCGACTTATTTCAAATCACAAACCGTGTTTGAAATCCTTTGATCCACAATGTTTCCGCCCAACCGTATTATATGATGGAGGCTATGTGGCGCTGTGGGCTGCAAAATCCTGGTTTTCAATGGGTCCTGTTTTGAGACATATCGGTCGTATCATTATCCTTGATTATATCGCCAGCTTAGAGAGCCATGCGCATTATATGATCCACAAGCTTCCGGGCAAGGACGTCATATTCCGGAATGACAATTCATTCATTGAGACAGATGGACCTGTTGCGGCTTGGTTTCAGTATTGTCAGGATTAAGTTCAACACCTCCTCTGGTCTCTCAATCCCCGAACCTGGAAATAACATAGATCAACATGGATTCTGGGATCTGGAAATTAAGTGGTGTTCTTTAACTTATTGGGCACCTCTGAACCCGAAACTGGCATCAGTTTTATTCCATCACTCTGTTTTCTCTGTGCAGCTACATTCTGCCAAGATCTTCAGGCTATTACCACAAGCAAATGGCTGCGAAATCTATATTTATAGAGTTTAAATTCTAAATTTGGTAACATCTCTTGTATGTAGAGTGTGGAAGGCAATATCCCCTGCAACACTGATATTGTTTTGCTATCGCCTCAGTAATCAACGGAATATGAAGAAAATCGTGTATCCACATTAGAATCGGTAATTGGTTCTCTCAAATCTTTCAGGGTCCAGGGCTTCCATTTTTCTCTCTACCAACATTAATTAAGCCTTTGAAGTGTATAAATCGGAGGTAAATTACTAAAGCAGTGATTCTGACTATTCCGTAGTTAGGAGTGATAGTAACCCAAAACGTTTTACTCAAACAGAACTTAATAATTTGTTGAAATACTTGGGACTCTTGAAAGACGAAATGTAACTTCTGGAATTACGACTCAGTAAAACGAATTTATCTTGCACCCTATACATCGTATTCAGAGTACAGAAATCGGTATAAAGACCTCAGGGAATTTTTGCTGATAATACTTTAATGGTGTTCTGCAAAGATATCGTCAGTCCGTTGAAAAAATGGGACATCAAACGTGTGACAGTAAGGAATGGAGGTTGTTTGTAGATTTGAATTGAGTTGAATTTCAGTTTAGCGTCCCTTTCAACAGCGAGGCTATATGAGACGTGGACTTACTGATTAACGTGGAATCCGAACCACATGAGCTCCCGCCGGGAATCGAACCCGGGTCTCCCGCGCCAAAGGCGCGTACGCTAACCGCTTAGCCACGGAGGAGCTCTGTTTGTAGATTTGTTGAAGAGAAGTTCGAAGAGCGTTTACTGTGCAATGGAGACGAGCCATTGACGACATACAGCATCATCAATAGAGTTGCATATTACGCACACTCAAGAGAGTCATACGTTGGTGGCTTGTTTGTGGTGACGTTAAAATGATGGTAATCCTTCTCGGCCAGGAAACATGGTGCACAAGGACGCTTTGCAATCTTGTGAATGGAACAGTCGAGCATATGATGAGCTGGAAAACCTGCTTTGTGGAATCGAAGAGCATCGTGAATTAGCCTTTGGTTGGCGCAAATCACGTCTTATTGAATTCACTGTACTTTAAATTAGGACTTACGAAACAGTGTATAAAACCATTGCACAAGGGAACTATTTCCACTACTTGTGTTGCCAATTCCCAAATTTGTCTGCTACATAATTGAAAGAAGGGACATTTTCTGGTTAAGTTAATGTCTGATGAACATTTTGAAAGCACAATGGCAGAAATAGAACAGCAAAAGCTTAAAGAAGTTTAAAGAATGTTCCATTTCGTTTCCTTGGTTCAGAATAAGCACTCTGAATTTAAGTGTATAGTGAAAGACATGCTACAGAACTTGCTCGCTCCAAGTAAACTTTGTAATGGACAAATACCGTGTGCATTGGTTTCCTCGTGGCTCTCGAATTTCCTCCCACTTTCTTCATTCCACCATTTCCTTCATTACTCATCATCACCGTCCCCTTTAGTCTAGTCGGCATAAGCGTTGGACGTAAAACTCAAAGATTTCATTCCATTTTTTGTTACAGAACTTTAAACACTAAGGATGAAAGGTGAGTCTGAAGCTACATTTTCTAGTGCCATACCTAGACCATTTACCGGACAATTTGACCGACAGTATGAAAAAGATGGTGAACGATTCCATCAGTAGCTTAGAACTCTCGAACATCGTTACGAAGGTCATTGGAAAATAATTATACATATCTGATTACTGCTTATCGAGGCATTTCTCTCCTATCAACATCCTATAAAATCCTTTCATTCTATACGCAGATGGAATTGTTGGAGATCATCAGTGCGGATGTAGGCGAAATCGATCAACTATCGACCAAATATTTAGTATTCGACAAATGCTCGGAAAGAAGTGGGAATACAACACACCAGTACATCAACTATCTATTGATTTTAGAAATGCATACGATTCGGTTAGGAGAGAAACATTGTACAGTATACTTACAGAATTTGAAATACCCCAAAAACTAATTATATTAATTAAGATATGTTTAAATGAATCCCAAAGTAAAGTCCGGGTAGGATTTTTTTTTGTTTACGAAGTTTCACGTCGAGAATGGCCTGAAACAAGTAGATGCGTTGTTGCCTTTACTATTCAACTTTGTTCTGGAATACGCTATAAGGAAAATCAAAGATAGCAACCAGGGCTTACAGTTGAACGGTATTAACCAGGTTATGGCATATGCTAATCATGTAAATTTAATAGGGGATGAAAGGAGAACAATAGAAAGAAATGCAGAGATCTTATTAAACGCTTGCAGGGACATGGATTTAGAAGAAAATAAAGAGGAAGTTAAATAGATGAAAAAAAAAGTGAGTTGGGACCGTAATACGGCAAATGATAGATGAGTTAAAATATTAAATAATAGTTTTGATAAAGTGGATACCGTACTTTCAAATATCTGCGATCAATAATAAGAAACGAAAATCATATTCACGAAGAAATAATATATTCGAAATGCCGATTGAAAGCAAGGAATTCGTCTTATTATTCAATTCAAAATCTCTTGTCGTCGCAAATTCTGTCTATGAATTTAAAGCTTAAAATATATAAAACGATATTCATGCCTGTTGTTCTGAATCGTTGCAAAACATGGTCGCTTACTCTGAGGGAAGAACATAGACTGAAAGTCTTGGATATAACAGTCGTACAGAAGATGGTCCTAATAAACGACTGTTATATCATTGTACTTTCTTAAGATGACGTAAATAATTATGATCAGTTATAACAGTAAAATGACATCCAATTAGATATGGAGCAAGCTTGTCCTTAGAACTTCAATTTTAATGTTCAGCATATAAAAGGGATTGATAATGTTCCAGTTCATACATTATCTAGATTGTTTCCAAATGAGAATCATCAGGTATGATCTATAAATTTATTCAAAATCTTACAAGAAGAAATATTCAAAATTTCTTTGGAGAAGTTGCAAGAATATCAAAGAAACTATGAAGAATATGCAAAAATTATACATAATTTAACATCTTGTTCTGGAAATTGTGATTGTCCTCGCACCTGGAAAGCTTTATCTCGAATTTCTAATGATGTATTAGTAATCAAAGGTTTTAAGTATGACCATAGGAATAATATTTGCGTTCCACTAATATTGGTATCTCGCATATTAAAGGCATACCATGATGATTTTGGACATTTGAAAGTGTATTCTTTAATTAGCAAATCTTTCTATTGGAAATCTCTCAGATCACAGCGATACTTGTATTTCAATCTTTATTTCTATTTGTGGGTAAACTTTTAAATTATGCACAAGGCATTCAAGATTGGAAGAAGAACAATATGAAAAAAAGAATATAGATGGAAATTTCTTTTCGATTTATATACGATGCTCTTTTGTTACAGTAGTGATTCGATGATGTGAATTAGTTATCATAGCAAATAAGAATAAATCATTGCATAATCGCGGATCCATCTTGTGAACTATAAGTACCAAATTTCTCAAAAGTAAATCCCCACGTTGAGCGGGTTTGCATATCCAGGCTCCTAACTATGTAAATATTTACGATCACTCCAACCTCAATCATTTCACAGATTCAACCTGTTGTATATAAGTTATTAGGACGTAAAATTGAATATAATTTATAAGAAAAAGACTTTTATGCATTGCAAGACCTGTAACTGCCAAATATTCACCACAAACTTATAGTCGTATCGACATAAACAAAAAGAAGTGTGAAGCAGGAAACTACTTTACCCAAAAGTCAAAAGAGACGCACAGAAGACATACGAACTGGTCGAGTGGTTTGGATGATTAGTCTATCAATTAGAAGTTTATGTGTTCAAAACCTGAAGGAAGTATTAGCTTTTTTTCTTAAAGTGTGTTCCTATTTTCATCAGAGAACTGAGAACATTTCTTTAAATAAATCTTTGGCAACTACTTTTCTCTCAAATTCCATTAGAAGGGAACATTATATGAATTGCAAATCTAAACTCCACAGCTGAAAACAAAATATTATGTTCAATATTTCATTATTATCCTTTGATTTGTAATGACAAACTAATTATAAGCATTGACGATTTCAGAAGATTCTCCCCCGGTAATGGTCAATATATGAATGAGAGAAAACTGATAAAACACTATTAGTCCACTTTGAGCATGATCGAAGATAACTTAAGGCCACGAAGGGGGAAATTTATGTCGACAGAGTCTCAAATTCTCCCACAGGTCATGCCCTGAAATCATCACTGTTTGAAAGGTTTCCTTAACAAATAGAATATTACATTTATTTCTCGTTCTACGTTTTGAAATGGAAAAATCATAATTTTAAAGTGAATTATAATTTCGTGGGCATAAGTTATCTTCGATCATGCTCAAAGTGGACTAATAATGTTTTATCAGTTTTCTCTCATTCATATATTGACCATTACCGGGGAAGAATCTTCTGAAATCGTCAATGCTTATAATCAGTTTTTCATTACAAATCAAAGGATAATAATGAAATATTGAACATAGTATTTTGTTCTCAGCTGTGGATTTTAGATTTGCAATTCATATAATGTTCCTTTCTAATGGAGTTTGAGAGAAAAGTAGTTGCCAAAGATTTATTTAAAGAAATGTTCTCAGTTCTCTGATAAAAATAGGAACACACTTTAAGAAAAAAAAACTAATACTTCCTTCAGGGTTTGAACACATAAACTTCTAATTGATAGACTTTTTTAACTAGTTCATTATTACATTGTAATATACATATGAATTACAATAGTGATACAACAGCAGTACATGGAATTTATATGACATGAATTACATTATTAACATGACATTAACATAAAGAGAAAAAAGTATATACTGCCACGGAATCGTACACAGATATCGGGAGGAGTGCGGAAGACAATATTCACAAAAACAGTTCACGAAAGGTAGTAGAGGTTGTCGTTGAGTTTGGAAATTCATATATATTCAGAAAGTACAATGTCTAGGTAGTTTGCAAATAGTTTTTTCTTTCTAGCTGGAGGAAAGTGTCTGTATTGAGTACACAAGAAATCTTGATAGTCGATCCTGTAGCATGGCTTTGAGGTGTGTAATATATATTCAATCGTATTAGCTGTTAGCCATGTAATTGAATATGTTTAGTTGTTGGATAGAATTTATAGTCCGGTAGAATGAATATTCGAACTGTGGTTAGAATAGGACGACAGATTTTGCTGATTACTGTTTGAAATTTAAGCCATATTCCTACTGCAAACCCACATGGAGTTAATCGATGCACAAGGTCAACTTCAGTACCACACTTGTCACAACGAGGACTATCACTGAACTTGCTTTTTAGCGTTCGTGGGAAGAGGCTCATTAACAACAGTATACCACGTCGATTGAATATATCGTGGAAGGTGAGTGGCAAAAATATTGCTCCAAATCTGAGACCAGTTGCTATTCGGATGTTTCAATTCCAGACGAGGAGGCTGAAGGGTCAATTGGTTGAGGAGCAATAGATAATGACACTTCACCGAGGTTATTGATGCGTGTTGGTCAGCAGTCATATAAAGATAATCAGCGACCACTTCTCTGAAATACCATTAGCAGCGAGGGATTGTAGTAATATTTAGAGGCAATGTCATACTTGTACGCTCAAAACAATCAGCTAAGATGCTATGGCTCGTCCAATTTGCATTGTGTTGAATATTTTGAAAACAGCGAAACTTAAATAAAGCCATTGCTTTACAGCCAATATGTACAAGCCCTAAGCCACCTTGTCCGGTTGGTAGGCAGGTATATGGATATTTGACCCGGAAGATATGACCGTGCCAAAGAAACCAATTGCCAACACTGGTAAAACGTTGAACAATATGAGAGGGTATAGGAAGGATCTGTGCTAGAAACCACACTTTGGAAAATGCAAAGACATTGAGAAAACATACTCTGGACTGTAAGCTTAGCTGACGGGATCTGTGGAGTTGGAGAATATGTCGCACAGTATTAACTAACTGGTTATAATTGAGTTGTATGGTATCAGCAAGAACAGACGTGAAAGTTATCCCAAGAATTTTCAGTTGGTCGACCACTTGTAATTGTGTGTCGTAAGAGTTGTGTACAAGTGGCAGTATTTTAGTGTTCGCACGATTTACCAGAGTGCCGGATAGATTCACATAGTCTCCAAGGCATGTTTCCACACAATGAAGATACTCTTGGTCACGTAGAAACACCGTTACATCATCCGCATAACTACAAATTTTGAGTCTTTTGTTGTAAAGAGGAATTCCTTGAATATTTGCGGCAATGTGACTTAGTAAGGGATCCAGAGAAATGATGAAAAGTGTCATGCTCAGCGGACAGCCTTGTCGGACACTTCGTTTGATTTTTATAGGATCACTCAAAAAGCCATTTATTTTGAGCTTTATTTGTGCTTCGTCATATAATACACGAATCCATCGTATGAAGGTCTCCCCTATGCCGAACATTTGAAGAAGAGTCCATAAATAGGCATGATTGACTCTGTCGAATGCCTGATGAAAGTCAATTGACAAAATCGCAGGATTGCTTGGTGAATCTTGGCAACTGGCAATGAAATCTCGAATCGTTTGCAGAAGATGGTAGATTTTCGTATCTCCGACACTTGCAAATTGATGCGGTCCAGCCAAAGATACCAAATACGGTTGGAGTCTATTGTTCAAGCAGCGGGCCAGAATTTTGTAATCAGGATTCATTAGGGTAATGGGTCTATAATCAGTGACCAAACTTGCAGAACTCTTTTTGGGAATAAGTACTGTTACTCCTGGAGATTTATAATTTGCACAGGCGCAGCACTGAAATATTCATTAACAAAGGCTGTTAAAGTGTCTCCTATCAAAGGGAAGAAGCGTTGGTACCATTCCGCTGGAAGTCCATCAAGACCAGGAGATTTGTTACTACGTGCGTTCATTACAGCAGATTCTACCTCCTCTTTCGTAATTGGCGTTTCCATTGTTCTAGCCTAATCGTAATCGACTACTGGAGAGAGGTTGTTTAGGATCTGTTGGTCGGTGTTTGCATCACCGCGTTCGCCAAATAGGTTATTATAGTAGGAATAAAATGCTTTGTTGATTTTAGGGAAGGAAGAAAAGATATTCCCATCCTCATCTTGAATACGTGTTACTAATTGACTCGCACCACAATTATATTCCTGTAAAACATGATAGAGTGATGGCTTTTCCTCGAGATCGAATATGGGAGATTTACTTCGAATAAGTACACCTTTCATTCTGTGTCTATTCATGGTTAAAAGCTTTGCTTTAACTTTATTAACAGTAGGTAGGAAAGTACGATCAGAATTTGCAGAATGTTGAGCGTCACACAAACATCTGTAGAAAAAATTATACAGGGCTCGATTATCTCGAGGTTTCTCCGAAGAATACCATCTGGAGAAACTAGAAACGCGAGGTTTCAAATATTGATGCCACCATTCGCTGAGAGTTCGGAAATGTCGTTGTTGCGTCACCCAATATTGCCATTTAGCAGCAAATTCTTCACAGAAGGAGGTGTCAGAAAGGAGGGAAGTGTTGAAATGCCAATAGCCTCTACCAATTTTCCAATTTTCAAGGAGATGGCATAATCTTGATGATCAGAAAAGATGGTAGGTGTAACTTCTACGTCTAGTATATGTTTTGCAAGAACGGAAGACAAATAGATGCGGTCAATTCTCGAAGCGGAGTTGGTCCGTATGTAAGTATATCCACGTTCATTTGGACGTTTCAATGACCAACTGTCTTGTAAATGAAATCCAGTAACCAATTCATGTAAAGTAGGACAATAGTTAAAACCAGGAGTTTGGTCTTCAGGATGGATGACGGAATTGAAGTCTCCAGCTATTAAAAATGCTCAGTATTTGGGGATAAGGTAGAGGGCACATCATGCGCATAAAAGTCATTCCTTTCTAAACGTTGCTGTGCTCCTGACGGTGAGTACATATTTACAATCTGTATAGTTCCTAGTGTGCCAGTTATTATTCTCCCGGTTGGGTGTATATCACCAGGTGTAAAGTTTACATCATTCTTAACTACTATGGCAGTACTTGTGCCGGTTGCGGTATAGTTATTGTATACTGTATAAGCTGTTCCAAAATTGAGCTGTTCTAAACCAACTTCCTGTAAGAGTGCGATATCTATGTGCGACTGTACAAGAAAATCACGTAAGGAAAATTGTTTCATAGGTGTCTTCAAGTTGTTAATATTGATGGTAGCTATCTTGACAGACATGAATATTATGAAGAGAAACACTGTAAAAAATGTAGGTTTTTCTGTAAGTACACCATATTGGACACAGGATATTGAAGTCGATAACAGGCGCGATGCTTAACTGAATTATCCTAGAAATTTCACTAATGCTGAGAATGGAAATGTCATGTAACTCAATGTTGACAAAGAAATCTTCGGTATTGTCTTATTAATGTACAGATTAGAGAAAAAACAGACACAAATTGAAAAGTTGGTCCACTATGGCAAGGTTGTAGTACTTACTTATTGTCAGAAGAACGTGTGGAAACGATATCTTCAGACAGATGTTCAGTTCTTTGAGACAGGGCTTTACTCAATTCTGGTCGTTTCGTACGTTTCCGTTTAGCACGAGGGAACTGGATGCACTTCTTACACTTTCTCGCTGAGAGGAGTACTCTTGCACTTGATCATCTACTGGAATACTTAGAGCAGGGGAAGATTGAGGTGAAACACTAAGATTTCCCAAGGGTGGTTGAATGGGGCTTACACTAGTGTCGGTAATCATAGTAATGGAATCATCAGCTGAAGAAGGGGGAGATTTGGCCATATTGGAAGCAATTTCCATTGGGGAGACAGTTGAAGTGGGAGGTTGCTGCAGTGTATCAGGGAGCATAGTTGGTTGTACATTCAGAGATTGACGGCCATCAGTATCATTATCACACGATGTGGTCTTGTCGTAGGCAGTGGCACTGTCAGACGAGAGTGGGGAAACTCACTAATATTGTTCAAAACAGGTATGGTGTTATCGTTCACAGTAATATAATTACCACTGTTTAGTGCGGAGGCCGCTGGAGACACTGTGGATAAACTGACTTCACCTCCTCGCTGCGGAATAGTTTTGGCGAGGGTGGAAAATTTAGGAACAAAATCCGGCGGTGATAGCAAATGGGAAGGCTTGGAAACAGATACTCGTCCAGCATAACTCGAAGAAGCAAAAACAGTCTGGGGCTGAGGACGGAGAGGACAAGCCAAGTGTAGATGTTGAAGGGAATTCCATCGCAAGCATGTCTTTTGCTGACCAGGATAGGTAACACAATAGCGACTATTCTGAATACTAATAAACGAAGGGATGGCATGTTTCAGTTCCATTAATTTCGTGCCAGTTCGAACAGGGTAGACAAGTTCAGCGGAATAAAGTTCGTCCTGTATACTGTAAATCTTACTGTATTTTTCAAGAACATTTTGGATATCAGTATGTGTCAACTCTAAGGAAGTGACATGCAGTTTCACGGTTAAAATACTAACATCAGCCCAAGTCACCTTTATATCGTATGACCTCTGGGAATCATTAAACTTTGCAACAAGATTTGCATCACGAAGAATTTTCTCACATAACTGTGAAGAGACCAGTTTGACGAAAACACACTTACGATACATATCCATTTCTATACTCAACACTTGATCAATAGTAAACGAAAAAGTGTTCTGCAACCACTCATGTATCACAAGAGACATTGGTCGTTGAGAGACAGGGCAGAAATCAAACTTTAGTGTGTTTACTCGTTTAAGGTTTGACATCTTCAAATGCAGCACAGTAGTCAATAAGAAGTAAACAAACTTTTCCTTAAAAAAAAGCACTTCGAAGACAATAAACATAAGCTTCTCTGTATATAACTAGGCAAAACAAACACTCAACACGTTAAGGTGAAGTATTTAACGACCAAGGCTGGGAAGTGAGTCAATCACAGAGAGCGAGCAGCACACGTCCACACACTCCAGCAACCAAACACGTTATGACTAATGACCCAAACCGCTCGACCAATTCGTATGTCTTCTGTGCGTCTCTTTAGACTTTTGGGTAAAGTATTTTCCTGCTTCACACTTCTTTTTGTTTATGTCGATACGACTATAAGTTTGTGGTGAATATTTGGCAGTTACAGGTCTTGCAATGCATAAAAGTCTTTTTCATATAAATTATGTTCAATTTTACGTCCTAATAACTTATATACAACAGGTTGAATCTGTGAAATGATTGGGGTTGGAGTGATCGTAAATGTTTTCATAGTTAGGAACCTGGATATGCAAACCCGCTTAACGTGGGGATTTACTTTTAAGAAATTTGGTACAATTTTTAAGGTGTGTAACATCCTAAAATAGAAGGTAATATCATGATGCAGTGTGTAAATTGTTTTATGATGTTTTTTCGTAGCCTAATTTATATAAATGTACAAACTGAGGATCTTTGAATAACGACATTATATATAAAACTGGTGTTTTCCGATCCCGGACTGCATCATCATACAACTTTATTTTGAATAAGTGTCGTTATAAACACTCTTCGATAGTACCCAGCTTCTCATCGGTGAACAGAATCTGTCTGTGACGATTTTGCGCTTACCACTGAAGCAGTTTACTTTTACACTTCCTTTGCTCCATTAGACGCGGCGTCAGAAAGTGTTCCGTTCACCGTCGGTATAGTACAGTAAAATTAGCTCCGAACCCGGGGCATCCAAAAAAAAAAAAAACAAAGGTTTGAGTGTTCCACATTGTTCATTACACTTTACTTTAAATGTGGTAGAAAGTCTCCGCCAAAAGACTATCGGGTTTTGGAGGGGAGAGGGGGGCGGGGGGTTGGTATGAGTTGTTGAAATTAGTTTAGAAAAATGATAATACTGTTGATCAAAAGCATATTCATAATATTAGTAACTTTAATATACAATCCTTGACATCTAATTTATATGCTTGACACCTATAAAACAAATACAGTAAACTCTCGATTATCCGCGATCTTCTTTACTGAAGAAAATCTACGTAGGAAAATAAAATCACAAAAAGGAAAAGGTATTTTAACACTTAAAAACAAAGCCAGTGGACTCTTTTTATGAGAAAGCAAATCAACAAACTTGTCTGTTTAGGTAGTAATAATGTTATTTGTAGAGATTCGCCTGTAAATTTCAATTCAATTTGACATTAAGAAGAGGTATGCATTGTAGTTCTACATAACATGTGTCTGTTTTCAAATGATCGACTAAATTGTAAAAAAGAAATTTTGTGTAGATGTATTCTTCTTTGTCCATTTTGCGCACTGTCCGGTATAAGTTTGCCGCGACACCCAATTACAAGGATAATTAGAGTGTACTGTATGGAAAGCAAAAAACCATATATAATTAGACAAACCAAAAACGAAAATTATTACCTTAACGCATTAAGCACAGAGAGTTTTCATTTCTCTTCATCATTCTCATCACTATCTGAATTTGTTTCAGAAAATTCTTGCATATCCTCCTCATCTGTCAACACATCTTCTTCCGCATCAGAATCAGTGGCAAAATCTGTATTACTGCATCCATATCCAGCGCAGTTAGTACACATGGTTGTGCACTGAAGGGCACTTCTTCGGCAATCACATTCGCTTAAACACTCTTCTGTGCATAAACAAGAGATGAGGCGAGGCAACCATTCTGGAACTGCAGCAAGAGTTGTTGGTGTTGGACGCCTACGCAGATATCCACTGACCTCCTTCCAGCCCCATTTTAGTGGGCTTTTCTTGAATCCATTCCACTGTTGTACTTGGTGGTAGACTCTCAGTGAATGTTCCCTTGCTGCAGCTTTCGTTGGAGGTAGAGTAGCTAACTTAAACTCATCTTGCACTGGCTGTCTTGCAACTGTCATTAAATATATCTGGTGACGTGTCTTGTGGGAATCATATAAAGATAGAAAAAAATCATGGCCAGCTTCAGCAATATCGTCTGCCTGTGCATTAGGATAATTAAAAATAAGCAATTTTTTTCTGAGTTCCTCATCAATTTTAACTGTTTTAAATGGGACTGTCTTACCTTTCCTATATATTGAGGACACAGAGTCACAGCCTGCA
The DNA here is from genome assembly GCF_964235325.1 of Thermobia domestica. Lineage (NCBI taxonomy): Eukaryota > Metazoa > Arthropoda > Insecta > Zygentoma > Lepismatidae > Thermobia > Thermobia domestica. The sequence continues at coordinate 39,417,081 of NC_137464.1, forward strand.
AAGGCATAAATACACAACAGAACTTCCTTCATGTCCCCTATTTCATGCTGCATTTCCTGAATATTGTAAATTTTATTTGACTGATTTCCTTTACCAGGCACAATCATCTTTAAGCGTAAGCTGCAGTATGGGGGTGCAAGAGTAATTAACAAAACCAACAGATCTGTATCATTACTCGCACCTCCATCCATTTTAAGCCTCTGCGATTGCTGTCGAAACAATCAAAGTATCTGCATCCCCATATGCTTGAAGCACATGGCACCCTCTTTCCTTCAAGTGTAATGTCAGAAGGGGTATTAACTGTTCCTTGTTGTTGTGGTTGGCAAGGAAATCACTCTGCCCAAAGGTGATGTGAATGTGGTCTTCTACTTTCACATCTATGTTGCTAGCTGACCGAGACCTTCGCACATGTTCCTCATCTTTTGTGTTGAGTTCTTCCCTATAACCATCGAACACGACAGTAGCTCTTCCGTAAGGGGAGAGAACATAGTCACTATATTGTCGACATATTACTTGAAACGTTGCAGGGCGTTGCCAAACAACACGATGTAGAAGATGCCCTCCATCGACCACATACGATACCCTCAGTGCCATCTCATCATCAGGAGGTAGATTGGTTCCTGCACTTGGTAACACTTTTAGGATTGAAGACTTGGTTCCTTTCCTCATCAAACCAGTTTCATCGAACAGTGAGGGAGAGTATGTACATAGTTCATATTTAAATATTTCTCTTAAATGTCCTGTTCTCACACTACAAACCATGCGATGGAACAACTGGTTGGGGTTGACGTGAGTGGTGTCATTTCGGATAGTGACAGATTTTTTCACGGCTGCTAGCGATTTGACGGTATACTTCCTTTTTAAATGGATTTCACTGAATTTCAGCCCCTTGATCTCTTTTATTGCAGAAAGACCAATATCACTGGGCTCGTCACAATTTGTAGTAGAGTCAGCCAATACACCTGTAGAGAGAGAAGACAGCTGAGGATGTTTTGTAAAAGGGTTGTGCAGTCGAAACCAAGTTATTAAACTTTTAGGTGCTTGGCATTTAGTTTCTAGTTTGCATCACGTAACTCTACGTGTTGCTCTGAGGAAGCATAATTAATAGATGCAAATTTCTCAACTGCCTCTACGATTCTGGAGTTTGCAGGCATCGACTTCACCCATGTAGCGATAGTTGATGCAGTGATTCCTTTGCCACCAGTCAACCCACAGCTGTTTTTCATCGCTCGCATTAACACTTGTTCGATGGTCATATCGTTCGAAACACCGCACCAAAATTTGTTACTTCGGCGAATGGTGAAGAACCCTCTGGTCATAAATTTGTCGAACTCTTCTTCGGGTAATAAACTCAGTAGATATAGGCAATCTTGCAAGTACACATGCACCGATTTCGCATAATTCAAGTGTCCTGTGGCATGGAGAAAAGGCAGTATTTGCTGCACACAGTGAAGATGGAGGTAAAAAATCTCCAGTTCTTTCTGCTTTTATGAACATCTTGATAAGATGTACCATTTCTATGAATTGAATCCACATTTTTTTGTGTTCTACCATGTTCCTTGAAATTTTGCAGCTGCTCATCTAAAGTATTTGCTAAATTCTTGACTGCAGTAGACCTCACTATCTCATCAGCACCTATTGTCCAAGAAGTTAATTGCGAATAGAGTGCCTTTAAATCTTCCTTGTTAACATCAGGATCGTGTTTCTCAAGGAAAATTGTTGTAAGGGCTTCTTGGGTTAGGAACAAAGCACGAATAGATCTGGAATATGCTTTCCCCTGCATCATTTGCGGAATGCTGTTTTTTTGCGTATACTTGACTCCACACCTTTTCCAAACTACTTCCAACCATTATGTGACCTACTGATCCTATAAAAGAAAGGAGAAAGTGGAACCCTCCAAGGCGAATGAATAGTGAGTTCAGAGGGCTACTGAGAGGGGCTGCAGCTACAATTTCCCGAGCCTTGGCATATAATGGTTGATCGAACGTAACCATCGTGCAAGCCTGACCCTGCTTAGCACCTTCCTGAGCAGCATAAAGGAGAACGGTGTAAATAGTGGAAGGGTTTGAGGGTGCTAAATTCACAAATGGAAGAGCCAAAACTGCTGATGTTTCATACGGTTGTCCAGCATGCAGCCCTTCCATACAACCACTCCAACCAGGCCTACTATCGATACACGAACCATAAAGCCAAATACCAGACAACAAAAACATATTCAAAGTGTGGGTGGTAATAGCTGATAAAGGTTTAATTTGCATTACTTTCCAATTTAAAGCAGTTATAAGTGTATACCCAGATGTATCTGGACGTTTGTATATTTGTAATTCTGTTAACCCACTGTGTTCAATTTCTTTTGTTCTGACATTCCCTGAACAAACAGAGATACTAAGATGTTTAACGGTGAATGTTTGTACCGAAATGTAGCGTCAGTAAGAGCATCAGTCTGCAGGATGTCCAAGAATAGCGGATGACCTGTTTGTATACGTGAAGTGATATACTTTAGTCGTAGTTCTGCGAGGTGTTTGTGATTTTTGAAAAATCGATATACTCATATGTCAGCCATGTAGGGTAAGGAAGCTTAATACGATAAGCCAGCCGAATAGCATGTCGCTCCAAGATGCAGAGTTTTTCGTAATATGACGCAGAAGCATTGCTCCAGGCGGTGTGTCCAAAAGTGAGGATGGGTCGGAGGAATGCCTTATAGGTGTGAAGTATCACTTCAGCTTTCAGACCCCAAGTCGTGCCTGTGAGACGGCGCAATAGATTTAACCGCATGTGAGCCTTAGCTGTTAGCTTTTTCAGGTGAGCATTCCAAGTGAGTTTTGAGTCGAAAACCACGCCTAGGTAAGTAGCAGTAGGGGTAGGGCGTACACGGTATCCATCAACAGTTACTTGCAAAAGATTCGGATTTCTGTAAACTCGGGAACGTCTTTTTGGAGGCAAGAATATGATTGCTTGAGTCTTTTCTGTATTAATGGTTAAATGCCATCGCTTGCACCACTTGATGTTATTATCGAGAGCTCTTTGTAAAAGAATATTAAGTTGTTGGATAGTTTTACCAAGAGCAAGAAAAGCGGTGTCGTCTGCGTATTAAAAAGTAAAAACATTGCGTGGAACTGCAGGGATATCAGAAGCGTATAGGATATACAATAAAGGGCTGAGAGCAGAACCCTGAAGAACCCAAGTAAGCGGAAAGATAGGCCAAGATAGAGCATTGCCGACTGTAACATAAGCAATGCGATTTGTAAGGAAAGAATATACTATCTTCAAATAGCAAAGTGGAAACTTGAATGATTGTAATTTTTTGATTAAGCCGTAATGCCAAACTTTATCAAAAGCCTTTTCTAAATTCATAAGAATGAGGCAAGAAGGGAAGGCTTTATTATACTGGTTAGTGATTATGGTGCTGAGGCGAAGTAGCTGGTCATTTATAGAGAAGTTAGGCCGAAAGCCGGCTTGATGGATGGGTAGTAGAGTAGTTGTCTCAAGATACTTATAAAGACGGCAGACAAGAATTTTCTCAAAAATTTTACTGAAGACTGATGTCAGTTGAATTGGTCTGTAAGAGGAAACAGGATGTACAGGCTTGTTCGGTTTATGGAACATGCAAATTTTTGATACTTTCCAGTCTGAGGGATAGAAACCAGTTCTGAGAATGAAGTTGTATATCTCCACCAGTAGTAGTAGAAGTGATTGCGGGGCTTCTTTAATATGTCGATAGCAAATGTTATCAACCCCAGGGGCTGTGTTCTTTTTCCGCCTGAGAGCAATGTGAAGTTCATCTGTAGTAATTGGTGCGGTGAGTGGATGTTCCAGATCAATGACGTGGTCTGCAGAAGGTTGTAAAGCAGGAATGCAAGAGATGTCTGTCCGTTCAGAGATCTTAGAGGCAGCTGTTGGAGCAAAAACTGTCTGTAGCTGACTAGCAAAAGCGTTAGCTTTCTCTTGGTCTGAGAAAAGAGGGGTGCCATCTAAGATTAGAGAATAAGTGGTTGTAGTATTCTTGCCAGTTAGTTGATTAAACCTCTTCCAATAGCGTGATGGGTGTGCTTCCTCAGATAAGGTATTACAAGTCTTAATCCAACTGCGACGTTTATATGCAGCAAGATAATTACGAACCGCTCGTTGCCATTGGCGATGTTGATGAAGATAGACATCATTCCCTGTTCGATGGTATTCACGGAGATGTTTGCTAGCCTTATGTATCAGAGTGACATACGTCGGTGGTAGTTTTAGCTTGTGGAGAGTCACTTGAACAGTTGGAATGTTATGGTGAGCACTGGTTCGTATTGCCTCAGTGAGAGTAGTAAGACACGAAGCCAACTCAGGTTCTGTAGCTGGAGCTGCTACACTTGAAAGAGAGTGTTCGATGTCTTGCCGAAAATGAGGCCAATTCGCTTTGTCAAATCTAGGAACACGTCGCGGTGCAATTACCTGTCGTGGCGGTTGTCCTCAAGTTAATGTTAATTTAACTGGATGATGATCGCTTCCGATGGAATCGAGAACTTCAAGCTGACAGTCGTTAACAAGGTTTATAGATGTAATTACGACATCTGGTGTAGTCTGACTGATTGGTCTGGTGTGAGTAGGAAGGACATGAAGATGCAGCTGCAGATTGTCAGTTAAGAACTGCTGAAAATTTGCCTTTTCGCGAGCACTACGACTATGGATATTTATATCCGCCATGATAATAATATTACGAAAGTTATTGGCTATATATTCAAAATACTGTAATGGTATGGGTTGGCGTGGTTGAATATAGATTGTGCTAAAATTAACTATTAATGATGGAAAGTATATAGAGTAAAGTAAGTATTCCGGGAGATATGCAAAAACTTGAGGAGTATATGCTCTTACTGGATATTTGGGAGAATAACCTATTGCAACCCCTCCTTGAGCACGTGCCACATGATCGGGATAATCGTGGCGTTGTATCTGGTAACTAGAAAAATGGGCTAACACGTTCGGTCTTAAGGCGGTGAAACAACTACTGGTAGTACCACTTGTTATTCTTGATCTATGTGCCTTTGTTTGGAAGACATAGTAAATGATCAGAAACAGGTTTTAAACGTAAAAGGTAAAGTAGATACACAAGAGAATGTCGTTTACATTTTTTTAAACATTAATCTTAAAAAATAATGATGCATGTTGATTTAAAAATAAGAATACGCAGAGGAAATGTCGAGATTTCGTAATTTAGAGACATCTGCGGAGCAAAAATATAACTGTACCTTTAACAAAGAGAAAAAATAATTTTCTAATCTCTTTCCTTCTACTCCTTCCCTCTCCCAAACCCGACACTATTTCTGCGGAGACTTTTTACCACACTTAGAGTAAAGGGTAATAAATAATTTGGAACAGCCAAACCTTTGTTTTTTTGGATGCCTGGGTTTTGATGTTTTTCTGCCTAATTTTATTGTACTAGTAGGCTAGAATACCAAGATCGTCTCTGAGCAGCCTGGAGATCGTTCTCTTGGAGATATTCATCTCATGGGCCATTATTTTCTTCTTTCGTACAAGATTTCTCCTCACTCGTGCCACCACTTCTTTCACAGCTTCTGGAGTCCTTGCACTTTATGGTCGGCAAGCTCTCGGGCTATCCTGAACAGATCCAGTGTTAAGGAACCGCTGGACCGTGTGGTGCACAATCATGCGACTGATGTTAAGTTTTTTTAGTGTGTTAAAAATTTCACTTGTCGGTTTTCCAACTTTGTGTAGCGCTATCACTTCTATCTATACAGGTTAGATGTATCCCTTTCTACAGCAGTACTCTCAATGCATGATCACACTTTCTACCGCCAGTTTCGTTCTTTCTACTCACAACAAATAGTGTTGCAGCCTCTGGTACTTTGGTAATAGTATTTATGGCTAATATATATGCAATACATATTCACGTTTGTATGGGCGCCCTTTTGGTAAACTTGTTCACCGAACTCGTTAATATTCCAGTACGGGCCTGCTCTCTTTCCATTCGCACTTATGATTCAAAGTTGCTAATGCTTCAAAGTTCGGATAACGCAAATTTCCGGACACCCTGTACATTGGCGTAGTATTTTGTAATATTAGACCACTTTACCCCAACACACACTAACGTTGGATCAAGCAACAAATTTTGGGTGCGTGGCTGATTGATAGAAGACATCAAATTAAACAAAAACACAATTTTTAAGTAAAATTGTCATTATGATCTTAGAGAAAAATTTAGAACATGATTTTTATAATGCTGAGATGTCGCCCTTTGACAATGTTAATTGCGAGATAATATTTCGCAAGAAATTTAGATTATTTATTTAGGTATAGTGTACGTATAAACACATTATTAGCTAGGTTGCTGTGGTGGATTATTTTTTATGTTTTTTAACGGCCATACCCAATTTCTAACGATGACGCAAATACTCCTCACCGTCGCAGTTAAATTATTTATTATATTCATAAAAGAAAATGTACGGTTCGAGAATATTCGTATACTGATACGTTGTAATTAATTTTACATTCTAGCACTTTAATCACATATTATTATTATTATTATTTTGTTTCTCGGAAAGTAAATATTCACTGTTCTCAATTTGATATGAAATTCTACTGATGTGAATTTCATGTGGTTATTTACGAAGGGTAAACTCCATACAATTTATTTATGGGCAATTGCGGTTTCTTCTTCATATCACTTTGAGTAAAGGAAAAATTAATAATCCAGTGTTGAATTCATCATTAATGCCCGTAATGACTAATTAATTCAATTATTATACAAAGTGTTAATATGCACGGTTAACAATGCTGAAAAAGTAAATCTACTCATAGAAACATGAAGATAAAATGCCAGTAAATATTTCCCTGGAGTCGCTTAGTTTGAGTTACAAGGCGTCGAAAGCGTGGGAACTTATACATTAGAGGTGAATATCTCCAAAACTAGTTACCACTGAGCTGAGGTGACATGTTCTTAGATTGTAATTTGCTCTATTCCAGAAAGCATGATTCAGAATTCTACAGTGGCGGCGCAAGGGATTTCCCCACAGGAAGTGAGGCAGGGATTCCCGGATATTTCGTTAGAATAGATAAGTCTATTCATAACGTATGGTCGGGTCAGCGAAAAGTTGTTGACAGAAAATCGATACCTTGATCAGAATCAAATGGCGAAGGGTTTTGATTTTTTTTTTGCTTGGTTGCATAATTACAGAAGTAATGGTGATAAAAAGCAATTAAATAAAATCTTCAGTTTAAATGTCTCACGATCATACCTTGTGGCCTAAAGAAGACAGATAGGCCTATTTATGGCATTTAATGCTTTTAAAGAATTAGTGCCATGGCAATTTGCGAGATAATAGGAGTATATCCCTCCAAAAGTACGGTCACGATGTTTTCCAACACAAACTTACTTGACCTGGGATTGAAAGAGGAACCCCTTGCAGTAGAGATAAAGGCTGTACCACTAACTCACCTCACTATATACTCCTTCATCCCTTTCTCTGTAGCGGACAAAATAATGCTTACAAAGCATGGAACGTGATGACACATTAAAGTAACAAAGTAATTATGCAACAAAAAGTTGAGAAGGAGGTAGACATCTCGAGGAACATGAGTTAATGAATTTTCTAAATGGATAATGGTAAAGGCGAGAATGCTACAGACGTAACTTGACAGGTGGAGCAGAAAGGGACACAACATGAACTGTTCATGTATGGCAAAATCACACGTGTAAAATGGGTTTCCGTTCTCAATCGCCCGACAAATTCGAACTCGACTCTAGATAAGTCGTTGAAAGATATTCTAAAGTTGCATATCTGTACGATAGAGGCAAAATGAGAAACGAGCCAGGGACTATGTTGAAACTTGAAACTTTCCTCCATTCGTCTCATTATACTGATGTCATCGATGAACCTGTTTTTGCCTGGTACAGTCAAGTACGCTTGACCATGGTGGAAAGACTACAAGGTGGCTGCATGCGCATGTCGCCTTGAGCGCTGTCGTGGCTGTGACGTCATCTGGTTTGCAAACGAGAACGGGAAAAGGCGCGGCTTTTTAAGTGACAAGTGGAAATCCTTTGTTACTTTGTTCTTTTAAATGATATCGAGAATGTCTAACTGTGCAGTGTACGGTTGTAGTAATTATTACAGAAAAACTAAAGGGACTAATATAAAATACTTTAAATTTCCTCAAAAAGAGGGGGAATGTCTCCAGAAATGGATTTTAGCTTGCAGGCGACAGGACAAAATAAACCTAAAATATTGTAAGTTTTACATAAAAGTAATAAATAAATGCAATGTTAAATGAAATTATAAAAAAGCGACTACATTATGTAGTTTATTTTTAGTATTAATAGTATGTAATAGTTGTATATAGAACTATAGTAGCTTGTGTTGATTCTGCATACAAAAATCCAATAGTACGATTTAAAAAGTTGAAGATTGAGACAGGACCCGGAACCGACATGAAGGAGGGGAACCGACAGAGGTTATCATTTCTATCATCATTTCCTTCTACATAAGATATTGAGACAAAATTTTCTCCACAGAGGCAGGCATGTAACTCGAGAAGGAAGGCACGATGATCTAGGAGGCTTACCTCCCTCGAGTTACGCAAATGGAGAGCATTGAACGCGTTAAAGTAGTTCAGGTCCCATTTCATTCTGGAGGTCTGCATTCCCTGTAGCCTCGGTGCTAAAACGGGACGTGTCACTTCAAATTAACTAACTAATGGAAGGTTTGTAATAACGATTAACGCTTACAAAGATATATAACAATGTATTAGATCAACAGAATAAAGTATCCACCCACTATGTCAGGGCGACATTGTCGGGACATTTTTACACTCAGATTTTGAAATTTTTGTTCATTTTAATCATAACTTTGGATAATTACATATACATATTTAGGTCCCCCCTCCAGAATTACAAAATTAAGAATGACTGCAGTAAATTTAAAAATATGGTAGATTCTCAACCAATCAAGGAAGCACGGTGGCTCAGTGGCAGAAGGTTCACCTCTGGCCAAGGGATACTGGTCCGCTTCTCGGTCAAGTGAGTTTGTGGTGCACAACATCGTGTCCGTGAGTTTCTCGGGGTACTCCCGCATTCTCACTCCACCGAGTTCCACATAATCATTCACTTGCATTTACCTTTTGCCTTCTTTAGTCCACGGGAGAGAAAAGAGAAGGCTTATCAAGAAAATTAAGAAAATTACGTAATTTTATGGTTTATATGTTTTCTAGTCTAGCTGTAACACCCCTACATCGTCTTCATCTATGCCTAATGCTTTGTTTCTTGCTTGAAATAGTGAAGTTGCAATTGCTTTGTTTGAGTTGCTTTGTATATACATATTTATTTCTATATATTTTTAGAACACAATAGTATATGTAACGTTTTATTTCGTATAAATGTTTAATAATACAGTTTGTTATGGCGTAAATTTGACACTAATATTCGGAGAACTGTCAGTTTCACCAAACCTTTTGTTTAAACATAAATTCTATAAATAAGCGATCAGCGACTGCAAATAAGATGTTTTTTTTTTTATATATATATAAATCAAAAATAAAAACGATGTTTAAAATATTAAATACGTGCGTCCCTGCTCAATAAAGTTTTTAACGTACCTTGAGATTCTGACCAAAATTACTTGGAAGCAACCTCTTAAAAAAACTGCCCAAGCATAACGAAAATATACGTACGTTCATTTATGTTTACGAAAACCATGAATTCTTCCTTGAGATATTCTCAAAATTTATATAGAGAAAAGAAAGAAAGAAAGAAAAAGCAGAAAATGTAGTGAGTAATATTGGCTTGTTCAAGCTTCAAACTTGTTTAATATGAACTGATATTGCTGTTTCTTTTGCTATTGTAAATATCTTCCTTTGAATTCACTTAGCTTAGGCATTGATTACATTACGTTTATATAATTATTGTTTGTACTAAAATTTTTACTTCGTTGAAGATCACTGTAAATAGAAGAGAAGTCTGCGTGTAAGATACCAGCGAGCCAACAAGAATGTAGTACTGCATTGCATCCACCTTGTAGTATTTTCACCATGCGCTTGACATTTCTATGATCATCGCAAAAATTGTAATGACATGAGAATGTTAACGTTTCGTGTTGCGATAGGTACGACGCACACTAGATATTGCTTCTCACCCCATAGAAAGAAACGCAACTAAGTTATGATTAGGCAAGCATGATGCCCAAGGCATAGGCCCAATCCAACATTTTGCCAATATTTGATTTAGTACGTTTCTGATAACTTACGCCAAAATGTGTAGGTACGCCATCGCGTTGGAACCACATTCATTACCAAACTGCTGATGACATATTCGTTAGTAATTCCGATAAAACATCACGTAAAGCAATTGCTGCCACAAAGACAGATAAGCAACAAATAAGAACCATCAGATTGTCCCATGCCAAAGAGTAGCAAGTAGATTTCGACAGTCTAAAATGAATGTTCTACCTTTTGAACATATCAGTTCTCGTTAATATTGCCAATGATTGATTGCAGGGATTAATGACAGATCTGATTAGGAAACAAGAATGCTCCTTAACTACAAGTTTGATTAATGATTATATATGTTTTTCAGAAAACTAGTAACTATCAAGAACATGGTAATTTAGAGTACAAAAATGGGACTGCAGATGTTTCTCTAAACATTAATTAGATCTTTTGTGTTCAAATTCTTGGTCGGAGGAGAAGTATAAACTAATTTGGTGTTTATTTCTTTCTTTTCTTAGAACATAGAATTAGCGACGATTTCAGAAGGCTTCAACCGGAAGGGAACTCGAAATAAACAGTGGATGAAACTAATAGTGCAAAGATATTGGTGACTTTTGTTGAGCCCAAACTGAAAAATACTGTAGGGAATTTCTTTGCTCCGGGATCAAAATTTCCATCCCAGGACACCCCCTGAAATCATCACATTTAAGATTATTCCTTTACAAGATATTGTTTAAATAATTGAATGATTTATAATTGTACATTTGGTTCCAAGGATACATTTTCACTTGAAAGAAGTTAATGTCAAGAAGGTTAATGTTACCAGACATCAAACCAGTCTATAGATACACTTTTCACTCCAGTGGCACTTTACTTTAATAAAAATCAAGAATAAACACACCAGGAACATTTGACAAGATAGGACAATGCATTACAGCACTCATGGCACTTGGATATATTCAACTTTGAGGTTAAGTGACTAAGGCATTTGATTACGTTTGGATTTGAGTTTGGCGTTCTTGTGTGTAGCAAAGCTATTTGAGATGTGGACCTAGAGCTTAACGCTGGATCCGAATCACGTGTGCTCTTATGCTACTATGAATTTAACCCAGGTCTCTCGCGCCAAAGACGCATATGCTAACTCTATAACCATGAGAGATCTTTGCGTTTGATTACGACTTTGGTTCTTGGTGCAGTATTTGCTTCCAGTACAAACCCGAGTAATAGTTCTCATTCAACAGTTGCATGTGTCTCGTCTCATATGAATCGCTGATTTGAGAAACGTCATAAGTCAGCCATATGCCGAAAATAATTTAACATGCTGCTTTGATTTTTGAATAGTAACTACACCCTTGGGTTGACATATGTCAGAAGTCACGCTAATAGTATATGCAATATCGAGGTGCAACAAGTGTCCCTAAGTTCAGAATTGTCACAAATCATTGACCTACGGCATTATTGACATTATTGACTCATGACGTTCCTCAAAGCAGCGATTTATATATCCTAGGAGCTGAAAAGGAAGTTGAAGTCTAATCAATCAATTAAAAATTTAAATATCAAAGGCGCTGTTTGATGTATTTTTAGTGGATATTATTTAGGCACCATGATTAATGCATGGACATATTTTACTTGTATATTGTACATTAACAAAACTTGGTTTTATCTAGATCTGCTGGAGTAAAATATAAAATGACAGCAAAGATTAAGCAGTAACACATAGACGGGTCATATTATTGATGTGCGAATATTAAAAAAATCAACTTCTTGTTCACCTCAACCATAGGTTGGTGGGCAACATGGAAATGTTAAGACTTTTCTCTCCCTTGGGAGAGCTGTTTTATACTTTAATAAGACCTCTTCTCCGTAACTGCATCTAGATATTCTATCCTTGGTATGTCTCATCCTGGTTTCCCTTCTTCCTTTCCCTCTATCAGCACAGTGATCCACTCGGAGTGTCGAATAAGATGACCAAGCATGCTGTTTCTTCTTTCTCCTATTATCCTCATGATCTGTCGTCTTTCATTAGCTTCCTTTAGTACGTCTTCAGTCCTTTTCCTTTCGGTCCATGATATGCTCAGCATTCTGCGCCAACATCACATTTCAAATGCTTCCAGCTTGGATATTTCAGCTTTTCTCAATGTCCACGTATCCATTAAGTGCTTTAATTAATAATAAAGAATGATCGCTTGTATAAATATTTCTTACTCCAAACATACATTCAACTTATGGGCTTTCTTACATTTACTACTTAATGTGGCTACTGTCACTGGAATCGTACACATAAATTTATTTCGGAAGATACTAAGCTTCTAGGAGAGAAATTATATTAAAATTTGTAAAGTATCCCTCAAATTACACTAAATTTACAGAAAAGTCGGGATTTCGGGATTCCAAACCCCCAAGATTCACCCCCCGAGTACGTCACTGATTATAACTGATTTTCGATAGATAAGTTATCAACTGTTTTGAAGTTTTCTGAAGAATTGTAATCCTTCTTTCACATGTGATTAAAATAATACGAACTTTAGCTTTTAAGGCAATTTAGAACGGTCGCTGGAATTGGAGGAACCAGTAAGTGGGCCTCGATAATAATCTTGGTTTTAAACATTAAAATATTTTTGCAGATAAATACATTTTCCAATATCTAAAGAAATGCGTCACTTAAGTGAGAAACGGTATAACGTTTAATCTTTAAAATTTCTCTATACAGCGATAAGATACAATAAATTGAGATTTTCTTCCTCCAAACAAACATCATTCATTTTGGGAGCTTTTGCTGTACATCAGTGTGGTTGAAAGGACAACGCGTTTGCAGTGCCAGCTACGCCTCTAGTGGTTATTTTATAACTCTATGAATACAACATTACAGACAGCAAGCCAATTAGCTGTAAATGCAGGAGTTCAAGTGTAGAGGGTACTAGACTTTGGATTTATAAAAATCGTATTAAACAGAGGTGGCACGAGCAGGCTGGCAACCAGACCAAAAATGTAGATGGGTCCGGTAGAAGTTAGTGGGGGGGGGCGATCCAACCATATTATAATTCTTCACCATTTTATAGTTCATTTGCAAGCCTACCGTAAAACTTTTAAGGGGGCGGGCCCCCTAGCTCCCTCGTTGATACGGGTCTGGGCTCGAGAGTAAAAATTAAAGTTCTTCGCTTGAAGCTAAGAGGGTAAAGACTATCTAATGTATTAATTATTGTGATACCAATCTTTACATTAACAAAGTTTACTTCTTTAAGTTTTAAACGAAAATACTTTTAATTATTACTAGTTTCGACTTCTTCACGAGGCGCCTCTGAAATTATTGAAGTGTTTTACTGTTAATTTATGTTGACAGTATTGTGAGTTCCAAACAGGGGCGTTAATATTGTAAAGAGACAAATGCTCCCTTTGAGTTTGAAAATATTATATGTAATATAGATAGATTGTTATAGATATATATATTACATTAAATAATAATATGCTAATGAAAGATGGTAAATTATACTGATCTTGATAGAGTAAATCCTACAATTCCCCCCCACCCACCCCACCTACACACACACACACGAGCAAGACCTGAAATGATACTATTTCTTCAAATACGAAAAAAAAAAAAAAAAGAACAGAAAACAATGGGAATTGATCCCCAAATTCAAGGATTAGTTGCATTCTATAGGTTAGGACATCACTAAAGCATGCTGTTTTTGTGTAGTAGTAATAGTAGTAGTGGTGGAACTTGACCTTTCGCCTCATTCAGTAGTGGTTTGCGTCAACGTAACTCAACATTTGAAACCAATAGTCGACATAGCAGTTATAATTACTGTAGTCTAACGATTATTCGAGTTTCGATTAACCGACTCTCTGCATTAACCGAGACAATATAAAATAATAATAATAATAATAATAATAATAATAATAATAATAATAATAATAATAATAATAATGGTAATTCGTCCACTTTGTACACACAACTTTATTGATAAAAGAAGTGATTTACGTATGTTACGGAACATAGCTGATACAACGTCAGGAAGCGAAGGGGGTTAGAAGCTCCTCAGGGCTCGTTTCATTCCACCTTTGGTCCATGATAATACCACTTGATACTGCCTTATGCTCGCGTAGTGTAACTTCGATATAAATCTAACCTCACCCGAAATATTCGGGCTCAACCGTCTGTCATCGTGTATGGCTGTAATATATACGCTTTTGATATACGGATTCAGTTCGCAAGAATATATTTTGAGTGTGATTTTATTGTTCTTTTGCAATCGGAAATGATAGACATCAATTAGCGCTCCGGTTTCAATATTAACCTCCTACTTTCCATGTATCATTTTCCAATGTGCGTACTTTAATACCGGTTTTGTTTACTGTTAAACAATTGTCTAGAACGTTACATAGGGCATAGTTATTGTGCGCGCTTGAGGAAAGCATTCACATTACTGATAAAAACAATTATTTGCATTGTGGAACATTTGGACTGAGAAAGGGAAATTCTGATGTTCTGAAGGGATGGCAGATTGTTTCAGATTGGCAACACTGACCGGAGACCAAAGATAAAGGTTTTCCTTTTCCGATGTCGAAATAAATCTCGAAGTTGCTAATTGTATATCGTCAAAACAAACACATGTAATTGAATGCTCCTTTAGACCTGAAATCTACTGAGACAATACACTTTTTTCTTTTCTGTCAGTAAGGTGCTGTCATCTAAGGAGAAATAGTGGAACTAAGCCTTGCCTTGCATCCACTAACAAATTTCCGCATCTACATAGTTATCACTGGTACGCAAGGAGTTAATCTTCATAGAGATAGCAAATAATGGCTTTTTGATAGTTTGCTGCCCTGTCTGTGATAGTTAAAGGACACCTTTTTGCCATACATAATAGGAAATGTCCGTATTAAATGAACCGGTATCTCTGGTAACACTAGTCTATATTTTACTTCTACAACTGACGTCATTTGCTATCAGGAAGGCTACTTCGCAACCTTACCGCTTACATCTCGTACATTTATGTATATTTTTTAATCTCTTTAAGTAGTATCGTATAGTTGATACCGTTCTCCTACTTCCAATCACATTATTGTCATATTTTTTACATTTGTTGTCAACTCATATTCTTCACAACTTTCATGCTTGCAATATTAGTTTTTATTAAGAGGAAGTAGAAGAAATAACGTATTATATTTTAAAAAATAGAGTTGCGTCAATATCAAAAGTTAGTCATTTGGATGTATAATGGGATCACATGAACGCATTCACCGGAACCAAATAGAAATCCTGGTAAATGGAAAATTATCCATTTATTCAAGGTTCAATGCTTAACAGTCACACAGAAACTATTGTGGATACACATTTAATGGAGTACACTCTATACTGACATAATTTCTCATAAGTCGTACACCTACGCAAAATTATAGTGCAGTGTACACTAACAGATATGTGGGCGAAGATATTTCTCATTGGAAATTGAGAGTTGATTATCTCTGCGATATGTTACCAAGTTAACCTAGTTCTGTCTAAGAGGATAGGGTTTCGTATTATTTGTTGTCACCGTAAGTATTACAATAACCGAACATAGGCTACTGGTAATGGTTCTCAGTTTGTAATTATTTGGTTCCGGTCTTGAAGGCACTAGCAAGTCAAATAAATACTGTTTCCAATGTAGTAATTCACTTACAGTTAATTGAAAACAAACTTTCAGCCATTACAATTCCGTAAACTAGAATAGATCTTGTCAAATATCATAGCAGAATATTCTTTCATACATCATACTTTATTCCGATAACCCGTTCGTCACATAGTAAAAATACGTTTGTGGAAATAATTTGGAAAATGTATATATACTCTCTTTCGCTCCCTTTTCATAGGATACATATTTCAATTAATAGGGTTATTGCGAAACTGTATGAGTATTAACGTCCCTGATTGCTGTCACACTGTTTCTTTTGTTGTATAACCCAGTGGTTCACGACCCGCTCGGGAGAGTAATGCTGCCGGAAGTACGTTTTTTCGCGCGCTACTCTAGCCAGCTGTTTTACGCGCTATCCTAGGCAGTTGTTTTAAGTTGGTCACAAAAGTTATATCATGGAGTACAAGGGAAACGAAACGAGCCCTATATCATGGAGTACAAGGGGAACAAAACAAGCCCTGCGGGGTTTCTAACCCCTTCCTACTACTATTACTACTTATCTGCACAAAAGTAAGTAAATAACTTTTTTGAGTATTATTTTCATATTATTTTAATTTAAAAAGTGTTATAAAAATGTAAAAGAAACTTTTCTCGGGCCGGGTTTGAACTCACGCCAAAAGAGATATTTGTTATTAGCATATAGCGCTAGCCCACTCGGTCACGAAGACCGACAACAACAATCCTTTGATATCTGCTATTTGAATGCAACGTGGCAAGAAATGGATAATGCCAACCAATCTGTTTTTTTCGTTCCTACTTCCGGGAGCATTACTCTCCTGAGCTAGTCCTAGTGGTTCTCATTCGATGTGTCGCGACACAGTGGTATGTCACACAGTCCTCTAAGGTGTATCGCGAAATTTTAGAATTTAAAAATCATGAAAAACTTAATAATAATTAGTTAAAATCGAGACAGACTGTACCAGTCAACAATTCTAGAGGTAGCAATAATGCTCAGTTCTATACAAAGTCATTGTAAAAAAAATAATTGGTTTCACTATCATAATAAATATTATGATTATTATTATTTATAATAAAAATATCAAAAAAGTGTGTCGCGATGGTCTAGATTTTCAGTAAAATATATATTAAGTCAAAAGATGTTAAGAACCACCGGTAAGCTGTTTTGTGTCTGTAGTTGGACAAAGCATGCCTGGTTTTTACACTCGCATTGTGTGTTTTGTGATCAAAGTCCACGTTAGAATTAATGGATCTTTTATGACAACGAAAAATAGATACTATTTTAAGTGCTATAATCAATGAATTCATTGGTGTGGATTGAAAAATAAAGTTTTCGAAATAAATTTTGAACATCTTCTAAGGTTGCCAGAATTTTCAGATGGAGGAGGAAAGGTAGAAAAACAGATTTTGAGGGAGGGAAAGAAACGTATATTGTAATAATTTGTGTAAGTAGAGACAATGATAGTCCGGGATTCTAGCCCTTCACCTATTTAATTTTACAAAAATACAAAATAGTATTTTTGTCTAAAGTTTGATGTTCCTTATGACCGAGAGGTAAAAGAAGTAATGTTTCATACGGGAAACCCTTCGTTCATGGCAGCTACCGGGGTGTCTTCTAGCTACTTCAGGTTAAAGTCCTTAGGTAACCTCCTCGGCTCGTGGCAGCCTCGCGAGGTATGGTTTGTATTGAGGAATCCCCTTTACTTCAAGTCAACCTCCAGGGATTTTAGGAAAGGTAGAGCTCTTGGTCCAGCGCGACCTCCAGAGCTTGTTAAAGGGTAGTGATCACTGGTCAACTGATGCCTCCTTCCTCTGTAGTTCCCCTTTTATAGGCTCTCTCCTGGTGGTTCGTCTTCTTTCGGTTCCCTTCCTGTCTTTTTATTCAGTGTATCGTCTGCTTAGCACGTGTTGTCTGTAAACATGTGCTTACGATGTGATGTGGGGATCCTTACAATATGATATTTAAAATTAACATATAACAAACACATATATAGTTTCACATTGCAACGTAGAATAATTTTAATTGAAAACTAGGGTAATTTCGTAAAAAGTAATTGCAACATAAACAAGTATATTATAACATCCGGTGGAAGTTCATGAAGTTTGGATTCCAGATTAAGATGTAGGTCTTCGTTTCATATAGCCTCGATGCTAAAAGGGGCACTAATCTAAAAGACTAACCGTAAGAAGTGCAACTTCTGGGAGGACGCTACTTAATACATGTGAACGCGATTGTTAATAGATCGCAAAGAATCTATAACTCAAACATAGGTTATGCTACTTACATGTATGATATATAAAAATGTTCCACTTTTTACTAACTTGAACAATAGGTTAGTATGTTTACGCCTATATTAATCTATATAAGAGAGAAAACATGAACATTTGGAAACATATTAATAATTTATATTAATATCAATACAGAGTGTAATTAGTCGGATGAAGAATAAATAAGAACTACCTTAATTAACAATTTCTCTTTGATTTCCCGAACTACAGTTGGCCTTGGTTCCGTAATATCCCCTTTAATTACTAGAGCATGAAATAAAGTTGGTAAAATTTTCTACCGACAACAGGTACCGACTACTGTTACGTTATGATCCTTCACTTATTCCAAGATATGACGTCGCCAAAAGTTGTCATTTTTCGGTGATACAGAAGGTCTCTCGGAATATTGCATGTTGCTTAGTCTAGAGTTCGAGGATTTGAAAAGATCTTATTTCAAACAATGTTGTTCTACGAAAGAATATCATTCAGGCACTCCAACATGTTCAAAGCTCGAGAGAATTGCTACGATGCATTCACAAAAATAAATAAATAGAAACTGTTTTTGACTCAAGTATTCTGGCTCTAGACTTCGAGATATCAGAAAGTGAATCTTCCGATTGTAAGCATAAAATCTAGAAAGCATAACATTAGTTTCATGTTAGCTGACGAAGGAGAGAGTACGTGTGATTTAGACTCTCCAATCCAATCTTCACATCGAAAAACTGCCTGCACAACTAAAATTACAATATATCAACTTAATCGTGAGTTCAAGTTCATGATAAATAGATAAAGACATTGTTATGTGACCGGATTCTAGAACAACAGCCTGTTCAATTCGAGAATTCTTCTGCGCACATGATTACGTAACTTCTTTCCATTTGCAGTATTCAGAACTGTTGGCCCATTAACCGAAATCTCAATGTTAACTGTTTCGTTTACATGCTATACAAACTGCAACGTCAACCAACCTTTATGCTATATATTCGTGTGCAGATTTACTTGGTTAACAAATACTGGGGTTATCAAAATCTTGACAGAATATTTCACTCTGATGTCATACTCTATTCACACTGCAAGAAATGGATGCAAACCCCTTCGGGATCCTATGGTACAATTTGTACCATACGCATTTTTCATGGTACATTGCGTTATTTCTCTTCTATTTGAGCTTTTTCGTCCGGTTTCTTTTTTTTCTTTTTTTCTTTTTCTTTTTTTTCTTTTTTTTTTGTTTTCCAAGTCCAGAGGCCCTGTAGAAGACATTACGTATGGTTTCAGACCGTCCTGCGTAGAGACATAGGAGGTGATGACGTCATAAGTCAAAAATTTCTTTTCTCATTTTCTAAGCGTATGTTCAATATTTTTTGGCGGGCTTATTTTTCTACGTAGAAGATTGAAATTTTGCACAAACATTCAGTCCACCAAGTAGTATTTACCAGATTTTTTGTTCCTATGTCAGTGCTAAAACAGGGGGGAACCAGAGGGGCAAAAGGGTGAAAAAAGGGATATTTTTACCCCCAAAATCCCGTTTTTCGTCATTTTCCCGCCTCACATACATGATGGGGACACTTTAGTCATACCGTCTGAAAGGCAGTTCCATTCTGAAGAGAATGACTGTCGAATCATTGTCCTAGGATAATTAGGGATGTCTCAGGGATTTTTTGAAAAATATACTTCTATATAGGGAAAAATGGGACTTGGTGGGTATTTTTTTTTTGGCGGGCTTACTTTTGCAAGTAGAAGATTGAAATTGCGCACAAACATTCAGCCTACCTAGTAGTATTTATCAGATTTTTTCAGATCTCTGCATTAAAACAGAGGGGGTCCAGAGGGGGAAGAAAACTGAAAAAAGGGATTTTTAGACCAAAAAAATCACGTTTTTCAGGATTTTTCCGCCTCACATACATGATGGAGACACGTGAGTCATACCGTCTGAAAGGCAGTTCCATTCTGAAAAGAGTGACGGTCGAATTATTATTCTAGGGTAATTAGGGACGTCTCAGTGAATTTTTTCAAAATATACTTCTGTATAGGGTAACATGGGGAAATTTCTGAATTTTTTTCTGGCGGGTCTATTTTTGCACCTAGAAGATTGAAATTGTGCACAAACATTCAGTCCACCGAGTGGTATTTAACGGATTTTTTCAGATTTCTGCGTTAAAACAAGGGGGTCCAGAGGGGCTAAAAGTTGAAAAAAGGGAAATTTAGACGAAAAAATCCCTTTTTTCTGCAATTTCCCGCCTTAGATACATGATGGAGACATGTGAAGGTACCGCCTGAAAGACAGTTCTATTCAGAAGAGAATATGGGCGACACATGACCCTAGGGTAATTAGGGATGTCTCAGGAATTTTTTCCCTGAGATCATAGTGTTTTGTGGTAATTTGGGGCATTGTGGGAAATTTTGATAAAATTTCTCCCTCCCTTCCTATTCAAGATAGAAACTTCAAATTTGGCACACACGTTCAGTATACCAAGTACTATTTCTCAGATTTTTTAGATGGCTACGTTCACACCGGGGGGTTCAGGGGGGCCAAAGTTCGAGAAAAAATTTTCCCTCCGAAACTTTCACTTTGACATTTTTTCCCGCTTCTGGTATCTGGTATGAGCATGCAAGTGGTACCATTTGAAAGCCAGCTCTATTTTGAAGAGAATGAGGTATGAACCATGATCCTAGGATAAATAGTGACGATACAGTAGCTGCTTGACTGAAAGTCTAAAAAATAGCCCAAAAAGCCAGGATCCGGAAAGGGATAGATAAAGACATTGTTATGTGACCGGATTCTAGAACAACAGCCTGTTCAATTCGAGAATCCTTCTGCGCACATGATTACGTAACTTCTTTCCATTTGCAGTTTCAGAACTGTTGGCACATTAACCAAAACCTCAATGTTGACTGTTTCGTTTACATGTTATACAAACTGCAATGTCAACCAACCTTTATGCTATATATTCGTGTGCAGATTTACTTGGTTAACAAATACTGGGGTTATCAAAATCTTGACAGAATATTTCACTCTGATGTCATACTCTATTCACACTGCAAGGAATGGATGCAAGGTCATTAATACTTAGTCATCTACGACAAAAAAAAAAAAAAAAAAAAAAAAGAATAGAAAAAACTATATTTTTTCAGGACAGTGTGAAGATCATTCTGTAAATGATTTTAATGATTACCAACGGAATTGTTATCGAAAGAGAATAGGGCAACAAGAGCAATGGAATGTATTTAATTTCATTTTCGATAAGCACAACACAGCTTCATAAACTTATGAACTAACGTAACTATGATGTTTTGGTTATGTCGTTCTGTAAATTAATATCTCAAAATCTGCCTGTTAACAAATATGCGACCATGGCAAAGATATCCCTGAATTTTGTGATTTGTTAGTTTGCAAACAATATTTTAGCCTAAGGAAATTTTAACGAACTTAAAATGTTCGTTACTGAATTCTCTATGTCTGTATGTCTGCCTGTCTGTTATTTGAAATTTTTCTATTTTGAACCCTGCATTCCATAAAACATTAAAAACTATCAGCAAAATTGATTAAATTTTTCGCGTCACTCTTACCATTTCCCAGATATTGGCCAAAAATGGCCGATTTCCAGAGACTTAAAGAGCCATATCTCGGGAACCGTAAGTTATAGAGAGATGATATTGATATTGATCAATACCTAAGAGGATGGAAAGATTTTGGTACCAAATAATAACCAGTGGCTACTGTCCAAGTGGCCATTGGTTTATCCAATGGCCAGTTAGCCAGTGGCCACCAACTAATACCCATACCAAAATTGTTACCATCCTCTTAGGTATTGATTAACACCAATATCATCTGTCTATGACTACCATTCCCGTAATATTGGCCAAAAAATGGCCAATTTCTACATATTTAACGAGCCATAGCTCAGGGACCGTAAGTTGTAGAGAGATGATATTGATGTTGATCAATACATAAGAGGATGGTAATAAAATTGGTACCAAATAGTAACCGGTGGAAACTGTCCAACTGACCACTGATTTGGTCAGTGGTCCTCAATTAATATCAGTACGAAAATGTTAACATTCTATTAGAGATTGATTAACACCAATATCATCTCTCTATGACTTACCGGTCCCGTGATATTGGTCAAAAGATAGTTCCGATTACGGGAGATTTAAGGACCCAAATCTCGGGAACCGTAAGTCACACAGAGGTCATATTGATGTTGATCAATACCTAAAAGGATGGTGAACATTTTAATACCAAATAGTAACCAGTGCCCACTGATTAACAGTCTACTGGCCAACCGGCCACCGTTCCCCAGATATTCGCCAAAAAAGTTCAAATTTCTAGATATTTAAGCAGCCATATCTCGAGAATGTAAGTCATAGAGAGATCATATTTTGCTAATTTTTGCGAGAAAGAGAAGAAGGTGCGGATAAAAAGACTTACTTTTACATCTAGAAACAATGACAGTTATCCCTCCCGCTCCATCTTTCCATTCTTTTTAAGTTCGTTCTGGCAATGCTCATGAAGCATTCTCAACTGGTTTTTAATTGAATAACGCTCTTTTTAATATTCTGATGCTGTTCAATGAATAATAACTTTTCGTATAAATTCTTGGAAATTTATAATGTACATAATACACTTTGATGTTGTTGTTTAATCGTTCAGAAGTTTTTCCCGTCCTAATTTCGTGTCCAATTTCACTGTCATTATGCTCAGAAGAGCGTTATAAGTGTACTGGAAAGTACCTACGTCATAAAAACGGAGTCGAATCTCAGCCGACGGAACACGGCCCAGTCACTTGTTCTTTATCTTACTGTTAGTTTTCTTTTAAAAATCGTATTAACTTATGCATTCAAAAGTACCTAACACTATATTTTTCACCTATTACAGAGGAATGAAGTCGTTTTAAATGGAAAATAATATCGTATAACCTAAAATGTGCCTGAGAAGAGTAAAGCTTACGAGAAAACGTAAGATAAAGCAACCAAACTTTCGCTTCCCTCACTTTAACCAAGGGCTACATAATAAAATCCTAGCTTGAAGTAAGTAGCGGGTGATTCTTTATAGGGTGTACAACTTCAATCAGTTATAATTCTTTATTTGAACCACATAAGACTTGGTTTATATGTCATTACACTGCAAAACACTTCAATTTTTTTTTATGACAAATCCATTATGGCTCAATGTGTGCACCTGCGGTCATCCTTAACACATCCCAACGAAAGTCGATTTCCTGCCAAACAGTAGCCAACATTTCGGGGTTAACGTCGGCAATGGCTGTTATGGTGCGATACTTCAGTTCATTAATATTATCAGGTACAGGAGGGGTGTACACCTTGCCTTTCATAAACCCCCACAGAAAGTAGTCAAGTGGCGTGTAATCTGGAGACCGTAGCAACCAGGCAATTGGTCCACCACGACCTATCCACTTATCTCGGAAACGCTGATGAAGAAATTCCCTTACGTCTATCAGGTAGTGCGGCGTTGCGCCATCTTGTTGCCACCATAAGCGGCCATCGTGGTCATCCTCATCGTGGTACGTATGTTTATACGCTTCACTCAGTGCTTGAACCAATGGACAAACGTTTACGCAGTACACGCCAAACATTGGTCTGAGGGATACCAGTTTCTTGTAATGCACGTCGTGTAGATTTTCGAGGATTGAGGACAAAACTCTCGCTACCTGCTTCCACCACATCGTCAATCACGGGTAAGCGCCCTGGAGCATTTGTGTCGCACAGAACAACCTGTTTCAACAAATGTCTGGTACCATTTGTACACTTTTGGTCTGCTGGGTGCTCTCTTATTGTATGTATTGTATGCGAATCTTACGCTGTAGCTCGTTGCTGACTTCGTTTCTTCAAACCAAAACACGCACTTAGCTCTTTCCGCACCAGTGAAAGTCTCCATTTTCAACTACTGACCGGTGGCGACGCGTGTGGTCAACTCCGAAACCACTCATTAGGTGAGTCAAACTTGAAGTGTTTACCAGTATAATGACATATAAACTAAGTCTGCATGTGATTCCCATAAAGAATTATAAGAGATTGAAGTTGTAAACCTTATAAGGAATCAGTTTGTACTATGTTAAAAAATATGCGTTATGCGATTCGATTATAAACAATGTTAATTTTATTAGTACAGAAAGATTATACGCCTAACATTTTGTTAACACTCTCTTTTATCTTCAACAATAGTACCCAAAATAACTCGCTATCCTTATACACCTAACTATGAAACCTTCTCCAACTGTTTGCCCTTTCAACATGCTCATTGTCTACCATATATAATGTACTAACCGAGAACAGGTAAACAATATACAACTAAAACACCCTAATAATAGTAAAGGTTACCAGTTAAGTCCTTGTTTCTAAATCATGTTACTCATATCTCTTGACCTTATGTTCCCGGATTTTTTTACAAAAGGATGCTATAAGGAAAGGTGTATCGCCTAAAGTAATGATCTATCAGGAAAGTGCAAGGCAGAATTTATGTTAATAAGAACAACCTCCTTCATTTTATGTGGTATCATTATTCTACTTAAATACCAATTTATGTCTATAGACAATTTCATTCCATTAACACCAGTAGTTAAAATTTTTTATTAGCAAAAATCAGGAGACGAGAGTGGCTTTAATACTCTTTATGTAGAAATAAGACAGTAAAGTTACTGCGGCAGTATAAAGTTACTTTCAGTGCTGCTAATCGAGAATGGAAATACATACTTCCCAAAATTCCTTACCATCGTCTCACTACACTCCTTAATATATCTAACTCTCCAGAGGGGATCTGTTTTTGCTTTGTGAATCTTCAATCGAAGTTGTCTGTCTGATTTTCTCCGAGGAGCAGCAAAGAAACAGAAACAAAACAGTATCTATTTCCCTGTCTGTCTGGTTCTTCGTATTTCTTCTACCACCATCTTCTCCCCAGCAAACACAATGTATCAAATATTCTAGCTTTTCATTCTATTTCCGTGAACTGCAGTCGCCTATTATTTCTTCTTTAGCTCTTAAAGAGAATAGGTAATATATCATAATACAACGAATTTTAAAAGAGCAAGTACGGCACCATAATAAATATCCCTTAGGAATTGTTAAGTTAGGCCTACAAGTATCTGAAGTTATATTTTATTTATTATGTTCGTGAATATATATTTAAATATTTATTCCCTCATTTAGAAGTAAGGAAAAGAATCATAAATCATTAAGACAAGCACCGGAAAGGAAATGTCGCAAAAGAAAATCAACCTATGTTCCCAAATTTTGCTCTCTCGTGGATAGCGTACGCGTTTTTGGTGTGGGATACTCGGATTCGATTCCCGGCGGGAGCTCATATGATTTGGATTCCACGTTAAGCTTTAGGTTCATGTCTCATATAGTCTAGCTGCTTAAAGAGACGCTAAATTCAATCTAAATTTTGCTGATACAGTTTATTGATCTTCCAGAGACAAGGAAATTTTTATTTTACTCAGAGTACCATTAAACCCGTACAGTTTAGTGAAAAAAGTTTGTTATGACAAATCCTTTAAGATTTTAATATGACGAATAAGAAAATTTCTTCTATGAACTAATGCCATATATTTCTGAATCCATGACGACCCCCAATCAAAGACAATCTCCTATTTTTAATAAAAAATTACAAAAAAATGTACAACATACATTCCACATATTTTCAGAACTTCCTATAAAACCACTGAAACCAAATCAGATACAGATCTTCCTTGGTCTTCCTATTTTCACAACTTGCTATAAAACTGCACTCAATTCAAATCAGATACAGATCTCCCTTGGTCTTCCTATTTTCAGAACTTGCTACAAAACTGCACTCAATTCAAATCAGATACAGATCTCCCTTGGTCTTCTTATTTTCACAACTTGCTATAAAACTGCACTGAAACCAAATCAGATACAGATCTCCCTTGGTCTTCCTATTTTCACAACTTGCTACAAAACTGCACTCAATTCAAATCAGATACAGATCTCCCTTGGTCTTCCTATTTTCAGAACTTCCTATAAAACTGTACTGAAACCAAATCAGATACAGACCTCCCTTGGTCTTCCTATTTTCACAACTTGCTACAAAACTGCACTCAATTCAAATCAGATACAGATCTCCCTTGGTCTTCCTGTTTTCAGAACTTCCTATAAAACTGTACTGAAACCAAATCAGATACAGATCTCCCTTGGTTTTCCTGGTTTCAGAACTTGCTATAAAACTGCACTCAATTCAAATCAGATACAGATCTCCCTTGGTCTTCCTGTTTTCAGAACTTCCTATAAAACTGTACTGAAACCAAATCAGATACAGATCTCCCTTGGTTTTCCTGGTTTCAGAACTTGCTATAAAACTGCACTGAAACCAAATCAGATACAGATCTCCCTTGGTCTTCCTATTTTCAGAACTTGCTATAAAACTGCACTGAAACCAAATCAGATACAGATCTCCCTTGGTCTTCCTATTTTCAGAACTTGCTATAAAACTGCACTGAAACCAAATCAGATACAGATCTCGCTTGGTCTTCCTCATTGAAAGCGTATACTGGATCTGCGAACGTTCAGTACTAAAGCGATAGGCGACGAAGAAGGTATGATTATTCTGTTCAGTAATGAAGAACTCAACATCGTCGTGGAAACCATATGATCCCATATTCTCAGGCACCAATGGTGGCTCATTGGTAGAGCGTTCACCTCCGGTGCTTAGGGTCCCTGGTTCGATCCCAGCTCGCGCCGTGTGGACTTCGTGGTGGACAAGCATCATACTCGTGGGTTTTCTCGGGATTCTTCCGTTTCCTCCCACTATCTTCATTCCACACCTTCCTTCATTTCTCATCATCACCGTCTCCTTTAGCCCAACCGTCATAACCGTGGGACGTAAAGCTCAAAGATTTTATTTCATTTTTATCTTGGTACGCCCTTTTAAACTAATGGACAAAATACTAAAGCTTCATGCTACATTTGTCAAATATAAAGAAAAATATAATAAATAAATAAATATGAGTTAATTTGGGAACAAATTAGTATTGATATTCAACGGATTATCAACAGAGGAAAATAATTTAGTAAGCGCAACGGGATTAATACTTCTATCAGGTTATGAATGTTCCAGATTCTTGCGGTGGTGTCATTCCGAGCAAGAGGGTTTTAGATTTTTTTTTAAAGAGAAAAATATGTTTGGCTTTGTACCATTTATATAACATTTAAATACTAATCCATTTATTGCTAATCATAGAAATAATTAAGTAATTTCCAATCCACTAAATTTTATTGCATCCTTTTTTAACAGCACCAGTTAAATAACACAAGTAGAATTCTATGGAGTTGCGACGGTATCAATAAAACCGCTGGAACAACATAATAGCCATTGTCACGGTTCCATTTACTACTTTGGACACAATGATCTATTGTATAAGTTATTATATGACATTTTGTATTAATAGATTTCATATTTATATTTAATAAAATTATTTTAAGTTGAACAAATGCTTATTCATTTGTTTTGAAATTTAACAAAATAGCGAGAAATCTTAAGCAGCTAGTCTGGATTGTTGGAAAAAATATTGTAATCTATGCTGAGTTTTTTTTTACTATCGTTAGTTTTATTCCACTAATTTTTATGCACTTTCAGTTATACACATGTAATGTAGCTTTGGCAGTCATTCCCAATCACACAATTAGAAAGAGGATAAATAAAGAATTATTATTTCATCACCATAAATTATTCTATCATACGCAAGCCATACTGCTTTCAAACTCATCTCAAATATACAGTTTTATTTCTCAACATTTAACAATTATTAGCATTTACTGGCAACTAAGCCTCTTATTACTCATTTTCATCATGGTTGGCACATATATTCATTAAATACAATGTAACATGTACATGACATCAGTAAACACAAAGCCTAACCTATTTTAGCTAATCTAACCTAATCTACCTAACCTAACTAACCTAGCCTAACTAAATACACAAATGACTTAACTCTCACTGCCAATGGAAACAGGTGCATCATTGAAGTATATATTTTTCAATATTAATAACATTTCTATTATATAAATTAATTATTTAACAAGATTAATCATAGGATTCACGCAGGTTGATAAACGCTCAGCATAGAAATGTCCCAGACTAGTCAGCATTATAAGGTAGCAAATGAGATATGTAAACGACCGACGATGTTTTAAATGCTCATATTATCTCGTTATTATACAATGGCTATTATAGCTAAATGACACTGTGTTTAACCGAATAAGAAATTTGACTATTCAATGTATATTGATATTATCAGTACCCAACTGGCAACTAATCTATCATAAATGATTCATCTGTGGCTTGAATGTGTTTCGGAAGTTACATGATAAACGACCTACTAAAAGCATGCCCACAGCACTCATAGAGTATCATTTATAGGCCTAATGCATGCATCACGAACAATTTAGAATACATCCCCTTTTAAGCTTACCTGGTCTTATGTGACGGAACTGTTGAAAATCTACTCACACATCGCTTTCATTATTGAGGAAATCACTCATGAATACTTCGGATGAATGATTCGTTCCAAGCTCAATGTTTGATTAATGTTAATTTCACAAATATGCTAAACCAGTCTCAATCACCAAAAATGGCTTCACTTTCATGTTTTTTTTCCACTCTAGTTAGTAAACGATAAAGTTACCTGTATATCCACGATTACCAATTGATTTCTCCAAATCTAGGGTTCCTTTTAATATCTATTTTAGATAGGTTACGTACCAGTTTCCAATTTGGGAATTAATTTAGATGGTTAGGTAACGGGATTTTGTCCAGTTTGTATCCTCGTCATCAACTTAACTTCACATTACGTCACAATACTACGTGTATTCTCGGCTCCCTCGGAATTTCATTAACTATATACTATTAAATGTAAATTTATAAAATTTTAATTCTTTTATCATTTTATGCCAAAATTTTCTTCCTCATTAAAAGAAAACATTTTTTCTAACCTTCAATTACACTCCTATAGTTCGATATAAAATTGTTTATCATCTCCATTCACGTAGTCCTACATGGCAGCCTCCAATGATAATATCGTTGATACTAGGTAAGCTCATTTTTTTTACGTGGTATTAGATATTGACGATCTAATCAATGTACTGAAATACCCTATTCAATGCCACTTATCGTGGAGTTTCTTTTTTTTCATACAAAATTTTATGAAATATATTTGATTTATAATTAACTTTCATTCACAGTTATCAATATTTATGTTGCCGTCTGCATGCCTATAGTATATCGTTTATTTCAATCTTCATTTACTCTTATAAATATCAGACGAACTGAAAAAGTGAATATTATTACATATAAATAACAATACTTTACCCTACTAAAATACCGTAATCTACATTACTAATAAGTAATAATTCAAATCGGTATTTATTTAATACAAAGGTAAACAAACAACAACGCCCTACATACTAACCACTATCTGCGTTAATGGCACAGTTTTACAAAATACAGGCCCTGACAACCCACGAAAATAACAAAATGGTTTGTTAATGTATATTCAAACGAATAATTATTTAAATGGTACAGATTGATAAAAAGCAGGCTGTAACATTTTTCCCGGTAGCTGAAGAAAAAAATAATTATTAATTCTGAAAGAATTAGTAATTATTTTTCGATTACTTAAAATTTCTTAATAATTCTTCTCTTTTCTCTTCGGAACAATCAAATAATTTTATATTAGTCAAATTTTGACTCGGAACTTCTTTCCCATTCAAATCTTTCAATACAACATAGTTTTTTTTCATCTCCGTTACCACATATGGGCCACTATAAACTGGCATATATTTATGTGTAATTTTTCTATATGCATCAGAGAGGAAATGAGTTCTTACCATCACCAAGTCTCCTTTTCTAACTTTTACAGGTTTAGTTAATTTTAATTGTATTTTCCGTTTTCTTTTTGTTAGCAATCTGGGGAGTACCTGAATATACCTTTTTGAATCTTCTGCAGTTTGCAGTTCTAATGGCCAGGGAAAATTTTCTCTAAATTTACAAGTAGCCGAAAATGAAATGAAGATATCAGCAGGCGTGTTATTTATACTACTGTTGTAAGAATAGTTGAGAAGATCCTGTGCAGTTTTCAACACCTCCTTCCACTTTGTATGGTTGTTATGACACATTAATCGTATTATTCGGTTTAACTCGCGATGTGATCGTTCCACAATCCCGTTTCCTTTCGGGTTATACGGAGTAGTCAAGATATGTTTGATATTATGCTCGATGCAATAGTTCTTCCATTTCTCCGAGAGAAATTGTGGACCTTTATCCGAAACAATGTGACTCGGATATGGAAGAAGATAGAAATAATCTTTGTCTAGGACTCTAATGATTTCTGCGACTGTCGCTGTTTTAAGTGGTAGGTAACATACAAATCGACTATAAACATCAATAACGGATAAAACAAAATAGTATCCGAAACTGCAAGGGAGTTTCCCTACAATATCGACACATAACTTTTGGTGTGGCCTCTCTGCCTCTATGTGAAGATCTTCTCGCGCCAGGATTTGATTAGAAAATTTTGTACGCGCACACAATTCACAGTTTTTAATGTATCGTGTGAATGTTTGTTTCTGTTTTCGCCAAAAAAAATAGAGAACGCGCAAATTTTATACACTTATTTACTCCAAAGTGCCCTGTGTTATGAATATTTGCTATTACTTTGTTTACTAAGTCAACAGGAATTACTAATAACCAAGGTTGTAGTTTAGATCTTCTCACAAAGATTAAATTCTGTATCAATTTTATATTCTCGTTATCGAGAGTGATATTTAGTTTTTGTTGTAATTGTCTACAATATGGATCCGAAGATTGTAAAGTTTCCAATTCATGATAATCAACCCAATTTTTGGAATCATATGAAACAAAATTTATATGATGTTCAGTTAAGTCGTCATTACTTTCTGGAGTATGTCTACTTAATATGTCGGCTATTTCATTGTCCTTTCCTTTTATGTGTTCAAATTTTAAGTCAAATCGTTGAAGTTTTAACAAAATTTTTGTTGTTCTTGGGTCTAAATTTTGCAAAGTGAACGCAAATGTAACTGCACTATTGTCACAGTGAACTCTAACTCTTCGACCTAGAATATAATATGAAAATCTTTCACACAAGAACAAAACTGCCAATAATTCTAATTGAAACACTGAGTAAGATACTTCATATAATTTTAATTTCCTGCTAGCATATTCAATAACTAATAATTCCCCTGTATCATTGTATTGTGCTAAATAACCTGCCAAATTTTGTAAGCTAGCGTCCGAGAATAAATGAAAATTTTTATCAAAATCCGGTTGACTTAAGGCTGGAGGTTCACTTATTAAGATGCGCAACTGCTGGAATAAGTCTATAATTTCGGGAGTCAAAGTAAATTTATTGGTTTTCTTTAGGAGATTAAATAAAGGTGATGTCAATGCGGCAAAATTTGGGATAAATTTACGCCTCCATGACAATAAACCAAGAAAAGACCTAAGTCTCTTTTTAGTAGTGGGTAATGGAAAATTTTTAATGACTTCATTCTGTTTTGGATTCGGTTTTATTTCGATTCCATTTATGACATGGCCTAAAAATAAAATTTCCTTTTGAAAGAATTTGCATTTCTTAAAGTTTAACGCGAAATTACCCAATTCCAAAATTTTGAATACTTCTTCCAAATGAATAAAATGATCAGCTACATTCTGACTAAAACATAACACGTCATCAAGGTATATTACTACAAAGTGTCTAGTGTCCAGTCCAAAATATGAGTTCATTATATTTTGGAAAACGCTCGGACTAGATTTTAACCCCATAGGTAAAACACATAGAACGTACTGTCGGCCTAAATAAATAAAACTGGTACACTTATAAGATTCTGGATCAAGTCGAACTCCATAATAACCCATAGTAGCATCCATTGAGCTGAATATCTTTGCACCAGAAATTCGGGTGAGTATTTCACCAATCGCTTCTACCTGTATTTTTGGTGAGATAACTTTGTTATTTAGCAGCCTCAAATCGATCACAGGCCTCACGCCTCCTGACGATTTTCTCACACAGTGTATTGGATTCCGGTAGCTACTAGGACTCTCTTTAGCGATCCCTAACTGTAACCATTTCTTAATTTCACATTCAAACTCTGACTGCATTGCCTGGGGTATCGGATAAATTTTTCCAATGACCGGTTCATTATCACTTAGTTCAATTTTGTAAGGTTTACATTTAATTGGTTTTGGGTACTCGCAAAATAAGCTTTTATATTTAATTAGTAACTGCAATAATTTAGTTTTAGTTTCAAAATCTAAATCTTCACGTTCCTGAATGTAATTTCTTAATTCAGTTTCAGAGATTTCACCGTAATTCTTAAATTCCTGGGACAATAAATTTTTATCTGAATATAGCGAACAGTTACTGTATTCATTCTCTGTAGACGATATGTTACAGTCATATAACGGTTCACTGTATTTATTCGTTAACTGTACTAACAATATTTTTGGATAAGATATGTCTAAAATTACTGTTTCTTGTTGTTCAGTTGTCATCATCAATTGTCTATTTTTACTATCTAGAATTACATTAAACTTCATAAAAAACGGTGATCCTAGTAGTAAATCCGCTTTCATGTCTTTTACCACAAAGACAGGAACATTAAATAGATGTCCTTGAATATTTAAGGTTAATTCTATCGATCCTTTAACTAGAAAATTGTCTTTACCTGCGAATGCACTCAATTGTATTCTGGACACTGGTTTAAGCTTAGCTGACGGAAAAGAAGCTTGCAAAGTTAACCATGTTTTATAATTTAAAAGATTCAATTCTGCTCCAGTATCCAGGATACAATTTAAATGCATTCCCCCTACTTCACAATCTAATGTTGGTGATGGAAAGACTTCAAAATTAATATTATCATTTTCCCCTTCATCTCTTAACACAAAGCAAGTAATAAATTTCAACGAGTCATCCTCAAATTTTGAATGTTGTTCATCTGAGATATTTTCTTTTTCTGGGGAGAGAAGTTCCGATAAGCAGACGCCATCCTCCCCTAAGGGCGACTGCTTATTATGTTTTCCGCCCTCATATTATTTCCAGTCATCGAGCAGCTTGAATTACCTGTGTTAACACCTACCGCTGGATACGGAGGATTTAATGCAGAAGTTACTGTTGTGATGACAGGTACCGGTAATGATGGATTATACATCGTAATAGTAGGATAAGGACCATAAGATGGTTTAATTCCATACATATTTTGAGGTAAGTATGGTGGCGGAATCGCACTATAACCTGCCACTGAAACTGGAGTGGGTCCACCATTCGGACCAGTATTTTTATTCACACTAGTAAAACCAAATCTGTTATTCCCATTCCAATTATTACGGTTCGAAAAATTACGATTTTTATTCTGCCCAAAATTTTTTCTATTATTACTCTTAAAATTATTTTTACCAAATTTCTTATCTATCAGTACAGGTTCTGTTTGTACTGCATTGTCAGTTTTAAATTTCTTGTTTCTTTCAATTTCCGTTTGTCTGATAGTAGGTTTTTTTATTGAACAATTTGAATAGTTGAAATTTTGCCTTTCCAAATTGGAAGGATGTCCCTCCATGTCCTCCAGTCTCAAAGTCAATTCCTGAACAGTATTAACCGTCCCCAGCTTAAATATCTTTGCCTCCTCTGCGGGCAAACAATCCAGAATTAAATCTTTTAGTTCCTGGTCCGACGGAGAACTCACCACAGAATGATATGTATCTATGATATCCCAAACAAACTCGGACAGCGAAGAGAATTTGGACCTGTCATATCTAAGTGAGTAAAGGCGACGCTTTTGGGCTCTTTCTACCTGCGGAGATATGTATTGAAGTTTAAAAAGTTTTAGAAAATCCCTAAAACTCTTAATTCGGTTCTCAATACTCCGATACCACGTTTTTGCCGATTTCTCCAAACACCGAGATACGATATACCTCTTGTCTTTTTCCCGAAGTTTATACATATTCATGGTTTGTAATAGGTCATCTATGAAAATCCTAGCGGACCCTGTAGTTTTCCCATCAAACTTGGGGAAATGATGTAAATTTCGCATGTAATCTCCATATCGACCAACCGAAACACTATTATACGAACTATTTTCATCGGTACTAATTTCTTGAATTCCTTTATGAATTCGTCTATCTTTACTCTTACGATTTGAGTTGACATTCTCCCTCCTGGGTAAACATTGATTCACTCTCATCCTACGATTTCGACTACGACTCCTACTTGGATTATTACTGCACAAAACGCTATCAGAAATATTTTCATTCCGATCCGAAGTAGATGCTGAAGACGATATGCTACTTTCATCATCTGATCCTCTCTTAAATTCTTTTAAACGAGTTTTACATTCATTATCTTTCTCTTTTTCTTTTATTAATTTATCACTAATTATAGGCACTAATTGTGAAGTTATATCTTTACTACTAGATGGAGCATCTCTATCAAATAATATATTTCGATTTTCCTGACTATCCTGCCGTGATAAGAATTTCTCAACCTTTTTATCTAATTGATTAACATTATCCTTAATACAGTTTTCCAATCGTTCATGTACTTCCCGTAACTTTTGTTCCACTAGCCTATCTACCTTTCTTTCTCTTTCAATACACATTTCCGAGTTTTTTCTTATTGTGCTAATTGTATCCTGCTCTAGGAGTTTAACCTTATTCGTAATTCTCTCATTTGCTTCCTTCAATTGGTTACATTCATCTCTAATTCGATCCGAATTCATCTTACAGGTTTCTCTAACATTACTTACATCTACTTTCAAATTATAGAAGTCAACTGTCAACAAGCCTATTTTAGTTTCCACATTTTCTGATACTGACCCTATATTATCCTTCAGTTCCTTTTCTATCTTTAATAAGTTCTCTTTCGTTTTATTTAAATCCTCTGTCACATATTTGGTCTCTTCGGCGCACCTAGATTTTACTTCATCCAAACTTTCAGTCCACTGAGTTTTAACCAATTGAAGTTCCGACTTAACCGCTAACAATTCATTTGATACCTTCTTATCCAAATCTAAAATAGAAGATCTCATCGAGTCAATGTTTGAATTTACTTCCGCTTTAACCGACTTAATATCTGATTTCACTTCATCAATACGCAAGTTTACTGAATTCACTGAATTAATCATTTTCTGTTGGAATGATTCCATCAAACTCTTAAGGCTCTCAAGAAGTGGTCCCCCACCAATCTCAATTTCAGGTATTGGTCTCTGAACACATCCACCCTTAGATTGATCAACTCTAGGATAATCCTTTTCAGCATTCATATTTCTAACCATATTTGTCTCACTATGATTTTGACCGGAGCCCATAGAACTTTCATTCGCTGTTAAACCTGTTTCGCAGCTTTCAGCACTGTCACTTGAACTCTCAATTATTTCAGCACTCGCAATACAAGCATGACACATCCAATTACCATCGTTTTGTTTCATTAATTCAATTTCTTCTTTTGACAGCTCTATACAAGTCACATGAAAGAATTGACGACATTTATCACACCCTACAGATCCATCAGAGTTTAGAGCTTCTTTGCGATTACAACATAAATGAATCTGAGGTTCAACCTCACTCACACTAAAATCCAAAAACATTATTTCATCACATATTAGTCCGTCACACAATCTCAAGTAAGCTTCTAAAAGGGGATAAGAAACTAGCAAGAAAACCATAAACCTCATTTGCTTCCTTAACGGTTCTAATAAACCCCTTACCAGAAATGCACACCCCAACAGTGTCACTTATTTACTTCACTGCTTTTACTTAAACAGTAACTCAAGTAAATCAAATAAATCCTGAAGCTGAACTGTCGCCAATTTGTTAAATATAAAGAAAAATATAATAAATAAATAAATATGAGTTAATTTGGGAACAAATTAGTATTGATATTCAACGGATTATCAACAGAGGAAAATAATTTAGTAAGCGCAACGGGATTAATACTTCTATCAGGTTATGAATGTTCCAGATTCTTGCGGTGGTGTCATTCCGAGCAAGAGGGTTTTAGATTTTTTTTTAAAGAGAAAAATATGTTTGGCTTTGTACCATTTATATAACATTTAAATACTAATCCATTTATTGCTAATCATAGAAATAATTAAGTAATTTCCAATCCACTAAATTTTATTGCATCCTTTTTTAACAGCACCAGTTAAATAACACAAGTAGAATTCTATGGAGTTGCGACGGTATCAATAAAACCGCTGGAACAACATAATAGCCATTGTCACGGTTCCATTTACTACTTTGGACACAATGATCTATTGTATAAGTTATTATATGACATTTTGTATTAATAGATTTCATATTTATATTTAATAAAATTATTTTAAGTTGAACAAATGCTTATTCATTTGTTTTGAAATTTAACAAAATAGCGAGAAATCTTAAGCAGCTAGTCTGGATTGTTGGAAAAAATATTGTAATCAATGCTGAGTTTTTTTTTTACTATCGTTAGTTTTATTCCACTAATTTTTATGCACTTTCAGTTATACACATGTAATGTAGCTTTGGCAGTCATTCCCAATCACACAATTAGAAAGAGGATAAATAAAGAATTATTATTTCATCACCATAAATTATTCTATCATACGCAAGCCATACTGCTTTCAAACTCATCTCAAATATACAGTTTTATTTCTCAACATTTAACAATTATTAGCATTTACTGGCAACTAAGCCTCTTATTACTCATTTTCATCATGGTTGGCACATATATTCATTAAATACAATGTAACATGTACATGACATCAGTAAACACAAAGCCTAACCTATTTTAGCTAATCTAACCTAATCTACCTAACCTAACTAACCTAGCCTAACTAAATACACAAATGACTTAACTCTCACTGCCAATGGAAACAGGTGCATCATTGAAGTATATATTTTTCAATATTAATAACATTTCTATTATATAAATTAATTATTTAACAAGATTAATCATAGGATTCACGCAGGTTGATAAACGCTCAGCATAGAAATGTCCCAGACTAGTCAGCATTATAAGGTAGCAAATGAGATATGTAAACGACCGACGATGTTTTAAATGCTCATATTATCTCGTTATTATACAATGGCTATTATAGCTAAATGACACTGTGTTTAACCGAATAAGAAATTTGACTATTCAATGTATATTGATATTATCAGTACCCAACTGGCAACTAATCTATCATAAATGATTCATCTGTGGCTTGAATGTGTTTCGGAAGTTACATGATAAACGACCTACTAAAAGCATGCCCACAGCACTCATAGAGTATCATTTATAGGCCTAATGCATGCATCACGAACAATTTAGAATACATCCCCTTTTAAGCTTACCTGGTCTTATGTGACGGAACTGTTGAAAATCTACTCACACATCGCTTTCATTATTGAGGAAATCACTCATGAATACTTCGGATGAATGATTCGTTCCAAGCTCAATGTTTGATTAATGTTAATTTCACAAATATGCTAAACCAGTCTCAATCACCAAAAACGGCTTCACTTTCATGTTTTTTTTCCACTCTAGTTAGTAAACGATAAAGTTACCTGTATATCCACGATTACCAATTGATTTCTCCAAATCTAGGGTTCCTTTTAATATCTATTTTAGATAGGTTACGTACCAGTTTCCAATTTGGGAATTAATTTAGATGGTTAGGTAACGGGATTTTGTCCAGTTTGTATCCTCGTCATCAACTTAACTTCACATTACGTCACAATACTACGTGTATTCTCGGCTCCCTCGGAATTTCATTAACTATATACTATTAAATGTAAATTTATAAAATTTTAATTCTTTTATCATTTTATGCCAAAATTTTCTTCCTCATTAAAAGAAAACATTTTTTCTAACCTTCAATTACACTCCTATAGTTCGATATAAAATTGTTTATCATCTCCATTCACGTAGTCCTACATGGCAGCCTCCAATGATAATATCGTTGATACTAGGTAAGCTCATTTTTTTTACGTGGTATTAGATATTGACGATCTAATCAATGTACTGAAATACCCTATTCAATGCCACTTATCGTGGAGTTTCTTTTTTTTCATACAAAATTTTATGAAATATATTTGATTTATAATTAACTTTCATTCACAGTTATCAATATTTATGTTGCCGTCTGCATGCCTATAGTATATCGTTTATTTCAATCTTCATTTACTCTTATAAATATCAGACGAACTGAAAAAGTGAATATTATTACATATAAATAACAATACTTTACCCTACTAAAATACCGTAATCTACATTACTAATAAGTAATAATTCAAATCGGTATTTTTTTATATAGAAAGGTAAACAAACAACAACGCCCTACATACTAACCACTATCTGCGTTAATGGCACAGTTTTACAAAATACAGGCCCTGACAACCCACGAAAATAACAAAATGGTTTGTTAATGTATATTCAAACGAATAATTATTTAAATGGTACAGATTGATAAAAAGCAGGCTGTAACACATTAGTATCGGTAGTTGAACATTATTCAGCATACTACTGTGCGATATCACAACAAAATTAACAGCACTGCCAACTCAATTTAAAGTTGAATTTTGTCAAACAACACCACGTTACTCAAAGATACACGCTAAACGAAAACTTACAATGTTCCAATTATTATTCGGTGTTGCAAACTAAGAACACTATAGTATCACAAATATCCACATTTTGATGGACTCTATAGCAGTAATAGTGCAAGTGAGACAAACATAACGCCATCCGCAGTACTTTAATGTCTAATATAATAGTAATGATATGTAGAACTTCGAATGAGTACGAACACACTTACAAAGGATGGAACATTTTCTATTATTCAAAACCCAATATTTAAAAAAAAAAAATAAAAACTCGTTATGGAAGTACCTCATTTAGTTGCATAACAATAGATGGGAAGATTACAATGCCGTTTACAGCAATTTGATATCTCAAACTGTTCTGGAGATGTAGTTAAAAAAAAAAAACTATTAAAATTTACAACTTTAAAACAGTTATGTAATTTCAAGAACTATTTGCAAGCTCGCCCATCAGGTGGGGCAAGGTGTGGCGTTTGCCCCCCTAGAGAAATTTGTACTTCAGAATATGGAAAATCCAATAGACTTTTTACATTAGTTATAGCAAAAAGTGAAACTATTTTTGAAACGTCGCTTATACTTCCCCCCTCCCTTGGAAACTACAACATGGGCGCCCTTGACTACTTGTATTTCCACCTACTGAAAAGTATTGTTGTAATGTTATAGAAGCAAAGTAATTAAATAACCGTTTTAAAAGTTCCAATAAATATGCCATTTTAAGGAATATATCAAATTTTGGAATTTTCTTTCTTATTTTCCGAATAGCTTGAGATATCAAATTGTTCTAAGTAGCATTATAATAGTTGTGTCTATAAGAATACATTTGTATTTGCTCGTGATGTTTATCTAAACATTCTTTTAAAATAAATTTCTTGAGAAAAAAGAATAATATTTTCAGTGTGTTGTATTGAAAATTTTGTTTCTACTTCTTCAAAATACGTCACGTTGATGACTAGTATTTGATTTGAAGGTAATTTATATGTGCATAGCGTTTTACTGTTGTAGAAGTTTCGAAAATGTGGTTGTTTTTAGACATTTGTGGTGCTGTGGGTGACACGTGAGGAATTGTAAGTTTTCGTTACATATATATATATATATATACAGTTTTCGTTATATGAGTTATGTATTCACTTGACGTAATGCATTTGAAAAAATACTTTATATTAGTTTGGCAACACTATTAAGATTGTGGTATTCGGGAGAAAAGTCGCTAAATCTAGAATTCAACTTTCAGAATAGTGACAATTTTTTTTTCGATTACCGATACTTTTGGTAACATTTACCGTAAATTGCAATTTATTGACTTACTTTCAAATCGAGTTACTTTTGTGCTGCGAACAACTTATCCTTTTATAATCAAGCACTATTAGTATGAAGCAGCAGGCCCGTATCCAGGGGTGTCTAGGGGGGCCAGGATCCCCCTAAAATTTCGCTGGCCCCCTAAAATTTTCAGGGTAGGCTTGCAAATGCACTATAATATGGTGATGAACTATAAATGGTTGGACCGAGCCCCCCTAACTTCAGCCGCCCCCCCCCTATGTTTTTGGGCTGGCTACCGGCCTGTGAAGCAGTTTACATATATGTTTGCTTTCCTTTTGTTTATTTGAATGAGCGGAAACGTCGACGAGCCGGGAAAGTACGTAGCAATTATCTCCAGAACGCCTTGATTGCTGTTACCTCTAGCGGAGACCAACTTCAACCTTGAACGTTTTTTAGTTTGCAAAGGACCTGTTTAGAGGCACATATAATGCAGGCAGCAAGCTGATTATCTGTAGAAGTTTCAGTAAAATTGAAGTAGATGTAAGATTTTTCTTCGTAGACTTACTTTTGTTCGGTTTTATAAACTCATTTTTGTTTTCGTTGAAGTAAAATAGATCACAAAGTTAAAAATATACCGCACGCCCTGTGGAAGAGTGTTACAATTCAAGAAATGGAAATTTTGAGTTAACATCGCTCAAAAGGTAATAGACAGAGAGAAGCGAGCTCTACCTGGTGGTATTTTCGCTTAAACGTAACTAAACAAATTAACCCCTAGATGGCACAAATACCAGTATTCCAGGGAGTGATTTTCATAGAATAACAAACTTTAAAAGTCATGTTCCCACAAATGTGTAATTTGGACTTGTAACAATCATCCACCGGGTGTGCGATATATTATACTAACAGTGAAATTATCGTTAGTTACATATGATTCTTTCAATCACGATTTGGTAGAGTAGATATATTTATGACTTGAATTGATCACATATCTAATAGATAGATAGAGAGAGAGAGAGAAGGGGGGAGAGAGAGAAAGAGAGAGAGAGAGAGAGAGAGAGAGAGAGAAGGAGCGATTTTTTACCCCAAAATTAGTAATTTCATCTCCCATTTAGCGACTTTTTGTACCAACTTGTCGGAAACACTGTATTACTTTAAACGTTACTAGAGCGTATGAAAATAAATGGTCCACGCTGAATATATAAATATAATAGTATTTTTATTTTTAAATTATTTTTATTGTTAATGTTTTTTTATTATTATTTTTAGTTTGTCTCTATGATAAGATGTTTTATTTTTATAATATAGGTCTTGATCGTTTTTTATTTATTGTATCTTAAAAACAGGTTTCTTTTGCATGGTTTCTAGTTTTGTCTGATTTATCATTCACAATCATCATCATGTTTAACACTATTAACATTAAGATACCATGTGGCATATAGTTTCTCCAATAGGTTCCATATTTTATATCTGCCCTGTATGTAATACTCGAAAGAAAACCGAACAAATCATAAAAGATTCCAAAGGCAAGAGATTTTTACTATGCAGAAGAGCGCATGCTACAGTTGTTCCAAACATTAATACCTGAAATAGCAAGTGAAATGTCAGAAGTCGGTGCGGGAAGGAAGTGAAGTAAATAAGAAACGTCAAACGCTGAGCGCAACTTCTGGGCAGAAAATGAAACAATGCGTCAACAGGTTAAACAGTTCCTGTTGCCAGCAGGTGTCTTCTATCCCATGACTGTCAAAGGGCTGGGAGGGAAATTTTCTCTTAAACTCTAGACACGCAACATGAAAATGTGATTTAATGGTTTATTACATTTGGCGGTTTTAATATATCTATTAGAACTTGATTATACCAAACATACAAGGTGTCCAGGGAACATCTGAGATTTTTCGAAACTCAAGGGGAAAAAAAATATACTGTCTTACATGTGATATCTTCTGTGGTTTTAGAAAGAATAGCTGATCATGTTTGAAAATGAAATGAACCATTTCAAAATAACGTCCCACGATTATGACCTCCTAGGCTAAGGAAGACGATGGTTAAAGCAAGTGAATGATGATGGAGGAATTGGTGGGAGGAAACGGAAATACTCAGAGAAGACCCATTGACACGATGTTGTCCACCACAAACTTAATTGTCCGGGGATTGAACCAGGTACCCCACGTATCAGAGGTAAGTGCTCTAACATTGAGCCATTGTGGCCCCCGCCTGTTTGAG
The DNA here is from genome assembly GCF_964235325.1 of Thermobia domestica. Classification (NCBI taxonomy): domain Eukaryota; kingdom Metazoa; phylum Arthropoda; class Insecta; order Zygentoma; family Lepismatidae; genus Thermobia; species Thermobia domestica. Next base: position 39,459,267 of record NC_137464.1, read on the forward strand.
GCTGACAATTATACAGAGGTCTCTTTTTCACCGAGTACCCAACTATTATAATAATCTAACAAGTGAGGTGGAAATTTTTTCGAGCTACCCGTTGTTTGAAAGAGCAATAAAACTCGTGCTGGCTAAATAATATTACTTGTGCACTCTTCGTTAATACTATTGATGTTACTGTTGTTTATTTTTTTTTAATTCTTTTTCTTTTTTTCCTTACTTGTTGACATTTCCCTGTGTAAAATGGCACAATTATGCTGTATCTAGGAATTTGTTCAATAAATAAATAAATAAATATAACGCGCAGTTGAGTGATACTCTCTTTCATCCTTTAGAGCAGTGGTTCTCAATCGGTGTGCCGCGACACACTGATGTGTTGCGCAGTGCCATAGGATGTGTCATGGAAATTTGAAAATCATGGAACATTTATCAGATAAAATTGATTTTGAGATGGATTGTACAAGTTAATGTCTCCAGTGTCAGTAACAATATTCACTATCAGTTACTCAAGTGAAACTAACATTAAGAATTCAATGTTAAACGAGAACCGTCTATAGGTCCCGTCTATATAGCCTCGCTGCTGAAACGGGACATTAAACTCAAAATCATCTCAACTCGTATATTTGAATTGTCATGTATGCTGTATTGTGAACTGTTAACAGTATTCTCGAAACGTGCAATGTATCAAATTATTATGATAGTTGCAGAGACACCTTCAATTAGGAACGCTTTGTCCATGTACTTTTGCGTTGTTATCTCAAGACACTTCATGACTGTTCCGCCCCGACCTTTCCGGTTACAGCTGAACGTACGTTACTGGAAATACCAATACTCGCCTTTTTCTATTTTTCGTGTGTTGAAGATGAATGTTGAAAAAAATCAATTCCAAAATTTCCTTCAGGTTCCCACAATACAGAAAGTAAGATTTTGTCATCGTAGCAATATTACCAATTACAGCATGTTTTCATAAGGTATTCGCTTTTCTTACAAACATTTAGTTAATTTAGGCAGGAAAACCGTAACCTAAAGAAAAATCAGAGATTATACATATTTGAAAAAAAAATCTTAAAAATAAATTAAAATTTAATTTTATTCTTGCATTAACTTACAAATCTCTGGGGAAGGGTTGCAAACCTCCCATTCCCCTTGGTACGACCTCGGAAAGTCGTAATTTTCTCTCTTCCATTAATGTGTTTTCCTTACGAGAAATTGAGATAAAAACAAATATAGTTAACTGATTGAAAGAATAAGTTATATGCTACTACTATATTTTTCTATACATTTTAAATTGCAGTTCATTCTTTGAATCTGTTTAAAGTGACACATTAATGGAAATAAGTCAACAACAGTTGTCAACGCTGCTTTTAAGATGGATGTTATTAAGATGGAACTGAGATTGAAATTTGGTGCTGAGCAAGAACCATACCGGTTATTGAAGTGAAACTGACATTGAAAATTGATACTGAATGAGAATCATACCAGTTATTGAAGTGAAACTGACATTGAAAATTGATACTGAATGAGAACCATACCAGTTATTGAAGTGAAACTGACATTGAAAATTGATGTTGAATGAGAACCATATCAGTTATTGAAGTGAAACTGACATTGAAAATTGATGCTGAATGAGAACCATACCAGTTATTGAGGTGAAACTGACCTCTAAATCTGCCCTTATTAAGCTCTTCATTTTAGGACAAGTGTTTCCTTCTAAATTTCAATTTGTTTAACTAAAATATTGTTCAAGTATAGGACGTATCAATCGATAAATCTCATCGAACTAAGGATATTAACATGTTTGAAGGCAAATTCTCATGTGTGTAGTCGAGAAAGCGAAGAAAATTTAACTTTCGTGGCGCTTCAGGTATGTCGTTTATTGTCAATAACAATTGAAAAGTCCATTGGGAAAAGGGAGATTTCCACTTTTGGACAAAATTTAGATTTTCATGCCCTCTTGTTGGGTCACGGATATGTGTGCAATAAAGGTATATTCAATAAATTATTATATACTAAATGAGTTAAAAATATATCACTCTTGCCCCAGACTCTGATTTTTAACATTCCAATGACGTCGAAGTTGTTTTGACAACTGCACCTTTCCGTAAACAACGTCAGATAGTCGTTTATACGGGTCTAGGTCAAAACCCCCACAGCCAAAACCCCCACACTCAAGAAATGTCAAAACGCCCACACGATCGGTCATAGCCCCCACACAAATGGACAAATCCCCCAAACGCACGAACGGTCAAAACCCCCACAGCCAAAACCCCCACACTCAAGAAATGTCAAAACGCCCACACGATCGGTCATAACCCCCACACAAATGGACAAATCCCCCAAACGCACGAACGGTCAAAACCCCCACAGCCAAAACCCCCACACTCAAGAAATGTCAAAACGCCCACACGATCGGTCAAAACCCCCACACAAATGGACAAAACTCCCACACATAGCAACGGTCACAATCTCCACATAAATGGACAAAACCCCCACACAAATGGACAAAACCCCCACACAATCGGACAAATCCCCCACACTCTGAAAATACCGTGATTGCACGTCTTTGTTGCGGCTCTTTACGACGCCCACCTTAGTGTTTCTGTCATTACAAAACAGTGCAAGAAGAATAGTTGCAACATCGGTTTAAGTGGAATAAAAGATGTTATTAAAAAGTACAAGGGCAAGACATACAACCAGGATCATTTCAGAGTGTGGGAGATTTGAGCGATTGTGTGGGAGTTTTGTCCATTTGTGTGGGGGTTTTGTCCATTTATGTGGGGATTGTGACCGTTGCTATGTGTGGGAGTTTTGTCCATTTGTGTGGGGGTTTTGACCGATCGTGTGGGCGTTTTGACATTTCTTGAGTGTGGGGGTTTTGGCTGTGGGGGTTTTGACCGTTCGTGCGTTTGGGGGATTTGTCCATTTGTGTGGGGGTTATGACCGATCGTGTGGGCGTTTTGACATTTCTTGAGTGTGGGGGTTTTGGCTGTGGGGGTTTTGACCGTTCGTGCGTTTGGGGGATTTGTCCATTTGTGTGGGGGTTATGACCGATCGTGTGGGCGTTTTGACATTTCTTGAGTGTGGGGGTTTTGGCTGTGGGGGTTTTGACCGGTTCCCGTTTACGTTTATACGACATTGGCTATTAGGTCAACAAAGTCAATGAACCTTTGTACCCCACTTGTTCTGCTTGTCCCACTCTCCCATATATGATACTGATTTGACGATAAAAGTACATTTCCAAAATTTTCGTTGAACAATTAAGTACTAGGGTTAATCGGTTAGAATAGTTTGAATAGGATGCTATGACCAATACGGTAATTATCGGTGTGATTCACAAGGTATTTTCCTTTATTTTAAAGGGAAGTGACCTATCTCGGAAGAAACATCGCAGGATCTGCAAGCTCTGAAGGTCTTATGCAGCCCAGGTGCTCAAACCTTCTATATGTAACTCACAAAGAAGTAATTAGCGAAGTAAAGGATAATAGAAATGACAAAGGAAGAAAACAATCTATTTTTAATAGTATTGTTTATAATTTAAAAAATCAATCGCCTCTTTTTCCCAATCTTTTGCCTGCAACAGACCTCCTTTTCCGCAGTACAAACCAACCTCATGTCGGCTTTTTTGTATTCTTTTACTTGCAATAATATACGTTGAGCATACGATTTTGCAACATAGTTTCCAACATCATAACAAACTTGCAGTGGCGGCGCCTTGTGCAGTTCACAAGAGCACGTGAACCTCCAAGTATCATAGCTTTTGTTGCTCCTTAAGAGATTTAATAATATTTAAAATATTACTATATTGTCGTTTCGCTTCCATTCTTAGCTTGCTTCACACCTTGCGTATACCCATTCCATCATCACATAACGTTCACAACAGAGTAGCGAGCGTGATAGGCTGCTCTCTGTGTAGTACAGAATGGAAATGCGGGCAGCTGAGGAGAGGAAGTGCGGTCTCTTGACGTTCAAATCAAGATTTGCACGAGCAACGTTGACAGCCGTTATAGACTTATTTCCAGTAATGTGTCACTTTAAACAGATTCAAAGAATGAACTGCAATTTAAAATGTATAGAAAAATATAGTAGTAGCATATAACTTATTCTTTCAATCAGTTAACTATATTTGTTTTTATCTCAATTTCTCGTAAGGAAAACACATTAATGGAAGAGAGAAAGTTACGACTTTCCGAGGTCGTACCAAGGGGAATGGGAGGTTTGCAACCCTTCCCCAGAGATTTGTAAGTTAATGTAGGAATAAAATTAAATTTTAATTTATTTTTAAGATTTTTTTCAAATATGTATAATCTCTGATTTTTCTTTAGGTTACGGTTTTCCTGCCTAAATTAACTAAATGTTTGTAAGAAAAGCGAATACCTTATCAAAACGTGCTGTAATTGGTAATATTGCTACGATGACAAAATCTTACTTTCTGTATTGTGGGAACCTGAAGGAAATTTTGGAATTGATTTTTTTCAACATTCATCCTCAACACACGTAAAATTGAAAAAGGCGAGTATTGGTATTTCCAGTAACGTACGTTCAGCTGTAACCGGAAAGGTCGGGGCGGAACAGTCATGAAGTGTATTGAGATAACAATGCAAAAGTACATGGACAAAGCGTTCCTGATTAAAGGTGTCTCTGCAACTATCATAGTAATTTGATACATTGCACGTTTCGAGAATACTGTTAACAGTTCACAAAACAGCATACATGGCAATTCAAATATACGAGTTGAGATGATTTTGAGTTTAATGTCCCGTTTCAGCAGCGAGGCTATATAGGCGGGACCTACTGATTAACGTGGAATCCGAACCACAGAGCTCCCGCAGTGAATCGAATCCGGGTTTCTCACGCCAAAGGCATCTACACTAACTGCTTAACCACGAAGGAGCTCTTCAAATATACGAGATAGTAGACGTTTGTAGTCTTGATACTAATAGAGATTCCATTTAGTATATTGTGAAATTGATGGTAAGTTTATAGAAAGAGAATGGCATACGACAAAATTCGTGAAAATCACACCAAATAATGCGACGTGGACTTCAGAAACTGAAAGTTGTGTTACCATATTAAAGAATATGAAAGCATTTAAAGGAATGCTGCAGCTCAAAATAGTCTCAGTGCATTAGCTATAGTATCAACAGAGAAAAAAAAATGAAAAAATTAAACTTCAGAAGAGTTATTGATAAGTTGATTGCCTAGAAGAACATTAGAAGTGATTTCATTTACGAATGAAATTGAGCATTTGTTTATGAATTTGGTACTTTTCATTATGTGTAAATAAATATATGATTACTTTTATTGTTTTTTTTAATAATTTTTCTTATTTAAAATTCTGAAAGAATTCTGGAATAAAAATTTCTAACGACTGTGAACTACCAAAACATTATGTCACGAGACGCTACTGCAAACTTATAAACCAAATTTGAAGCATTTTCCACGATTAGTTTACGAAATAAAATGTTTTGAACTTTAAAAATCGTATCCTGAAAAATTAGTAAAAATGAACACCTCCCTTTTTTCCGCTGGACACTTCAATTTCAATTATTTATTTTACTGGAACAAATTGCTATTCATTTATTACTGTAATTGTGGCAAAATTATACTATTGATCAGCAGATTGTAATTATTGTTGTTCTTTACCTAAATAGTGACAATATACTCTTGATACACACACTACTTGTAAAGTTCGCTTTTAACAAATGTGTAATCTCATTCCTAGGTTACAAACATATGAAAACAACTTTCTTGGGGTGAAACATGTCTACAATCAGTTACAGAGTAATGTTCAAAACACTATGACTATTTGCCTTTATTAAGGTTAGAGTAATATTATTCCCATTTCCCAAGTTACGGCTAAAACATAATAGCAAAACTTAAATGTCTGGGAAAAATGGTCCAGAGCAGTACGGAGCGGAAGTCAGACATGAATTTAGAAAAGGCAACGAGAAAACAAATCTTCAGAATTACGAGTAAAGCGAATGTCACTGTAGTTGTTAAAGCTTCTTTACTAGGTTTTCGTTCTTTTTGTAGAAAGCTAAAATTGGTATCCTGTACAGAAAGAAGACAAGGCAAAATCATCAAGAAGGAAGCAAAAAGAAAAGAGGAGAGGAGAAATACGTACGCACAAGACAAAGAATAGATAAATAGGAAGAGAGAAGAAGCGGAATGCACAGCGACTACTAAAGACGGAAGGAAATTAAGAGGAATTGTGGGTTTAGAGAAGAGAAAGATGGCGCACGAAGGTAAAGAAAGAAAAAGGGGGAGGAGAGGTTAGAGGAAAAGAACTATCACTGAAATCGAGAAGTCGCTTATTAGAAGACCGTTCTATGCTCAGGCGGTTGGAATCTGAACAGCAACCCAGAAGCTGTAGCAGATGTCTGCCTGCCTCCCTTGTCTTTCCTTAGTTAATTAATTTATAATTACACCGAATTCACCCGGGTTTTCGTATCAGGGACAGATTGTATGGTGTAATGAATGTTATTCAAGGAAATTATGTAGAGCAGTCTCTATCTTCTTCTTCTTCTTGTTTTTTTCGGCTTCGTACCACGAAGAACAGCCAGCTTCATGTTAGTAAATCTAATATTTATCCTACAGAAAATACTTCTACATTTAAGGATAGCGACAATAGGATTAAATAATATTTACCGATATCTTATCTGTAATTATAACTAAGCGTTCCGTGCAATCTAAAGTTAACTGTGAATAACTTTACTCTGTGTGTGGTTATAAAAGAGAACACTATTAAACCAGGGGCGTCATTTAGGGGGGACAGGGAGGGGCAATTGCCCCCCTGAGTTGGAGATTTATGTAGATATTATTAATTGAATAGTAGTAAATCAGTGAAAAATACGAAATTTTACTTTATTATCACAAGGTCTTGCCCCCCCCCAAGCAAAATCTGAAATGACGCTCCTGTATTAAACTATAGTGAGGTTACTTATTGCACAAAGATTTTGTCCTTTAATGCTTTTACTAAGCAATTTATTATTATAAATCACACTCATTTACATCATAGCTAGTCAACCATTTCATACTTTATTTTGCCTCAAAATAACGTTTCATAACAGGTTTGTTATATGCATTTTTGGAAATAATTTGTAAGTAAAGTTTTTTTTTTTTTTTTTTTTTGAACCCTAAGTCCATACCTTATCTTTTAATGATATATGGCAACTCGGAGACCAAAGATCTAAATGTCATAATATTTCGTATACCTAGACCTATTAAACTCATCATGATGAATCATTAAGTCAATTTGTTCAATATCGGACAAGTTTTGTCCATAGCATACGATCTATATTGCAGAGTTGACTAATCTTATCTGTTTCACTAGCACGTTAAAGGAAGTCGTTCCAACAATTACAATAATAGATACAGACAGAATGAAAACAGACTATTAAAGACTGCTTCTCAAGAATTAATGGTCGGCCAGGACACCGCGGTCAACGCGTTGGTCATCCCAGATTTATAGGTATTATCCTTGTGATCGGTATAGTCGAGTAGCAGACTGTGATCAAGCAGTTCGCAGCCCTGATATATATATATATATATATATATATATATATATATATATATATATATATATATATATATATATATATATATATATATATATATAGATATAGATATAGATATATAGATAGATAATATCTTTGTGATCGACATGGTCGACTAGCAGACCTCAGCCAACAGGTTGGCCACTCTTGATATACAGATAATATTCTTGTGATCGATATGGTCGACTAGCAGACTGGGTCAAAAAGTTCGCCGTCCCTGATAAATAGATACTATACCTTTTGATCAATAAAGTCGATCAAGAGATCTCGGACAACGCGTTGGCCACTCCTGATATACAGGGTGTTTCAAAGCAACACCGACAACGTTTGAGAGGTGATTCCTGACACCAAGATAAGACGTAAAGTATAGACCAACCTGAATGCACAAATGCTTTCTTTCGGGGGTTATAGGCTGCTAAAATCATGAAAAAATGAACCCTAAAGGTTCATAGCTCCAACGCTATTGGACCTATCGTAGTCGGGTCAAGACTTTATTTAGGAACTTGTATGTGCCCTATCCAAATATCTATGTTTCAGAATCGTGCGGTACTTCCGCAACAATTTTTATAGAGGCAGTTGATGAGTACTTTAAATTATATGCCCGTAGCCAAACTGCCTCTATAAAAATTGTTGGGTGAGTACCTTAGGATTCTGAAACATGTATTTTTGGATAGTGGACATATTAGTTCCTAAGTGAAGTCTTTGCCCGACTACGGTAGGTCCCATAGTTTTGAAGCTATGGACCATTAAAGTTAATCTTTTCATGTTTTCGGCAGCCCATAACTCAGAAAGGAAGCATTTGTGCGCCCAGGTTGGTCTATACTTTTTGTCTTATCTTGGTGTCAGAAATCACCTCCCAAACGTTGTCGGTGTTGTTTTGAAGCACCCTGTATAGATAATATCTTTGTGATCGATATGGTAGACTAGCAGATCGTGATCAGCGCGTTGGTCACCTTTGTTATATTTTTTCCTTGTGATCTATTTTTTAAACAAAAGAGAAATATATGAAAGACAATAAAAGAAAGTTATGTCAACATTATTACAGCACGTTATATAACTATTTGGATTGCTGAAAGTATATATATATATATATACCATTGATTTTGAATTACTTGTGATCCTAATTGGACAAGTTCACAATGTATGTGGTTTCTTCGTGTGATTCCGGATTCTATCACCCGTAATCGTACGAAGTTTCAGATACAAACTAGCGTAATGGTTTCGGTATTCACATTCCAAAAAGCACGTTGCGTCTCATACAACCTCGTAGTTCTTATGATCTGACTTCTTATGTAATACAAAGATTATAAAGGACGGGCTCCGAACCACGACCAGAACTTGAATCCGATGAGGTGGCGGGTGCATGGACCATTATGCTAAATCAACGTTTGGAATTGTTTGGCTATTCAAGACCTATGCCGTGTACTTAAAAGCTGATGGTTTACTATTAAACTTATCCGCACGAGTAACTACTAATAAAATGAATATCGAAACTCTTCTCAAGCCTATTTGAATCTTCAATATGCGTATAAGTCTCTAGGTAAATACGCATACACATGACAACCACTAAGGTTCGGATACATCAACTTCTCAAATAATACAATCTTGTATTTTATGCTTTGTAGCTTCTCCAAGCTAACTACTCATCAAATGATTCATACTCAAACTACTTTAATCACCTAAATCTACTACCAAAATCGCAGCCACATATGGCTCAATTCTTCCAACTCAACCTAATTTTCATTACAAACAGAAACATGAATACACCTGTATAGTTACGTC